>NW_024740903.1:17500-492500 GCF_018991925.1 Homarus americanus | reverse complement strand
TGAGGAGGTGTGGGGGAGGAAGAAGAGAATCAAGGAAGAGGGCAATTAAAGCTTTGAATGGACTGGAGGAGGAAGGAAGGAAGGAAGGAAAAGAAAGAAAGAAGGAAGGAAGGAAGGAAGGAAGGAAGGAAGGAAGGAAGGAAGGAATATAAAGATAAAAGAAAAGAATAAGAGAACAATGGCTTACACAGTGGATGATAAATGATGATGATAAAGAAATAATATCCCTTTATCTCCCTCCCCTTTATTGCACCCTTGTTTGCCTCCTCTCCCTTATCTCCCTCCTATCTCTCCTCATTTCTCCCCTTTCCTTATCTCCCTCCCCCTCCCTTATTTCCCCTTTCTCTCCCTTCCCCTACCCCCCCAAAGGACCTCCCCAGCATACCAATGTCGTGTGAGTTCGTCGACTCCACCTGAAGGCAAGGGACTTTTCTCTACTGTGGCGGCCACCCTGAGTCGCTACTGTTGTGCTGCTGTTGTTTTTTTATGTACTACTGCTGCTGTTGTGTTGCTGTTATTGTTGTGCTGCTGTTATTGCTGTCCTGCTGTTGTTTTTTTTATGTGCTGCTGCTGCTGTTGTGTTGCTGTTATTGTTGTGTTGCTGTTATTGTTGTGCTGCTGTTATTGCTGTCCTGCTGTTGTTTTTTTTATGTACTGCTGCTGCTGTTGTGTTGCTGTTATTGTTGTGCTGCTGTTATTGCTGTCCTGCTGTTGTTTTTTTATGTGTTGCTGCTGCTGTTGTGTTGCTGTTATTGTTGTGTTGCTGTTATTGCTGTCCTGCTGTTGTTTTTGATGCAGCTAAGCGGTCTACCCTTACTACTACTAATGCTGAGTATTATTAACGTTTAACTGGACTGTTCGTTACTAGTTCGTGTCTACCAACGAGACCCCCGTCAACTGGTGGCTGGCAAGACGACGATATGAGGTTACCTGAGCGAACACTTCAATAAAACAACACCTTAATTAATTATTTTAGTGATAATGTTCCTGTCCGAGTTATTCCTTTGTGTTTTTATTTATTTATTTATTTTAAGTAAAATTTAATAGAAAAATATAATAGTGAACTCTGTTGCTCGAATCGTGTCAACAAACTAACTGCGCATGCGTGGAATATTCCTCGTATAAACAATAATAACAATTGCATTTATTAGTGTTATTTACTTCATTCTGTTGACGTCATTACTACTATTAGCGCTAATATTATTGCTTGTTGTGTTGTGGCTAAGTAACCACCACAACAAAGCCTTAGATAATTATATAATGAATGGGTAGCAATCTTAAACTACTTCTCTCTCTCTCTCTCTCTCTCTCTCTCAGGAAATAATACCGTTGATATATATCTCTGTCTGAGCAATAAAGTAAATCTCCTCGCTGCCTGAGCAATGAAATAGACAAGTGATCTATTCCGAGTGATAAAAGTGGAGGGTGACCAGTGTTGACTCACCGTGGGTGGGAGAGGTTGTGGTGACGGGCTTACAGTGACGGCCCCATCCATCCCACCTATCCCCCACACACACCCCTCCTTCCCTTCCTTCCTTAACCCACCAGCCACACCGATAACCTTCCAGCTCACACTTAGCCCACCAACCCACCCTCAGCAGACGTTGGGTGGGCGGCACGGGAGTGGGTCAGTGGGGCGGTGGGTGAGAGGAAGGTACCACACGTAAACACCACCTTACCTCTTCAGTGGGTCTTGGTGTACTGTGGTCACTAACTCACCTGTGGTCTAGTTAATTCATTCCTCTTAGGCCTACTGTGTGTGTGTGTGTGTGTGTGTGTGTGTGTTTCGTTTCTGTAGCGTGTTAAAATAAGTTTGAGTTAAAACAGCAGAGATCCTCCATTGTATAAGTAATGGTCCAGGAGGAGGAACAACTTGAAGATGGTAGTGAGGGAGGCAGAACGGGGCCTCGAGGGATAACAACTGCTGCCATCTACACTGAAAGAAAGTTGTCTGTCTGTCTGTCTGTCTGTCTGTCTGTCTGTCTATCTCTGTCTGTTGAAGCCAGACTGGTTACTCGAGTGTTGTGGCTGATACACCCTTACCTATTACACCCTTACACCCTTACCTTATACACCCTTACACCCTTACCTAATACACCCTTACACCCTTACCTTATATACCCTTACACCCTTACCTTATATACCCTTACCTTATACACCCTTACACCCTTACCTTATACACCCTTACACCCTTACCTTATATACCCTTACACCCTTACCTTATACACCCTTACACCCTTACTCAATATACCCTTACCCTCTCATTTTATACAATCCACACCCTTACTTCCACACACCCCACACCCCTTACCCACACACCCTTACACCTTTACCTCTTATACACCCTTACACCTTCATTTTATACTCCTTACACCTTACCTTATACACCCTTACACCCTTACCTCATACACCCTTACACCCTTACCTTATACACCCTTACACCCTTACCTTATACACCCTTACCTTATATACCCTTACACCCTTACCTTATACACCCTTACACCCTTACCTTATACACCCTTACACCCTTACCTCATACACCCTTACCTTATACACCCTTACACCCTTACCTTATACACCCTTACACCCTTACCTTATACACCCTTACACCCTTACCTAATGTGTGAGGCTTGTGGCGTTATGCTCCCATCAGAAGCCTGGCGAACAGATAGCCTGGCGTTGTGGGATGATAAGGGAACGCCAGGCGATCTTGAATGCTCGTGTGGGAGTTATATATATATGTGCTGGTTCTCCCAATTTATACATAGGAGTTGTGTGTAGTGGTATCAAGTGGGTTTTTTTTAATAGATTACTACTTATTTCCTCATCTCCCACTTTTTTCCTCATCTACCACTTTTTTCCTCATCTACCACTTTTTCCCTATCTGCCACTTTTCCCCCATCTTCCACTTTTTTCCTCATCTCCCACTTTTTTCCTCATCTCCCACTTTTTTCCTCATCTCTCACTTTTTTCCCCCATCTCCCACTTTTTTCCCCCATCTCCCACTTTTTTCCTCATCTCCCACTTTTTTCCTCATCTCCCACTTTTCCCCCCACTCCCATTGCTCTACCTACCATTTTTCCCCCCATCTACCACATTTTCTCCCCACCTATGTCGCTTGTAGCCATCTGTGAGTACAGGGGTTGTATAAATAAGCTTTCTCTTCTGACTTAAAGCTTATCCTTCGGGGTTGTTTTCATTCTCAAGCTTTCTCCTGTGAATCGATACTTGTTCATGGTAATTTTCTTTGGAATTTCTGCTTTCTTTTGCGTTTTTTAGATTTCTGTAGACGTTTTGTAGCTTTCTGTAGGTGTATGTATGTTAATGTCAGGTGTATTTCCTTTAATTCATTCTTATCACTTTTTTGAAAACTCTCTCTCTCTCTCTCAGGTAACAGTCACTTCACCTTTAAATTATTTGTCATTAACCTTTCCTTCCTCCACAGGTGTTAAAATAATGTCTTGCGAACTTTACTAAATTACTCTTCCTTACGTTAAAATATTCTCAAGTGTTAAAAGTACTTATTTACTTTTATATTTACTTAAATTACTTATCTACTTTTATGTCTACTTTAAAGTACCTTCTTACTTTACACCCTCTTGAGTATTTGTTAGGATGGTTTATTATAGAATTTAAGAATCTTAGCTTTCTCTACCTACTGACGAAAATTATGTTGTAACTTTCTCCCAATATTTTCTAAACTTTCTCTCCAGGTGTAAAAAGTTAATAAGACTGAGGGTATTACCATAATATTAATGGTTATTATTTTTTTTAATTATTTTCAGATAATTGTTTAATATTTTTTGGTCCTGTTTACGTATCTTGGTGTTTAGTGACGTCATTGTTTATTGTTTTGTTTACCTGTGTCTCTTGTGAAATGGATAGGTGAGGTAATTAATTTGGCATCTACCTGTTGAGAAGACGCTGACAATTCACGTAGATATATCACATTATGTAGAAATTAAACTAACTACATAATATAATACAGTACATAAAATATATATACGATAAATAATAAATAACTACAAAGGTAAAAAAAAAAAATTTCATATCGATAAAAAAAAAATTCAATCCTTTCACAAAATATAAAATAAAAATGAGAACCAGAAAGACAAGTCATTAAAAAACAGCTAATGTGAAAGATGATCATAATTAACAACAAAGGTAAGATTTTCACGGAGACAGAGAGAGAAAATTACTTCCTTCACAGACAAAACACATCTGTGGCAGCTCTGTGGTCGAGGGACAACGTCACCCCTAAGACCGTAAATATTTCTGAGTGAGATTTTTAGTAAGAATTTAGTCAGTGTCGATCAGAGGTGTGTGTGTGTGTGTGTGTGTGTGTGTGTGTACCAAAGTTCACGGCACCTTAAACACAAGAGTTGTGTAAACAGCCAGAACGTTATTTCACAGCCCCTAGATCTCTTACTTTCACCAGCGCGGGAAATACCAGTACCCAAACAGACCTTCCTTCACCCACCGCCAGTACAGTCACCCAGCGCCAGTACAGTCACCCAGCGCCAGTACAGTCACCCAGCGCCAGTACAGTCACCCAGCGCCTTTTCTCAAATTCCTTACCCGATTTCAAACTTTTTTTTTTGTTCCGGAAATACCAGTTTTTCACGACCTTTCCCAGATTTTTTTTAGATTTTTTTTCCCAGAATTTGTACATTTCTAAAGACTTTTGCTGATTTTTTGACACGTTTTAATAACCTCAGATTTTTCAGATGTATGTACAGTAATTTTAAAAGGGTCAATCTTACATGTAGGGAGGTAAGGTTGCCACAGTCAGCTAGGTATGGTGTTTGTTGTCAGTGTATTGGGAAACCTGCTGTCAACAACCTTTCAGTATTACTCAGAGCAAACCTCACCCTTCACACACACAATGAGGATCACACACAGTGGTTGGAGGACGAGGTGAAAAGACCCATTAAGTCAAGTCATAATAATTCAGATCGTACTCATGATATTTCTAGACCAGAACGCCCCTTCAAAAGCTACACCTTCACCATTGAATCCACACCCCTTTCTACACCCAATCCTACACCCTCTCGTAAAACACCACAGGAGCCACACCCCTTTCTACACCCACCCTACACCCCCTCTCTCTTCACCACACCTTACCCTGTTCACCTTCAGTACCAGGTGTACGTGTGTGGGGAGGGTAAATACGTCAGAGCCTCCATAAATTAACCTGGGGATAGCGACATCACTTTCTGACTCTCCAAAGTACCGAAAATCACATAATGTTCGGACTCAAGGTGGTAAAGGCTGACCACCGTACAGACATACAAGCTCTCTATACCACACTGACCTGACACTACCCACACCTCCCCCTGCTGACCTGACACTACCCACACCTCCCCTGCTGACCTGACACTACCCACACCTCCCCTGCTGACCCAAACACTACCCACACCCCCCTGCTGACCTGACACTACCCACACCTCCCCTGCTGACCTGACACTACCCACACCTCCCCTGCTGACCTGACACTACCCACTCCCCTGCTGACCTGACACCACCCACACCTCTACCTGCTGCCCTACCACTCCCTCCTTCTGCTGACCCACCACTCCCCTACCCCTTAACTCTCACCCTATTCTTACACCCTTCCCTTGTAACACCGACATAACTGCACCCAGGATGAACGATAACTGTGGCCAGCCAACTGTTAAAATACCGCCTTATTTACATGACAATAGTCCTGATCTGCCCCGTCCGCCTTGTGGTGCTAGAAGGGTCTTGGCACCGTCCGTTCTCACAATAATCAGTTTGTTTACCATTGCTTTCAAGTCCAATTGTTGCCTCAGAACTGTCATTTATCACAGCTGTTGGGAGTTTGTTATGTCTATTGTGGATTATCTAGGTCCTGTTAGCCATTTTTGTTCTACCTGACGTTGACTTGATCATTGACGTTTTATTTCTTGGTGTGCTGTACTCTCTGAATTTAACAGGTATACCTTAATTAACATCTCTACACTTGTGCGTACCTTTCTCAACTCTCTTGTTACCTTGAAACAGAAGATTACTGCCAACAAAACATTCGCTGATTTTTTTCTCTCATCAACACAGCACTTCCATCAACACAGCACTACTCATCAACACAGCACTACTCATCAACACAGCACTACTCATCAACACAGCACTACTCATCAACACAGCACTACTCCATCAACACAGCACTACTCATCAACACAGCACTACTCATCAACACAGCACTACTCCATCAACACAGCTCTACTCATCAACACAGCACTACTCATCAACACAGCACTACTCATCAACACAGCTCTACTCATCAACACAGCACTACTCATCAACACAGCACTACTCATCAACACAGCACTACTCATCAACACAGCACTACTCATCAACACAGCACTACTCATCAACACAGCACTACTCATCAAATTGCCTCCCTCGCTCTGTTTGTTATTGATGTTATCTCGCAGTCCTGGAATTACCTACATCCGTCACACGCAACACAACCTTCTCTTCTTTATATTTTATCTTTTAATTCCCATTCTGTTTTTACCTTCTCATTATCTTCAATTATTTATTTTATTCAGCTTGATAATGCACTTCCGTTCGTTTATTCTCTCCCCCTCTCTCTCTCTCCAGCTTCCATTGGTGCTTTTCTAGTTTAGTCTCCCCTTCTTATCGTTTTTTACTTCAGCTTCCCCTCACCCGCTGAATGGCTATCACGCGATCGGGAAGTTCAACTGAGACGACGGAGACTTGATAACTTAAAACAGCTTCTCTCAATGGCTATCATGCTATCAAGACTCTTAACCTGTGATCCTGGAAAAGTAGAAAGAATTCAACCTATTGTGGCATCATCCTGTTATCTTACTTCAATATGACCTGGTTTATGTTATCCTGTCGTGATTAGTCTGTTATCTTCACGTAGACATATCCTCCCAAATATTTTAATTCCACGATGCTATCATGTTATCAATATGTTCATCGATATTCACGGAGAAATATCCTGCTATTTTAATCCAATATAACCCTCATACTGCCACCTATCCTGCTATAAAGACATTCAGCTGTAGCCACGGAGGAGCGAGAGACACAACTCCGCCACTACCAGCTCCTGCCCGTGCCGCTGACCCAGATACCTACACCAACCCTTCGCCTCCAGATAGAAAATACTTACTTAGCGACTTTCTCTCCTATCCATTGGCCGAGCGAGAACAGCTGGTAGCAGTCACTCTTATCATCACATTATTGTTTTAACTCCAAATCTAAACCTATGACTCGAACTTAGAAGATAACAAGAGGTCCTCCTTCAACTACCTCCTCCAAATCTCATCTCCCACTAGAGAGCGATAAGGGATAAGATCTTTACGGTGTTGAGGCGTCAAGCGAAGACGAGAGAAATCCTGAGAACGTCTTGAGACATCTCCTACTACCTTGACACGCCGGAGGAATGCCAACCCACGGCTTGGTCTCACTTAATGTATGATATTATCCCTATCAGATGTCGGTGGTGCCGGAGGATCACAGTCACAAACACACTCCAGGAAGAAAGTGTAGATTATAAGTATGGAAAGATGGTACAGTAATGACCATAGGTATTACAGGAACAGTGATTAGTTACAGGTACAGGGAGTTAGATACAGAAATTCCAGGTGGTGGTGATACTTATGAGGTGGAGTGTCAAGCTGCCATTCCCTATACCTCCCTACCGTCAAGGTGAACCATGACCGGCCAATCAGCCTACGCCAAACCCAGGTACGCGTGGATTATTATTATTTTTTTTTTTGCGAGTGAGCAGCCGGTATAGTCCACCCGGATGAGTCGAGATGGCTGAGGGGGGAAGAGATGATGATGGTGGTGTAGGTGGTGGTGATGGAAGTGGTGTGGTGGTGGTGTTCGTGGTAGTGGTGTTGGTGGTGGTGGTGGTGCAGGTGGTGGTGGTGTCGTGGTGGTAGTGGTGTTGGTGGTGGTGGTGGTGTAGGTGGTGGTGATGGAAGTGGTGTTGGTGGTGGTAGTGGTGTGTGGTGTTGGTAGTGGTGTTGGTGGTGTTGGTGGTGATGATGATGATAGTGACGTTGGTTGTGTTGCTGGTGGTGTTGTTGGTGGTGGTGATAGTGGTGGTGGTGGTGGTGGGGGTCGCCTCGTACCTGGCCGTCTGTGTTTTTATTGTCCAGGTGATACAAAAAAGGTTAATTTCTTTTACCTGAATCTTGGCGCTAATGGTTTGAAGTGACAGCTGGTTTTGTGTGTGTGTGTGTGTGTGTGTGTGTGTGTGTGTGTGATTCAGTTATTTACACAATTTTTACTACAGGAAATAATAATAGGAGTAACAACTGATCAGTATATTGTAGAAGTGTATGAGTAATTTATTGTAATTTTATTAATTTTATTAATTTATTCATTAATCGGTGATTTATTTACACATTTCAATCGTTACTTGTATACAAATCGATGAATTTATATATATATTGGTTTCGAATTTTTTGGTTGAAAATCATAGTCATAACTTTGTTTATGTATTTAAATCGTCGTCCTCAGAGGGTTAAATCATCGTGATATAAAGCGCTCTTTCTCTCCCCCTCCTCCCCTTCCTCTTCCTCCCTCCTTCCCTTCCTCCCCATCCATCTTTCCCTCCTCCCCTCCATCCTTCCCTTCCTCCCCCTCCATCCTTCCCCTTCCTCCCCTCCATCCTTCCCTCTCCTCCCTCCCTTCCCCTCCCTCACCCTCCTATTCCATCTCCCCTCCTCCCCTCATCCTCCCCTCTCACTCCCGCCCTCCTCTTCCTCCTCCCCTCCTCACTCCCGCCTCCCCCCTCCTCTCCTTCCTCCTCCTCCTCCTCTCCCTCACTCCCCTCCTCCTCCCTCTCCCTCACCTCCTACTCCTCTCCCTCACTACCCTCCTCTCCCTCCACCCCCTTCCTGTCCCCGACTACCATTCCTGCGGTCAGCTGAGGTTTAACCCCGATAGGTGACGAAGGCTGGAGGCTCCTGTGTCATCCCACACCACCACCTGGAGGAGGAGGAGGAGGAGGAGGAGGAGGAGAGGACAAAGAAACTAAGAAAGGAAATGAGGAAGAGGAAGGAAAATAGAGGGGAAAGGAAAAGCGACACACACACACACACACACACACACACACACACACACACACACACACACACACACACGAGACATAAAACCAGCGCCATTGACATTAAACTTGACACTAATGTTGACACGACCACTGAACCTGACACAGTCTGACACTGGGCTGGGTTATCTCTGGCTCAAGGCTTAACATTAACCATTACCTTTGACTTAATATATTTTCTTACCTTTAAAACATACACATGAACATATTATTGAATGTAACACTATCAATGACTTCTGGCCACCTGGCTTATTGTATCATGAACTATGTAACTACTACAATGAATCACTAGTCCTTGGGATATTGCAGTCTGTGCTAAATTTGCTAATCCACATTAATTAATTATCAAGTATAAAATAAGACTTTTGAATATGACTTGTGTATGAACCTGTGTTGTGTGTGGCTGCCAACCGTGACAGCACCCCCCAGTGTCAAGACCAACCTCTGTCCACCTGTAGCTACCTGGCCGCCCTTGTAAACGTTGGCAGACGGAGAGAAACATCAGGAAAATTATTGTGGTTCTCTTGACTGGTCGGGCAGCCATTCATCTGACACCACACCCCTGACCCACCAACCCTATGGCCTACCTTCTTAATCTCATCATATCTTTTAAATAATAAAATAGGTCTTATCTCTACGTATAAATTCACTATAGGAAAGTTCTTCATTGTGGACCTACTCGGGTCGACGACAAACTGGTTAGTAAAATAAAGATAAACATCACTGTTCACAGATGCGAAACTCTCACTGTGTTGATATGAACAAGTGGGCCTTACATGATCAAGTGTTTAATACAAGCCAATAACACACCGCCAGGTTAAGTAAATGCTATTCTTCATAGTTCGGTGAAGTCGAGATTCTCATAGACACATTATTAGTGTAAGAGCCGTGTGGAGGTGTACAGAGCGTGACCATTTAGAAGACAAGAGATTCGAGCTTTTTATAAACAGAGGAGCCAACAGTTCCGCTCAGAGGCTTCACTATTAAAAGATACAACATAATTTCTTTTGTTTCCTCCGAGTTGGTCATTAGTATGGTTCAGGTGAGTGCTTCAACGCATACAATAAAACCCTATTTCTTCACGTCACGGTAACCCCAGGTGTGTTAGTAAGATCTCACCTTCGTTAATTAATGACGGTGATCTCACAGGTAACATCACACGCGGTATGTACATTTCCTCCGTCCCATCCATGAACCCTGAGACTCGTGAGCCCGAAACATGACATACTGTAGATGGTGTACTGTGTCATGTCTCGGACTCACAGGTTCATGAGTCTCAGGGTTCATGGATGGGACGGAGGACTGAGTGGAACGACTGACTTAGAAGACTTACTACGATGACTGACTGAGAGGACTGACTGAGAGGACTGACTGGGAGGACTGACTGAACTTTTTCCGTGACTGGCTGTGGCTCCGCGAAGCTTAATGATAATAGGTCCGGTGGTGGTAAGTGAGACCATGCAGGAACGAGTGTTGAAACCTTCCCTCCACATACCCTAGGCTGTTGCTGTACTCTAACTCCTGTATATACTAAAGGAAAAAATATGATAGACTGACATACCTTTATCTGTGTGTCTGGTGCACTGTATCCTGCCCCAACTGACACCTGTAGTCTGTTATCTGTAATAAAGTAAATATTGTATTAATAATAGTGTCTGGCCTCAGGGAAACTGTATGTCATTTTGTTTAATTAACTTGTAAACACACACACACACATTCAAACAAAAACATATATTCCTGACACAACACAAGAGTAATACTTCCCTGATGGTGGCACGACTGACCTCATGTGCTGCCTTAACCATGAACGATCACCAAAATAAAGTGTGTGTATGTGTGTGTGTGTGTGTGCGTGTGTGTGTGTGTGTGTATCCTTGAGCATGTCTTGGGTCAGATCACCATATCAGTTGAGGTTAAAGTTTTCTTGTTGTTGTGTATTAAGAGATGTAACATAGGCGGTGTGAACTTGGAACCATCTTGTACGGAGACATTAACAGACAGACTATGACATTCTGACGCTAAATAGACAGATAGTTAAACAGGTAGATAATTTGGGTTAAACTGAGACAGACAGACAATCAGAGAGTAAACAAATAGACACAGAGACAATCAGACAATTAGACAGACAGATAGACAGACAATCAGACAGACACGTATCCAGTTCCTCACCACAACATCCATGTGGTCGGTCACTTTCTCTCTGCCGCCTGGACACGTTGCCACTAAACCCAATCTAACCTAACCTAACCTAACCTAACCTAACCTAACCTAACCTAACCTAACCTCAAGATGAAACCCCCCCAAATACATCAACTCCTCCAGGACCAATCATGTAAAAGTCTCGAAAAATTACAACAAAACGCGATTTGAACTATTTAATGGGAACCCGGAATAAGATAAAACCAGAGACCGCGGGACCGGGATTCAGGGCGTCAACTGCGCAGTGAGACTCAGAGGGCGAAAGTACGTGCATTGACATTCCACGGGTAGTGGGACAGGTGTGACCAAGGCTGGCTACTGAGGGGTCATTATATATTCTTAACGCAGGTGAGATTAACGCGGTCTTCAATTCAATCAGAAGCAAACAATTGGGAGAAAAAACCCTTGAAAATAATTGTTTGGGTATACAGGTGTGAGAGGAAGCGTTACCTGTGTTTATTACGTGTTACAGGTGAGAGAGGAAGCGTTACCTGTGTTTATTACGTGTTACAGGTGTGAGAGGAAGCGTTACCTGTGTTTATTACGTGTTACAGGTGTGACAGGAAGCGTTACCTGTGTTTATTACGTGTTACAGGTGAGAGAAGAAGCGTTACCTGTGTTTATTACGTGTTACAGGTGAGAGAGGAAGCGTTACCTGTTTTTGAGACTCGACCTGATTATCATTTAATTGTCAAATCAAGGCAGAAAATGCTTGTGTGTTAGTCCACGTTTTCTGTGAGTTTTTTTTATACACTCGATATCAGTGACCTGTTGGATATCATATGTTAAAAAAAATCCTTAATCATATACAGGACTTAGATGCATTGGTAAACACAGCTGAACGATGAGTTAGGAATTAATCCACAACAAAAAGCATTTGGCAATCAGTACAGGTCGATACCACCACCTGCCTGTAAGATTAGCTGAATAACGTATTAAATGTGTACAACATACGAACCAATATTTGATGATTCAGTACAGGTGAGAATTGTTTCTTTCAACTAATTGTTTACGGCGATGAATATATTGATATTATGTCAGCCAATAGTTTCAATGAGTTAAAATATATAATGCATTGTGTTTGGTGAGGTAAAATATCCTGGAAATAGATTACGATTGGTAAAAAAAAGTTTTGAGTGGGAGATGGAGGAGGAGTAGGAAGAGAAGGAACAGGAGGAATAAAAATGAGAAAGGGAAAGAGAAGGAATAGAAACGAGGCGAAGAAAGAGGAAAAGGAAGTGAAGAAGAAGAAGAAGAAGAAGAAGAAGAAGAAGAAGAAGAAGACTGTCTGGCTGCTTTGGTCGACGAGAGAGGAGGAGGGGGGTGGTGGGGAGGAGGAGGAGTAGGAGGTGGTGGTGGGAGGACAAAGGCAAATCACAGAGAGAGAGAGAGAGAGAGAGAGAGAGAGAGAGAGAGAGAGAGAGAGAGAGAGAGAGAGAGAGAGAGAGAGAGAGAGAGGAGAGAGAGGGTGCAGGTGACAGGGGCGACAGGTGTGACAGGGAGCGACAGGTGTAACAGGTGCAGGAGACGGAAAAGGGAAGATAGAAAAAGGAGGAGGAGATAATTTGGAGGAAGAAGATGTGGGAGGATAAATGACGAGTGAAAAGGGAGATGGAGAAGAAAGATTTGGGGAGGAAGGCGAGGAGGAGGAGGAGGAGGAGGGGGGGGGGGCAGGAGAGAAAGGAATTGAAGTGGAAAGAAAGCGAAGGAAGATGAAGATGAAACGAATAAAATAATAATAATAAAGAACGACACGAAATAAATAAGATAAATGATACGTAGAAGAACACAAGCAAAGAAAATAGGTAAAGCAGAAGAAAGATTTTCACACGAAAATATCGCCATCAATCACCTGCCAGACCCACTACTTGACAGCCCACTCCCACCCACCACCACCACCACCACCATCCACCCACTACCACCCACCATCACCACCACCACCCACCATCACCACCACCCTACCACCACCCTGCCAACACCACCAGCCTACTAACACCCATCCTGCCATCACCACCACCCCATAGCACTACCAACACCACTATCACCACCAACCTTACCCCTACCACCACGCTGCTAACACCACTACCACCACCCTGCCACCACCACTACCACCACCCTGCCACCACGAGGATGCCCGCCACTCGAGACAGGTGTGAGAGAAAGCTGGGGATGAACAGGTAAAAAAGAGAGGCGTTGATAAAGAAGGTCAAAAGAGGGAGAGAGAGAGAGAGAGAGAGAGAGAGGAGACAGGCCGAGTCATGCAGGAGAGTAAGTCTTGCTCTCCCAGTTTCACGATCCTACAGTCTCTAAAAAGGACTCGAGGGATGCGGAGAGGCGTAAAAGGAACAGATGGAAGGGAGGGGAAGGGGAGTAGGAGAGACAGAAGGGGAGGGAATTGGATGGAAGGGGTGGAGGGAGTTACAGGAGGGATGGGGTAGAGAGGAGAGAGGAGAGAGGGGACTGAAATACCGGTTGATAGACGGAAGGAGAGACGGAAATTCGAAAATAAAATTAAGGCAAAAAAATTCAAATCTTTGGGTAAAATTCTCAGGTGATACTGGGAACATCTTCAGACAGAGGTGAGGCGAGGTTAGGTAAGCGTCTCATGGAGGTTGTAAGAGCACCAGTGAAAGCTTTAGTTAAGGCTCATTAAGACAGGTACAGAAGACCCTCTCACCTGTCCATTCACCTTGATACATAAACTACTATTACCTGTCCGTGTTGATGGTCTTAAGTCTTACAGGTGGGTCATTATACAGTGAAACCTCCATATAACTGATTTCTCTCCATATACAGTAATTAGAGGGAGAGTTTCACATCCAATGGGCCTTTGATATAACGGACTTTCATCTATATATAGTTCGTTATGTAAAGGTTTCACATTTAACGGACCCCTTATATTCTCGCTAGTTGTGTAGAAATAGGTCTAGTTACTACTTTATATAGATGGGTTATTTCTAGTTGCTAGTTTATATAGATAGGTCTTTGCTAAATTGACTCAATATAAATATTCTTGGTAAGTTGTTCATATATTTTTTTTTTCAGGCTTCGCTACGGTATATTTTGATTCTTATATGTAGAATAAAAATCAATATACAAGTCTAGACTACCCCTCCCTCCCCTCTCCCCCCCCCACACACACTCGATCCTCTTATAATCGGCAGAAAAGTTGAAGTCAGTTTCTATTGGCTGATTCCTCGTGATTTGACTGATGGAACCCGTTTTCTGAATCACTTCACTTGTACAGTAAATAATCGAATAAATTTAGAGTTTTAAACTAGAAAATATTACTGGTTTAGAGATAAGATAGAAGTATAATGAAGTTAAATTTATGTATAGTGAACAGAGTATAATAATATTGTTTATTTACTCTCATATTTAGTTTATAGATTAGAGGTAAATTGATACCTGATGATAAACAACAGACAACAATAACTATGATTTGAACAGAGGAGTCGGCGGTGAAGACAGTCTCGGGTACTAAAGGCATCACCACACACGTTCTCAACCTTTTATAAACGTTACAAAAGAGAGAAAACTTAACGTTCTCCTCCCTCTTCCTTCCCACAATAAGTCAGGGAGGTCAGGAGAGGTCAGCCAGAGGGGTCATCACCAAACCGTACCTCTGGGTCAGGGAGGTCAGGAGAGGTCAGCCAGAGGGGTCATCACCAAACCGTACCTCTGGGTCATCCCTCTCGACCTCAAGAGCAAAGGTTATCAAACGTTATTTACTCATTCAATTCTTACTAAATTCACTTCCTCAATCTACAACTCTTTCGTAAATTGTATTTTAACCCTAAGAGGCTGAGTGGATAAAACTAGCGTCCTCAAAGGGTTAAACCATTAAGGGTTAAACTATGAAGGTTGGCTGTCCAGATGATCGGAGCTATTAAGGTTGGCTGGCCAGATGATCGGAGCTATTAATGTTGGCTGGCCAGATGATCGGAGCTATTAATGTTGGCTGGCCAGATGATCGGAGCCTATTAAGGTGGACTGGCCAGATGATCGGAGCTATTAAGGTGGACTGGGCAGATGATCGGAGCTATTAAGGGTTGACCTAAAGGGAAACAAGTGGTTGACCTCTACGCTATCATCACCGAGCTACTTATATATTAGTTAATTATCCTCCAATTTCCTCTCCCATTAACCCCCCTTCCCTTACCTACCCCTATCCATCTCTATTCCCTTCCTACCCTCTCCTCATCTCCCCCTCCCCCTTACTACCCCTCTCCCCCTTCACCCTACCCTCTCCCCTTCTTCCCCTTCCCACCTACCCTCTCCTCATTTCCCCCCTCCCTTACCCTACCCCTCTCCCCTTCACTTACCTACCCCTTCCCCACCTCCCTCACTGCCCCCCTCCCCGCCTCCAGCCTCCTCTCCCCTCCCCTACCTCGCCTCCCCCCCCCTCCTCCCCTACAGGTCACGAAAGGGGTCACATGCTAAAGGTCAACTCTTTCACATTACTTAGTGCTAATTATAGGATGTAAATAATGGTTTAGTTTCTGTTCAGCATGTCTGGTACATACATACATACATACATACATACATACATACATACATACATACATACATACATACATACATACATACATACCTTGTAAATTAATAAAAGTGAATACATTGATGGAATTTGACCAAAAAGGAAAATTATATACTGAGAAATACAGCAATACAGTGTTTTGGCTTTGTACCATAAGATTATATTACTGTAGCGTAGTTATAGACGTATGTGTATAACGTATTGTTATTACGTGAGCTGTGGTTGACTGTAGGGCTAGGTTAGGTTAGGTTGACTCTTATTTCTGGTTACTTTTAATTAGTCTCATATATTATTAGTTAAATCAAGTTACAGGTGTTAACACTTACTTCTACTGTCCCAATTACCTCCAGGCACTCATAGTTACTCCCAGTTACTTTCTGCTCTTCCCAGTTTATCCCAGTCACTCCCAGTTACTTCCACACCTTCCCAGTTAAGATATAAGGCCCGACAAGTAACTCTTTATACCTTAATGAAAGATGATTTTATTTCCTTCCTAAGATAAGATTTTTTTTATCATACCTAAAAAAATTAACACTCTAATACCCACCTGAAAGAGGACGAATTGTATGTTTCCAATCACCCTAAATCACCCTGAGGTCGATTAGCAATAAACAACCTTGTGTAAAAAACCAAGACTCATTGGTGGTCATAAATAAAGACGTTGACCCCTACCCCAGGACACAAGGCGAGGGTCCTTGGAGCTCCTGATGTAGTGGGTGAAGGTGAGGCTGATGAATAACGATGGACATGTAGTAATTTGATCATCTTTTCGTGTCCTTAATCGTCCTCCTAATGTCCTTAATCGTCCTCCTAATGTCCTTAATCGTCCTCCTAATGTCCTAAACCGTCCTCCTCCCGGCCCTTGAAGGCATTATAACCTCAGGATCTCCCGAGCTAGGCGATGAAGGAGAAGTCAGCCGTTTTTATGAAGAGTGACCAGAAATGACTTAATCCTTCCCCTGGTGATGAGTGTCCCCTCAAGCACTTGTCTGATGAGGTATTGAGGTGATCAGCGCCAATCAGCCAACTACCGTCCATCCCTCTTAACGACCCTACCTTCAATCATCAGCTGTAGGGGTCACTGAGGGCTGTGTAGTTAGTTATAAGAGCTCCTGGGGGAATTAACTACCGCCTGTCATATGTTTAAACGACCATATCTTTAACGATCAGCCCACGCACCTCCCCTTTTGAGTCGTTAAGGTTGTTACATGATCGATTGGGGTCGTTAGGGTCTGCATCAAGGGTAGTTAGACGATCATGCGGGGGTCTCTTCAGGTACAGTTAGGGAAGAGTTTATTGTTGACTAAACGTTGATATATTTCCCAGGTAGTTAACCCCTTGATCCTGTGATTCACCACCTCCACCACTACCGCTATCACTACTACCGCTACCACTATCGCTTACGCCACCACTACTGCCACCACTATCACCACCATCAACACTACTACCGCCTACGCCACCACTATCGCCTACGTCACCACTACCGCCACCACTATCACCACCACCAACACTACTACCGCCTACGCCACCACCATCATCACCTCACAATTAAAAAAACAAAAAAAAACACAATCTACTAACAATAAACCCGACCAACTGCTGATGAAGAGGGAGGGAGGAAAGGCTGACGTTCCTCGAGGTTGAGGAACTAGAGTAGGACACACCTGGGGGGGTTACTGGAGAGGTAGCTGAAGACCAGATCTGGTAAGCTTGTAAGCGTGGACGGGAGGGAACTACTGGGGAGGGGGGCTTGGGAGGATATGGTGGATCAAGCTTGGAAGCTAGATGAAGCTGGGGAGCTAAAGTAACTGGGGAGATAAGGAGGGAGAGGGAAGACGCTACAGGAAGCACACCCGTTTTGCTTGACTGATGCTTGATGTTGTAAGAAGCGGAACTATGAGCGCTGAGGGGCTGAAAGGGGCTAAAAGGGGGCTGAGAGGTGCCTAAGGGGGTCCTGGGTACATCAGAAAGGGCCTGGGGGGTATGGGGTGATGTTACAGGAAGCACAGTTGCCTCACCTGCTTCATCTTGCTGCTGTCATTTCCTCTTTATCTTAAGGGAGGAATAAGTCAGGAATGAGATGGTGTAATGACTCGATGTCGGTCTGATGTACTTGACACTGATGACACAATATGGCACCTCTTAACTGTGTACTGGCCCCGGTGACACAACATGGCACCTCTTGACTGTGTACTGGCCCCGGTGACACAACATGGCACCTCTTGACTGTGTACTGGCCCCGGTGACACAACATGGCACCTCTTGACTGTGTACTGGCCCCGGTGACACAACATGGCACCTCTTGACTGTGTACTGGCCCCGGTGACACAACATGGCACCTCTTGACTGTGTACTGGCCCCGGTGACACAATATGACACCTCTTAACTGTGTACTGGCCCCGGTGACACAACATGACACATCTTAACTGTGTACTGGCCCCGGTGACACTACATGGCACCTCTTGACTGTGTACTGGCCCCGGTGACACAACATGGCACCTCTTAACTGTGTACTGGCCCTGATGACGCAACATAACACCACTCAACTGTGTCACAACCTTGATGACAGACTGACATCACTTAACAGTCATTGCCCCCATGATAAAGTATGACACCAATGACTGTCAAACCATCCAACTCATAATAAGATACGAATTAACTGTACAATTACCACCATGACGAAACACGACACCCGGTTAACCTTGTGTCAGCGTCAATGACAGAATATGACACACCACTTACCTATGTCACGGCCACGATGAAGTCATTAGCTGGAGTCATATCCGCTGTCATAATAACCAACACAGATGACTTCACTCCTCATGTACAGGTAGACAACAACGACAAGCTACACCTGTCTACCTGTATCTCACTAATTACTACTGCAAGAGTTTTAATGGCTAATTGCTTGTCAGTGTGTTGATTATGTATGAAGGAATGTATACATGGAAACACGTATGGATAGGTAATATTCATGTATGTATTTATAGGTGTGTGTGTGTGTGTGTGTGTGTGTGTGTGTGTGTGTGTGTGTGTGTGTGTGTGTGTGTAAACATTTATTGTGTTTGTTGTGTCTAGGATATGACCAATAAACCCGCTTGTGTGTTTGTTAGTCCCTCTGTATTTGTTTGCACTTGTCTTCAACCATCAGTCACTCCCCCTGTGGCTTCTGAGAGAGAGAGAGAGAGAGAGAGAGAGAGAGAGTATGCCTGTTTCTGTCATCATCGAAGTTTGATGCCGACGAAAGTAACTTCTACTTAGAGTAACGGGGGTAAGACCTACTCTCTCCTCCCACAGAGTAACGGGGGTAAGACCTACTCTCTCCTCCCACAGAGTAACGGGAGTAAGACCTACTCTCTCCTCCCACAGAGTAACGGGAGTAAGACCTACTCTCTCACCTCTCCACCTGGTTATGTTCCCACGACGATGGTTTCTTAATTACTCGCTGCTTATCTGCCATTACAGGGACGGACACTTAGGTAACAAGGGTCAGTAATATTCTGTTAACAGGTGTGTAGGTAAAATTGATGATCTGTTAACAGGTGTGTAGGTAAGGCTTGGTGATCTGTTAACAGGTGTGTAGGTAAGGTTGGTGATCTGTTAACAGGTGTGGAGAGATAACAACCTTTCCGAGACAACAGGAATCGCGGTGTTCATTTTGAAATTTATCGGACCCGTAAAGATATTTTTTTGGGTTGTGTATATAACATGAGACATTGTATTTAGTTCCAGTGAATTAAGCTTAGCCACATATATCCAGTCGAAATCCACCTTCCCAGTCGAAAGTAACTTCTCCAGTTTGTGCCTTATCAGTCGAAATCACTTCAACATGAGAGGATGCGCAACAATCAATACGAGAAACAGCAGAAGATTAGCGATGACCCTTAGAGATTCTCACGTTTGCGTCGCCTCCAGCAGTGAAATAGCGTGTTAGCTGCTGCATGAATCTCGTCTCCACCACAAGGATGGGTCCCCAGAGATGTACGAGACCCGTCAATCTCTATACATTGGTGTTCATTTGCGGAGAAACCAATATATTAGAGACCTAGAGATCTTGTTGAGACCGAATGAACCATCTGAACCAGGAAGACACCTCAGGCCAATATACAGAGACCTAGAGATCTTGTTGAGACCGAATGAACCATCTGAACCAGGAAGACACCTCAGACCAACTTTTAGAGACCTAGAGATCTTGTTGAGACCGAATGAACCATCTGAACCAGGAAGACACCTCAGACCAACTTTTAGAGATCTAGAGACCCTGTTGAGACCGAATGAACCATCTGAATCACAAAGACACCTCAGACCAATATTTAGAGACCTAGAGATCTTGTTGAGACCGAATGAACCATCTGAATCACAAAGAAAACAATAAAACCTCGACAACATGCCCCCCAACACTTCAAATGATGAGAAAGAAACCCGATAGAAACCATTAAGAGATCCTCAAGACCTAGACACAACTGCACGACTGAAAACCATATCGGCCGACAGAACCCCAGGAGGAGGAGGATCACAGTCCCCCTATAAGGTGTCCAACACTACAAGAATAGTCTGTAATAAACAAGAAATAGACCTTGTTGTTCCTCGCAGTGATTAAGATGAACAGGTCGAGGGAGGGGGAGGAAGGAGGAGAGGAGAGAGGAAGGAGGAAGGGGGAAGGGAGAGGAGTGGGGAGAAAGTAAGAGAGGGAGGAAGGGTCGTTAATGAAGATGGTGGACAGGGAAGAGGAACAGGAGGATAAATAAGAGGGCGAAAGGAAGGTGGAATAGAGGAATGAGTTCAGGATAGAGAGAGAGGGAAGGGGAAGAAAGGGAGGACGAGGGAGACGGAAGGAAGAGGAAGAAGGGAAACAGAGGGAAGAGGAAGACGGGAGAAAGAAGAATGTAGAAAGAAGGAAGAGGGAGAATTGAGAAAAGAGAAAAAATGAAAAAGGGAGGCAAGAGGGAAAAAGATAGGAAGAATAAGATGATGAGGAGGGAATAAGAGAACATAGATGGAGAGAAAAGAATAAGAGAGGACAAGAGAGAAAGAGGGACCTTGAGAATAGTTAAGTACCCTTTCAACCCTTAATAACTGTACAGGGTCATTAGAGGCGAGGATAATTGCCTCTTTCGCCTAATGAGGTTAACTAGCATACGTAAGGCCAAACGTGTGTGTGTGTGTGTGTGTGTGTGAGATCGAGGAGGTGAGAGATGAGGATTTTACGAGACCCTTCCTTAAGTCGCGGTTCTCAGAAAGGGATTTTGAAAGGGGAGTTTTTATCACCCTCCTGGATCAAGTTTTTCGACTGACTTGGCAACTTGGGGATCTATACAAATTGGAACCTTTGTGTCTCTCTGTTTTTCCGTCTGTCGATTCGGAAACACGATATTTTTTTTCTACCAGAGATGACGTGATAGATTACCTGTACTTTATATCTCCTGGGAAAAGTAATCTTGGTGCTTTTTCAGATTTTCCGTTCCTCCCTTCCCCCTTCCCTCTGCCCCTTCCCCCCCTACCCTCTTCCCCTCCCCCTACCTTCCTTCCACTTCTCCTTACCTCTCTACCCCCTCCTAAAAATAATTAATCCCTAAATATCTATTACCCCAAAAATTTTAAAAAGTTACCCAATTTCAAGAGTTTTAATTAATAATGGGAAAAGAGGGTGAAAGTAATTACTGATTTTTATACCTGTCAGTAATTACATCAATATATTCTTTAATGACTGTAAAATGTTACCTTGATTATGTGTCTTGTTTAATTTATTTTTCCTTGTTTCGTTGTTTTCTTGTATTTATTTTACGTTTTATTCTCTTGTCTTGTTTTCTTCTTGTTTGTAATTCTATTAGGACTTATATATTTGTTATTGTTTTTGATTATATTATTGTCTTCATTTCCTTATCTTCTTCCTTGTTTATGTCATAGTTTTATCCATTATATTTAATTTGTTTGTATTTTCATCATATCTTACTTTATTGTTTGTCCTCATCTTGTTTGCATAGATATCTTCCTTTGTTTATCTTTCCTCCTGTTTGTAATGTTTCGTCATCTTCTCTGTTTACAATCTTATCTCCCTGACCGTCTTGCCAGCGTTCTTTACTTTAGTTAAGGCACTGAGGTCTACGGCAAACAACTTGACTAATGTTTACACTATCAAATTAAACCTTGCAACTCTATGTAAATTAGTCCTATTTAACATAATCCTAAAGCAGTGACGCGCAGAGACAACGTTAAGGTCTGGGGTGGGGTGTGGGTGTGGGTGTGGGTGTGGTGGGGGGTGGGTGTGTGGGTGGGGTGGGTGTGGGTGGGGTGTGGGTGTGGGTGGGGTGTGGGTGGGGTGGGGTGTGGGTGGGGTGTGGTGTGGAGTGGGGTGAGGTGGGTTAGTTACTGAACGTGGTCTAGAGTGAAACGTAAGAAGAAGAACTATTTATATATTTTTCTTGTCTTTTCATCTGTCATGCTTCAACGGATGATGATGATGATGATGATGATGATGATGATGATGATGATGGTCTCCTTGATGTACACAGCTAAGATATAAACATTGACTCAACCAATTAAACCAATTTTGATCAATCATGGAGAGGGGATCTGGTAACATAATTCATCCCGGAGGAGAAAACTTGTTCAACTACAGGAAACGACAAACTTCCTGCCTCAGAAACACAAAACTCCCTGTAGTTCAAATAACCTTGAGGCTGACGACAACAATAACAACAAGAAATATCCTTCGTCATTAGTTTGTCCACAGGTTCTCACGCCTCATATTACTCAATTTATGTTCATGGTATAGTCGCCTGCACTTATACCTGGTACAGTGGCTGGCGGGGTTTTGTGATAATGTGGCAACTCTGTAGGAATCTTTACCTAGCATCCATCGTCTGGTTACTATTGTGAGGTTCCTTCAGGTCATTCCGGGAGTTTTAATATGATGTAAACAAACACAGATTTGCCACATCTCACACAACACGCCAGCCACTGTACCAGGTATAAGTGCAGGCGATTGTACCATTACGTGAAGGTGTTGCTGTGAACTGACTGCCCAAGTGTTACCGATTGCCGGGGAAAAACTAGGATACGCCAATGCTTTTTCATCTGATATACGAGTATTTGTGAACACATCTTGGTAACACCTTCACTACAGGGGCGCCGCTTTTAATATCTTAATTGATTAACGTCGGCGATTTATCCAGCACAGAAGGGATCCCGTACAGAAGGGGTCAGTAGACATCTCCCCTAATAACGTACTATGTAAACCTTTACGTAAATAACTGCTAAAACAGACGGTGATTTACGTACATGTGCATTTATTTTACATTTTTTTTTATTTACCAATATAGTAGATTATATACACACTATAAATATCCAATAACCATTTACAGTATTATTAAATCACATTATATCATTCACCTTCCAGAGAGAGAGAGAGAGAGAGAGAGAGAGAGAGAGAGAGAGAGTCGCCAAGACAAGTCAAGTCCTTCACGCATGAGCCCTTCATGGGTGAGTGCCTTTCGTGTTTAACTTAATACTGTCATGCCAACAGGATATATTATCTTACTGTGTGTATTATATATTTATCATGTTATTTTTCCTTTGCTTTATTTATCGTGTCTACCTTCAAGCTGGTGAGTTGAAAGTCCTCGACCGGTAGGAACAAGAGGCACGTCGTTTCTGGAGTAAGTTGTCGTCCTCAAAGGTTAAAGTCATCGTCCTCAAAGGTTAAAGTCATCGTCCTCAAAGGTTAAAGTCATCGTCCTCAAAGGTTAAAGTTGTCGTCCTCAAAGGTTAAAGTCATCGTCCTCAAAGGTTAAAGTCATCGTCCTCAAAGGTTAAAGTCATCGTCCTCAAAGGTTAAAGTCATCGTCCTCAAAGGTTAAAGTCATCGTCCTCAAAGGTTAAAGTCATCGTCCTCAAAGGTTAAAGTCATCGTCCTCAAAGGTTAAAGTCATCGTCCTCAAAGGTTAAAGTCATCGTCCTCAAAGGTTAAATCATCGTGTTGAAATAGCTTAGTCATCGTTCCCAATAGTTTTCTATATCAGTAATGGTTATTATTATTATTATTATTATTATTATTATTATTATTATTATTATTATTATTATTATTATTATTGTAAATTTTTCATCATTCCTATTTCTAGTTTTATTGTGGTTCTTCCTTTATACAAGACCTTCCTTACCTAGCTAGTTCGTGCAGTTAGTAATTTATCAAAGAGTCTCCCTAGGTGGTTCAGCCTAGCCTACCACACTAATACTCCGGGATGATAGCAAGATATATCACTTCTCGCCTGTGGTCTGGGAGTTTCAGGTGTTATTAAAGCCCCTAATTACGAGGTACAGACCAGGTAATTAGAGGGAAGGCTGCTTGATGTACGGCAAGTCGACGAGCTACAGACCACCAGGGTGAATAAGGCCTGCACCTACCTGAGTGACTCCGGCGAGGTAGGTGGATGTGGGCGTGTGGTGTGGGTATGGGCGTGAATCTGGATGTGTGGGTGGGTAAGTGTGGATCTGGTGTCGGTATGGGCGATGATATGGATGTGTGGATGTGTAGGTTGGTAGGCATTGGTGTGGATGTGTGGATCTGGTGTGGATATGGGCGTTGATCTAGATGTGTGGATGTGTACAGGGGGTAAGTGTGTGTGTGTAGGCAGGATTAATCTGTTGTTTTATGTTTAATATTAACAAAACTGTGAACATTTTTTCGGGGTATAATCTCGGATGGGATCTTACACTCAGACGACCATATCCTTGTACGACCCCTCAGGTACGACCAGATTACGTGGAGACCTGTCGTAGTGTTTTGGTGCTACTCGTTGGTACTGTAAGTTATAATGATAGTTGTTGACAGTGTGTATGACAACTAAACTTAACTGTTTGTGTGCATCTTCCCCACAGTCAGTCACTCTCCCTGTAGTAATCATCAACCAGTCAGGAGAAAATACTATTCTTAATAACTATGTAAATTGGTCATAATACAAAGATACACTTACAGTTTATAACTTACACCCCAAAACATTATCTTCACGGGTGGTCGATGAATTTCAAAATGAACACTGTGACTCCTGTTGTCTCGGTAGGGTTGTCAAAATCCTTCGTTTGTCGTCATATTGTCTCACATAATAATGATAATGTTTGGTGTGTTTACTGTACATCATAAGGTAAAAACAATGAACAAATTTTGAGAGTTTGTTGTCTTGTGGATGAGAGTGATGTTGTACCATAAATCTTTCTTCCCTCTCAGTGTGTTTAGGTGTTCCCACGTTCATTAACCTGGCTACGTCCTCTGTCACGTAAGAGATTCTGTTAAGGGTCTGTTCTCAGGTAAATTAACTGGTAATTAACCTGTCTGAGTATCTTCTCACGTAAATTATCTTAGTTCGTCTTTTTTTCACGTGAATAACTCTTCTTCCTCCTCCTCTTCCTTCACCAAATTCTCCTCTTCCTCCTCCCATCACCCATCACCCATCCTTTTACCCATTCCCCTCCTCCTCAACCATCCCCCCCATCCACCCAACCCCCCCATCCACCCAACCACCCCCCCTCCCCAACCATCCCTCACATCCTCTCCATCCATCCACCTATCCACTCCACCCCTCCATTCCACCCATCCACCCAGAACAGTTGATCATTCTAGGTCGTGGGAAGCTCAGACTAGTCGACCCAGATTCTCAAAAGTTTCTGTGCTAATTTTTTTATCGACAGACTAATGACAGACAGACAGACAGACAGTAAGACAAACAGACAGTGAGACAAACAGACAGACAGGCAGGCAGACAAACAGAGTAAAGACAGACAGGCAATAAGACAGACAGATACATAAATAGACTGACAGACTAACAAACAGACACTGACAGACAGAGAGACAGATAGATGGACAGATATAAACAGACAGACAGACACAACTAGACTGAGAGAGACATCGCATCTAATTGGCTTGTTTGAGATGCCTGTGTTGGACCAATATGGCGTGGTTATTGGACAGAGACTTTACCCCAGTTAAGTTATATTATGCCGTAGTGAAGGAAAGGAGGGTGTAAAGGTGTTGTGTGTAGTGGTGTAGTGGTGTTGTGTGTAGTGGTGTAGTAGTGGTGTGTGTTGGACCTGTGTGTAGTGGAGAGAGAGAGAGAGAGAGAGAGAGAGAGAGAGAGAGAGACCACTTGACTTAGTACAAACACAACTGTTAGTCTGTCTAGTGCGTGTCTTCCGTGCACTTTCACATACACTCAATAACAGAGACGAGTGTTCAAATAATTGCTGCCTCGAATCTCTCAACAAACTCAAGTACATGTATACAGTACGTGTGTAAAGACGAGCGTTAATACATACTTATACACGTGAATAATCAAATGTACCGGGTGTGTATACATCATGCCCAGGATGGTGTATTGAAGCATAATGTATACTCATATAATGCTTGTGTTGTATCATCTCAGGGACACACACACACACACACACACATACACGCACACACACATACACACACACACACATACACGCACACACACATACACACTTTACCCTGTTTAGTGACCTTCGAGCTTGAGACAAAGGTCATTAAATACCTCAACCTTCCCCGCCCCGGCACCAGGGGGGGTGGGGGTAAAAAGACAGGGGGAGCGGAGGGCAGGACTGTGGAGGGTTGGCAGTGTTGGAGGAGGGAGGGGGTGGAAGATGAGGAGGTGGGAGGTGTGGGAAGGGTGGGGAATGGGTGGGGGAGGATAAGGAAGAGGGGAATAGTAGGAAGGAACATGGGGAGAAGGGAATAAAGATGGGAGTGATGTCTTAGAAGGGAGTTAGAGTTAGGGGAAGGAGGCAGTGAGCCAGCTGTGTGTGTGCCCAGGTGGTGCTTACGCCAGGTGGGGTGGAGGACCAGCTATGCATACTAAACAACCTTACTACGCAGACAAGACTCTGATAAACATCTTTCTCTGAGTCTGTAATTACTGCTTACCTGTGTGTGTGTGTGTGTGTGTGTGTGTGTGTTTGTTTATCATTAAAAAAAGTAATTGGTAAAGACTATTGCTACTGCCACATTCATCAACAACCACCACAACCTACCACACCCATCAACAACAACCACCACCACTACTAACCACACCCAACAACAACAACCACCACCACTACTAACCACAGCCAACAACAACCACCACCACTACCACAGCCAACAACTACCACCACTACCACCTCAGGGGCTATTCCGTGACCATGAGACAGTTAGTGTTGAGAATTAAATAATAACAACAGCTAAATTGTGTGAACAGTAGAACAGGTCAAGTCAGGTCTACCATGGCCTTGTAAACCTCCTTATTTACGTAAAAAAGTGTAAATAACTCCCGTAAAAATGTGTAAAAAGAACAAAGTTTACATGATTATCTAAAAGTAACTTATTTTGTATTCTGTTTATAGTAAATTGTGTGAAATGAATAAAATGGAAAATAGTATGTGAGGTGTTCTGTAAACAAATGTAAATTGACATGTAAAAATATGTAAAAGGATCTATAAAAGAATGTAAAAAGATGTGTAAAAATGTAAGTGAAAGTATCAGAAAAAATGGGTCTTGTTAAATTATTATTAATATTGTTATTGTTGTACTGTACTCCATAACCCAAGGGTCCACGAGTGTGTGTGTGTGTGTGTGTGTGTGTGTGTGTGTGTGTGTGTGTGTGTGTGTGTGTGTGTGAACCTAACCACATGATGAGTTAGGGTAGAGTGAGTGAGAGTATAGGAGAGAGAGAGAGAGAGAGAGAGGCATTGTATACTCCCTTACTCTCTATTTCACAGTGAAGGATCAGAGTTACGACACTTACCACCAACGTCATGCACCGTAATGACCGGGAGTTATTCTCTTGTTCCCTGCGTAATTCTCTTGTTCCCTACCCTACCCTACCCTACTCTACCCTACCACTACCCTACCCTACCCTACCCTAATAAGATGACCCACCATAACCCCGACACAGTAATATCATTGGTTATAAATCCCTGTACTGAAACTAACGATACAAATGGCTCCCAAGGCTGTAGAGGAGAGGGATAGAGTTAAATATAGAGCTGAAGACAGACAGACAGACAGACAGGTGTAGAAAGCAACCTCAGGATTGTGTAGAGGGGTGGAGGGAGGAAGAGGAGAAAATCAAAGTTGTTGTATTATTGCACACTGGACACCGCTAGTTGGGTGGGTGGGTGGGTGTGTGTGTCAGAGTTCGTGAGTGTGTTGTACAGCCAATCACTGGACCGAAGCAGGCGAACCAACACGAACAATGCAACACCACCCAACTCGATGCAATTCATAACAAACATGACCCCAATTCACAGCCTCCCGGAGCACGTGTGTCCCCAAGCGGAATAGAAAAAGATTAGAATGAACCCCAAAAAAATAAATAGATTGAAACTGGTGTGACTCGGAACACTGTGTTGACCACGTCTCCAAGTCCAGCCATTTATTGTTATGTTAAAAATCATCGTCGACAATGGGGTCACGTGGGAGAGAGAGAGAGAGAGAGAGAGAGAGAGAGAGAGAGAGAGAGAGAGATTGTGTATGAGAGAGAGGGAGAGAGATTGTGTATGAGAGAGAGGGAGAGTGTATGAAATAATGTGAGTGAAAGAGAGACAGGTTGAGATAGAGAGAAATATATAGAGAAAGATATAAAGAGATAAATATAAAAAAGATTGTAACAAAAGATTCGAAGCTTCAGCACCAACGTGTCAAATCCAATATGGTTTACTTTTTCACTCAAACTTTAATCGAATCACAGTAAAACGAAGCCTCGAATACCCAGACCAGCAAATAACCTCCTCTGAACCTAACCCAAAGATGACACGCATTATAGTTTTTCCTCAATAGAATTCCTGATTAAATTTATAAATGAGAATTGACGGAAGAAATTAATTAGGGTGAATATGTTGGTGTTAGGACGGGTTGGGGCTGGACTCCATCTTGGCTCGGGTCGGATCTGAGGGTCTGTCGTGAGTCTTAAATTCGAAGCTTCGGGGTTACTGATGACGGGATAGACAAGATAACATCAAGTGACCATTACTTTTTAATTCTCTCTCTCTCTCTCTCTCTCTCTCTCTCTCTCTCTCTCTCTCTCGTCCGTGAACTAATTTCTCCTGGCTGTCTGAGGTCAACAGCGTGTATGAAGTATAATACACTCCTCTGATAATCTCTTTAATGACCTCTGGAAATAAACGTATTTTTCTTCCCTTTTTTTTCTCAATTACTTTATGATCATAATCTAATATCTGTCACATATTCAGTTTTATCGTTTTTTTTTGTGGTAATTCCGTGTTATACATTTTTCAATTATTATTTCTTTTGTTTGATGTTGTTTTTATTGTGTTTTTCTCTTTTGTTTGTTTATATTTAACCGTTTATTATATTTTCTCTGTTATTATTATTTATTTTTATTTTAGTTTCCAGGTAACTTAGGACACAGGTTGATGCTCTATACAGGTAACTTATGACACAGGTTGATGCTCTATACAGGTAACTTATGACACAGGTTGATGCTCTATACAGGTAACTTATGACCCAGGTTAATGCTCTATACAGGTAACTTATGACCCAGGTTAATGCTCTATACAGGTAACTTATGACACAGGTTATTGCTCTATACAGGTAACTTATGACACAGGTTATTGCTCTATACAGGTAACTTATGACACAGGTTAATGCTCTATACAGGTAACTTATGACACAGGTTAATGCTCTATACAGGTAACTTATGACACAGGTTAATGCTCTATACAGGTAACTTATGACACAGGTTAATGCTCTATACAGGTAACTTATGACACAGGTTAATGCTCTATACAGGTAACTTATGACACAGGTTGATGCTCTATACAGGAAACTTATGACCCAGGTTAATGCTCTATACAGGTAACTTATGACACAGGTTAATGCTCTATAAAATACATAACCTTGGTTGCTAAAATGACTCCAGTGAAAATAATGATTTCTCCCACACTCTGTACTGGTGCTGACGGCATTGTTTTCACCCTGAGACATGAGCTTTCCACGGTGTAACTACTGGGTAAACTATACCTGCTTAAGGGTTTATTTTCACAGGTGTTGTCTGGAAGTAAATACAGCGCCTAAAAGCTTTTTCGTTGTCCAAGTTTCCACAGCTGAGATTTTCCTTTTTTTTTTCCTTTAACTTTTGGTGTTGAGGGAAATGTCAAGCGGAACAAATGACTTGGTAGAGAGAAAGTGTTTTTATTGTGTTTTATGGCGGAACTTGTCATTATGTCTGTGTTTTTTCTGTTTTGTTTCGTGTTTGTTTAAGTTTGGATAGGAAGTTTTTAGTACTATGGGGAACCCTTCATATAACGGACTCCTCTCTTCATATAATCCGTTAGATGGGGAATCATGTCTAATGGACCCTCGATATAACGTATTTTCTTCTCCATGTAATCCGTTAAATAGAGTTTCCACGGTATAGGGAGAGCATGATGACAGTTTAGCAGCACAGGAGTGAGGATTAGGAAGGGCGGGTCACACACACGAGCCAACATGGTATCGAACTCGAGTCGTCGCGGTGGTGGGAGTGTAGAGGCGATACCACAAAACCACCGTCGCCACCGTCGCCACAAACACAGCATCAGGAACAAAGAAAAATAAAGAGTTGATGAGTCGCAGGGATACATGTAGGTCATGGAGGGAGGGAAGGAAGGAAGGAGAGAGAGAGAGAGAGAGAGACACGGAGGGAGGGAAGGGGGTGAGGGACGGAGGGAGGGAAGGGGAAGTGGGACGGAGGGAATATCTATAGAAAGGTTCTGGTGTAACAGTAGTAAACAGCTAATAACAAAAGTTTCACCAATACAACAACAGGAATAAAAAATAATGTCCAAAACTAACAGATAACAAGAATGGCTCAACAACAGAAACAACAGGACCTCGTTATCTTTATTAGCGTATCAATACTGTTAAAGAAAACAGTTCATGATAACACAGCAACAGGGACAGCAGATGCACACACACACACACACACACACACACACACACACAACGTTAGCTGCTGTGGGAATACAAACCAGAGAAGTCTAGTGTGGGTGTGACTGAGGCTTCCCACACACTTGTCTCCTACACTGGGTCATGTTTATGTTGTGCTGGGTGTTTGTTGAGGAGTGTTGTATACTGTTATAATGGCTGTACCTGTACCCTCACACGTACACAAACAGAGAGAGGAGGGTGGGTAGGGAGAGAGGGAGACGCAGGGAGGAAGGGAGGGGGAAGGAAGGAAGAGAGTGGGACGGAGGGAATATCTCTGGAGTGTGTTTGTGGTGTTGTCAGTCTGCGGTTGAAAGTGTCTCAAGTTCAATTTTTTATCTATTTTTTTAGTGTCTCTTTCTCTGTCAAGTCTCTCTGTCTCCCTCAAGTTCTCTCTGTCTGTCCTTGAGGTTCTGAAGGTCAAGAGAGGTCGATACAGAAGCAACTACAAAAAGAACAACAACAAAATACATTAGTAAATTAATTAAAGATGCGTATCAACTATTGCCCATGGGAAAGGTATAACAATATATTACGCCACAAAGATTATTAATAGTTCCAAAGTTTAGTTATCAGGAATTACGATGGTTGTAAATTCGGAAGGTTAATGAATTCCCGATTATTCCTGTCATTCCTGTGTGTGTGTGTGTGTGTGTGTGTGTGTGTGTGTGTGTTTATCACCTTGAATATCATGGTAGTAGGTGGAGGTTGGGGACTCGGGGTAGTAGCTGGAGGTTGGGGACTCGGGGTAGTAGCTGGAGGTTGGGGACTCGGGGTAGTAGCTGGAGGTTGGGGACTCTCTGGGGGTAGTAGGTGGAGGTTGGGGACTCGGGGTGGCTGGAGGGGGACCAGCTGGAGGTTGGGGACCTCTGGGGGTAGCAGGAGGTGGGGACCGGGGTAGTAGCAGGAGGTTGGGGACTCAGGGTAGTAGCAGGAGGAGGAGGGGGGTAGTAGCAGGAGGTTGGGGACTCTGGGGTAGTAGCAGGAGGTTGGGGACTCGGGGTAGTAGCAGGAGGTTGGGGACCTGGGGGTAGCTGGAGGTTGGGGACTGGGGCTGGAGGTTGGGGACTCAGCTGGAGGTTAGTAGCTGGAGGTTGGGACTGGGGTGGTTGGAGGGGGACCAGGGGCAGTAGCAGGAGGTTGGGGACTCAGGGTAGTAGCTGGAGGTTGGGGACTCTGTAGTCTGGAGTTGGGGACTCTAGTAGCAGGAGGTTGGGGACTCGGGGGTAGTAGGTGGAGGTTGGGGACTCTAGTGGAGGTTGGGGGTAGTAGGGCTCAGAGTGGTAGGTTGGACTCAGAGTAGGGGTGGTAGTAGCAGGAGTTGGGGGACTGGGGGTAGTAGCAGGAGGTTGGGACTCAGGGGTAGTAGGGAGGTTGGGACTCGGGTAGTAGCAGGAGGTTGGAGGACTCTGGGGTAGTAGTAGGAGGTTGGGGACTTATGTCTTGAGGGGTTTGGGGAGCAGGAGGTTGGGGCTAGCAGAGGTTGGGGAGGTTGGGGACCTGGGGGTGGAGGTGGGGACTCGGGGTAGTAGCTGGAGGTTGGGGACTCGGGGATGAAGGGAGAGGTTGTTGTCTGCCGTTCAGTTGGTTTCTATAAGTTACCGAGGTGGTTCGTTGCTTATAACCTGTTATTACGGTTATACAAGAGTGACTGATATATGATTGGCCGATACAGGAGAGGTCCGCTATAGGAGTGACCGCTATAGGAGTGACCGCAATAGGAGTTACCGCTATAGGAGTACCCGCTATAAGAGTGACCACTATAGGAGTGACCACTATAGGAGTGTCCGCTATAGGAGTGACCGCTATAGGAGAGACCGCTGTAGAAGTGTCCGCTATAGGAGTGACCGCTATAAGAATGTCCGCCATAGGAGTGACAGCTATAGGAGAGACCGCTATAGGAGTGTCCGCTATAGGAGAGACCGCTATAGGAGTGTCCGCTATAGGAGTGTCCGCTATAGGAGTGACCGCTATAGGAGTGTCCGCTATAGGAATGTCCGCTATACTCCAGGATACATAGGATAGGTCTTTAAGGTCGGATAAAAGAGGATTTTGTTAGGGTCAGGATAAGAGGCTTCGTATTTACGGTAACCATGACAACAACAACAACAACAACAACAACAAAAACTTAACCTATCCCCTTACCTGAGGCTCTATAGAAGGGAGGGAGAGGCTAGATGTGTCTCAGGAGGGGTAATGAGGGAGGGAGAGGCTAGATGTGTCTCAGGAGGGGTAATGGGGAAGGGAAAGAGCCGCCTCATTTTTACACCCTCCCCAGCAGTGTGTGTGAGACGAGGGTGGCCGATGGATGGGTGGCAGTGAATGGGTGAGTAATGAGGGAGTGGGTGATGGTAGGTAGGTGGTCCTGCTAGACACACGCTCTTGGTGGTCCTTGCGTGAGTGACCCAGACGGATCCTTCACGGTTAACCTCCCCCACACCTGCCCTCCCCTGCCCTTGCTCTCCCAAACCCTTCCTGTCCCTACCCCTCCTCCCTATCTGTCTTACCCCTAATCCCTTTCACGGTCACCCATTAACATACCAAACCCTCCCTCCTCTCATTCCTTCTCCTCCTGCCCTTCCACCCCTCCCTCCTGCACCCACCCTCCCTCCCTGCCCACCACCCTCACCTGCTCCACATAATTACAGGCAGGTACAAAACACAGGTACAATATAAGTTGTGTATTATGAAGGTAAAATTGACCAGAACTGTACATAAATTATCATGACTACATAACCATAAGATACTCTACACAGGTGAAGTAATCAACATAACCTGGACGTATAGTACAGGTGATGCTTCAAGTACTTCAAGATATAAAGTACAAGTAGAGATAAATGTCAGTGATTAACATATAATTACGATATAATAATACCAACTCTACAAAGGTGTATATAAATAATTAAGGAATTACGTATTAAAAAGTATGAATCAAATACAGGTATAAAGTATACTTCCAGTGACTGTATACAGGTAATGACTTAACCTGTATATAATTAACCATGTCACTATATCATATTAACCTCTATCTCCGTGTTATATACCAGGTCAGCGTTAATTACCGTAAGGAAGAATAAGAGGTAATTATTACAGTAATTAAAGAAAGAGAGAAGAGAAGAGACAATGAATCTGATAAAGAGGAGAACCGGAAAGACGTAGATAAGAGTAGGGATTGAGAGTCACGACAGATGAGAGGGAGAGGTGAGGGAGAGGTGAGGGAGAAGAGGCAGCGGTTAGAGGAAGGGAGAGAGAGACAGGGTGGGGAAGAGACGAGGTAGCAGTGAGAGGAAGAGGAGAGGGAGTGAGAGGGAGAGGCAGCAGTGAGAGAGGGAGATATATTATCATACCCTCTTAATATTAGCCTCCAGACAGAGCATAATTACTCCTATAAAATATGACATTAATAAAAAAAAAATTGAATACCAAAAATAATTAGTTCAAGTGACTTAATAACTCCGGGTTACATTCCTGAAGGTATTAATGGTATCTCGTAAGGCAATTGGCTTCAATATATCAGGGTTACGACCATAGCGTTTCATTAATTTAGTATTACAGGAATTAATGGGGAGGACAACGTGTTAAACTGATGGGTGATGGGGAATGGGACGCTTAATGGGTAATGGTGGGGGGGGATGGTGGAGGTGGTGGGGGATGGTGGGGGTGGAGGAAAGTTAGGCATCTGGTTATGGTGAGGGAGTGAGGAGGCAGTCCTCTCCTCACGCGACACTTGACATATCACGAGCAAGGTGAAATTCATTTGTTGTTATGATTCACTCTCTAGCGACACTCTGGGTTAAGGCTTGGTGTAGGTGTGTGTGTGTGTGCGTGTGTGTGTGTGTGTGTGTGTGTGTGTGTGTGTGTGTGTGTGTGTGTGTGTGTGTGTGTGTAACTATACCAGGGTCGACCGTATCTTGTACCTGTTTTAACGTTTGTGACCGTACCTGTACTCGTGCCTATATCAGTACTGTTGCCGTTACCTGTGTGATCACCTGCCTGGAGAGACGCCCAGGAGGGACCATATACCTCTCCGTCCCTCATGACACGTCTCTCTTGTTGCCGGTAAAGAGAGGCAGCGGGTGTTGTGGCGTCGACCTTGCTGTTGTCTTAAAGGCCAGCACCTTCAACACATTTCAGACATAAATAAGTCTTTCTCAGCCCTCCAGCGTGTTACATCACAGGTATAAACACAGGTGTTGAGAGCAGCTAAACACTGCACTTGTTCCCATTTTCTGATGACTTCTCGATTTTTGTTGTGTCACTCAGCCATTAGTTATGTGTGTCTGTGTGATGTTTGTATTGGTGTCAGTGTGTGTGTGTGTGTGTGTGTGTGTGTGTGTGTGTGTGTGTGTGTGTGTGTGTGTTATGACAGACTGTTATGTGTACTGTGGATACATGGCGTAGTTTATGCACACACACAAGTTATTAAACTCCATCCAAAGTTTCACGGTTTCTTAACACTTATATTTGTTTTATAATGACTATGACCCGCCACCAACTCATCTTAATAACTTCAGTAACTAGTTCAATAATTTCCTGTTAGAAAGAGGCAGGTGTGTCAGCGAGAAAAGACAAAGAAAAAATATAATAATTAGCAACAATTAGCCAAATTTCCGGGGCATGAGTGTGCACCCAAACAGGCAGCGGAGATTGAGGCAAATTACTGCAGGTAAATGAAGTCATTACCCAAGAACAGGTAACCTGCCGGAACCACAGACCTCACCCGGGACTTACTGTATCCGGGTTCCTTAGACTTCTGGTCCCCTCCCTCCTGCAGTAGCATGAGCTATGGGGTCTGAAGGAGCCTCTCTGTAGGACCTCCTCTGGGAGCAACATGGACCATCTCCTCCCTCGACCTGTTCCTCCACAACTGAATTTGAGGCTCTGAAAATACTCCTCCGTTGTACCTTCTGTAGGAGTGATACGCCCTCCTCCTCCTCTACAGCTGCCGAGGCTCTGAAAATACTCCTCCGTTGTACCTTCTGTAGGAGTGACACGCCCTTTTGTAGCCCTCAAAAGTTACGAGGCAGGAAAGATAGGAGGAGAGGTCAAGTTACTTGTGGGGTAACGCGAGACACGAGCGACTGAGGTGAAAAACACAATGTTCACTCCTTCGTTGTCTTGTGTGTCGTCACGCACTGAGTATAGTTGACCTCTCTATTTAGGTGTGTGTGTGTGTGTGTGTGTGTGTGTGTCAGTATAGTTGTGTGTTTACGTATGTTTGTACACACACTTGTATCTTAAACCAACTTATAGTTCACACTTACGCCTCAAGCACTGGAAGAACTACACCACAACGCTTACCTGGAAAAACACACAACATCAGACCACATGACACAAGGCACTTCCAATGCACAAACTGTATACTTAGTTTGAGTGGACAGAATGCAAACTATTTACAAGACTCGAAGGGAAATGCAAGAATAAACTTTAGTAATTTAATAACGATGTAAATATGGTTACGTTAAGTTATATGTTGTAATACACGGTAATGTAGTGTTTGTAAATCAGTGTTTGTCTGTCTGTTTGTATTTTCCGTTCGGTGTGTTTGTGAGAGAGAGAGAGATATATATAACCTGCAGGACCAGAGTCTGTTGTTGGTTATTAAGGAGACTTAATATAGGATGAAGTTTTGCCTGTGTCACCAGCGGGCCACCACGACTCTCTTTCTTCTTCATTACATGTACACAACTCACAATAAGCTGATGATTACTGTACATGGAATAATTCATAATAATACTACAGTCGGGGAGTATGTAGTCAGCTGTAACCTACACGATACTACAGTAGGGATGAATACGAGTATGGAAGAAGTTGTAGTCTCAAGACAGTCCTCGACCAACTCTAGTCCTGTGAGCTGTGGTGGGAGTCTAGGGAATTCTGTTGTTGTGTTGTGTTGAGGTTGTGGACCCATCGTTCCTAAGTAACTTGCCTGTGGTGGCTTATCTTCCTGCTGTGGCTGTGTTGGGGTGGAGGAGGAGGTGGTCCGTCTGGCTCGGGGGTAGACCGGGAAACCCAGGAGAATGATGAATTCCTCCGTCACGCTGATGCTTACTGCGGTGAAGGTCGTGTGTGTGTGTGTGTGTGTGTGTGTGTGTGTGTGGATCATGACGTTATTTGGGTAATGTCTGTATCACTTTGGTGTTCATTGTACTTACATTATAACACATCTGTATTATGCATCACTGTATTTTGACGTCATTGTAATATTCTGTGTACATTATGACGTCACTGGTAGACCTTTGCATTATGACGTCACTCTGGTAGACCTTTGCATTATGACACCACTGGTAGACCTTCGCATTATGACGTCACTCTGGCAGACCTGTGCATTATGACGTCACCGTGCATCACCTACAAGGGTTTCTCTTACCGTTGTTCACCTTTGCATTGTTGACATTTACCTGTGTGTCTTGTCGTGGGGCTCAGCCTCTTACATCCCTCACAGATGGTACCAAGATGGCTGACTCGTGACACTTGGCTTTCTATTGTGCATTTGTGGTGTCTTCTTCTGTGTGTGTGTGTGTTTATCTTCCCGTCCTTATGTCTGTCTTCCTGTATGCATTGTTTGTTGTATGTTTGTCTACCAGCCTCTTTGCTTACCATCCACTCTGGTGTATTGGCTGTATAAATATATAATTGATCAGCTGACTACATGAAGCTGATTATCTTGTATTCTGATTCCATTACACTCTCTCTCTCTCTCTCTCTCTCTCTCTGCACAAGGTGGGGGAGGTGGGAGGTGAAGAAACCAGACCCCTTCAGCAATGAATCATTCACTCCGGGATATTCATAACTTATTCATTACTGTGAACGATGAGGTTTTATATTCATTTTTTTTAACGATAAATTATATATATAATTTTTTTTGGTTCATGGAGAAGGTGACGGGTTGTTGTCATTTCTGTACCGTCCGTGTCAGTGTACAGTCAGGGTTACCCCCACCACCTCCGTCACCCCCCCCCCCTCTGTCCTCGTGGTAAAACTGAGTCACGGGAATGAGTCTCTGAACTGACTCACCCTGACTCATCTGGTGCGGGTGTGTTGTTTTATCTCGTGTGTGTGTGTGTGTGTGTGTGTGTGTGTGTGTGCGTGTGCGTGTGTGTGTGTGTCACGTCTAGCCCAACTAAATAATCTTAAGTTACCTCAATCTTAACCCAACTTATTCAAACCCAAGTTAATGTAACCCCTCCATATTATAACTTAATCTAATGTTAATGCAACTTAAGACTAAAACTTAACTTAACCTGATAATGTCAGTTTAAAATGACAGTGACAGCAACATATGACAGGCGACAGTGTACAGTGAAAGTCTGCAACAGCGGCGGGCAAGGAAAGTAACAGCGCTCAACAACAGCGTTATTAGTTCTCGTGACAGCAAGTGCATTAGGTAGTGAGTCAGTCAGTGTGTTAGGTAGTGAGTCAGTGAGTGCGTCATGACCTCCACACTGACGGGGGGACACAATAGCCATCAGTCACTCAGTTAGGACGCGTCTGTGTTGCTCTCGTCCATTATCATCGTCATCCCAGGAAGCCGACGGACTCAACTGTCATCAGTGGTGGTACTACGATGCCGCGGCCTGATGCTAATTGTACCTAGCATTCCCTTGCACGCTTGTTGCAACATCGGGATTATAAGTCCAGACGTTTAAGTCCACCGTCTCTTGCATAACAGGTGGGTAGTTGTGGAAATGGTGCTTGCCATTGCATCTGTAATTCCTTTGCAATTTGTTACAACGTCAGGGAATTAAATGTCTAACCCTCGGATATTAGCAGTCCATTGGCTGTTGCAATCTGGACCACCTGTGGCTTAATAGATTAACCTGTCGAATGTTGCATGATGATGAAATGCAAGTTGAGATGGAAGTCGTTCTCCCGACTGATATATGAACCAGCTTGTGCCAAGATGATCACAAGAGGAGAATATATAAGAGCAGAGACGTGTTTTTGCGGACTGTCGGTGGACGGTGGGTGAGGGGGCTGAGGTTGCTGGATGGTAATAGGTTGTTTGCTGCACCGGGTAGAGATTAATGGGTGACTGGAGAAGAATATTAAGAGAAGGTTGATGAAGAGAGACGTCGAGGATAGTGATGGAGAGTTATAGCTGTCCTCGGTGTCTGTACAAACACTAACAATTAATTAAAAGATGAATGTAAACAACAGCAATATTTCCTGCCAAAGTACAAGTTGTGACTGTTAGTAAATTTCTAACTAAAGAAACTTATAATGTGAGTCAAAATACAACAGTGTTTGAACGTTAGAGAAGGTTAAGAGTGAGAGACACCGATGATGAATGCTAACATTATGCGCCACTAACTTACATAACAGCGCGACGACCTACACAGCGGACTCCATAATAACTTTGTGTGCAGCTGATGACTTTAAATACCTAGTGAGCCCCACACACACACACCTGGGAGAACCCTCGTCCTTCACAGTCCAGCCAACACGGCTCTGTGCACACCTGACCCTCATGCTTCACATACATACACACATACATACATGATAAGTGAGCGTGCACAACCATGCGTGTACCATCACTCACACCTGCACACAAGGACACTCAAACATGTGACTGTCTCACTCTAACAAGTGTACCTTTCTACTGTCATGTGATGTAGTTGTCCCAGTCACACACTTCACCTTTCTATAGTCGTGTGAGTAACCTGTGTCACTCAGAAGTTTCACATTGCTTAGACATTTTGTGAGAAACACTTGAATTTCGTAACACTAATGCATTTTCTTTACTCGTCATACCAGTTCTAAATAATGTTAGTAATTACTACAGACACTTCCTCACTGGCGGGGTAGGATAACTGGTTTACCGTAAAGTGAAGCAAAAAAAAAAACATGGTCCAGGGACGACTCACTAATATAGATGCACATCAGGAGTAAAGGCTGAGGGTGAACCATGACTGATAAGGAGCGGTAACTCGGGGAGGTGTTCTGGCTACAGGTACAGGTAGTGGAGGTTGAGACAGGTGTTGATGCTATAATTAAGTCAAGTTGAGGCAAATCTTTCTTGTACAAGTACGTGAGGTTGAAATAGCTGTTTCTGATCAAAATAAGTACTATTAAGTGAGTATTCCGCTCCTTAGCCCCCCACCAGACGCCAGAAGGGAGGTGCTTGGCTGGCCACCACCACCACCTCGCCCACTTAGTGTTAAAGAGATCAACAAGAAGTCGTCTAGCAGTCAATGTATCAGACAGGTTTACCTTTTACTTAAAATCCCGACACAAGAACGCGATATGTAGACTGAGGTTGAGTAGAGACGTAAAGGTAGACAGTGCGTATAATGACATAGTAATTACAGGAGAAGAAATTTGAATACCAGAGTTCAATAGATAAGAATGGCGCTGTTTATAAATACCAATGATATCTTGAAGAAGGTGATTTAGTCTCAGTAACTCGATAGATCATAAGATACATAACTCAACACGAAATAGTTACATTAAAAACGGGATAAATTCTACTTAAAATAGGAATTATAATCACAAGACTTACTGATAATGAAGTAAATTAAAGAAACCGATGTGTGGAACTACCTTACAAGAATCAAATGTGGAGCAAAAATAGCGTGTTGTGGTAATGAGGAGTATGAAATGTTATCCTCAAGACGTGTGACCTCGTATTTCTCTCCTAGTTATGCTTGTTATTATACTTGTGCTTGTTGTTATAGTTGTGCCACACCCTTGTTCTTATAGTTGTGCCACACCCTGTTATAGTTGTGCCACACCCTTGTTCTTATAGTTGTGCCACACCCTGTTATATTTGTGCCACACCCTTGTTCTTATAGTTGTGCCACACCCTGTTATAGTTGTGCCACACCCTTGTTCTTATAGTTGTGCCACACCCTGTTATAGTTGTGCCACACCCTTGTTCTTATAGTTGTGCCACACCCTGTTATATTTGTGCCACACCCTTGTTCTTATAGTTGTGCCACACCCTGTTATAGTTGTGCCCCCCTTGTTCTTATAGTTGTGCCACCCTGTTATATTTGTACCCACACCCTGTTATGGTTGGCACCACACCCTGTTATATTTGTGCCACACCCTTGTTGACGTGAGAACAAACACCCAACAGAGCTTGAACACATCAGGTTTCCCAAGTATTACTGTATAGTGTTGTGGATGTATTGCTACACGTTAGTCCTGAAACACCTCTCTCTCTCTCGCTCTCTCTCTCTCTCTCTCTCTCTCTCTCTCTCTCTCTCTCTCTCTCTCTCTGTCTCTGTCTCTGTCTGTCTCTCTCTCTCTCTCAAGGCCACAGTCGGTAATAAGAACACCTAAAAGTCTTAAGAGATATCACAGTTAACAGTCAGCTTACAGTTAACGTTCACGGCCGCCCTCTAACTGTTAAGACACCACACTGTTAAGACACCACTGGAGGGTGGGAGTGACTGGAGGGTGCGAGTGACTGGAGGGTAAGAGTGACTGGAGGGTAAGAGTGACTGGAGGGTAAGAGTGACTGGAGGGTAAGAGTGACTGGAAGGTGGGAGTGACTGGAGGGTGGGAGTGACTGGAGGGCACATAGTGAGTGAGTGAGTGGTAAGTACAATGAGTGAGTAACAGGTAATTACAGAAAGTGAGTGAGGTGTGAGTAAAGGAAAGTAGTGAATGACTCGGCAAGTTACTTACGAGCGAATGACCACTCACTGTTGGGGGAGAATCAAGGCATTATCAAGTGTGAGTGACAAGGAAGTGACTAGAGCGTGGCCAGTGACTCATCAAAGATTGAGTGACCAATGGGGTTTGGTAAGTGACCAGGAGGAAGCAAGTGAGTGACCAGGGGATGGGTGGCAGTGAGTGACCAGGGAGGGTGGCGGTGAGTGACCCGGGGAGGGGTTGGCAGTGAGTGACCAGGGGATGGGTGGCAGTGAGTGACCAGGGGAGGGGTTGGCAGTGAGTGACCAGGGGATGGGTGGCAGTGAGTGACCAGGGGAGGGGTTGGCAGTGAGTGACCAGGAGGAGGCAGTGATCACGTCCACAGAGCGAGGCGAAGGACCCACTTTCCCCCCTGACGAAGGTAAACAGGTCTTGCGTCACGCCACCTACCTGTCCCTCACGCACCTGTACCTACACACCTGTCCCTCACGCACCTGTACCTACACACCTGCACCTCACGCACCTGTACCTCACACATCTGTACCTCACGCACCTGTACCTACACAACTTTTCCTCACACACCTGTACCTACACACCTGTACCTCATATAAACATACAATGATCACCGTCCCCATACCTGTTCCTCACACAACTTGACACCTGTGATTTATACCCTCACCTGTACACCTGTAACTGAAATATACCTGTACACTATCCCTTATGCATCTGTTACTCCTACAAGTCTGCTTCTCTCACAAATAAATAAATAAAATAAATGAATAAATACAGTCACTCTTTCTTAAATATACACATCTACAAATATATATCTTCCACATACACATCTCCCTCCCCCCCCCCCCCCCCCCACAACACTCCTCCCCCCCACATACACCTCCCCCCACACACACATCTCCCCACACACATCTCTCCCCCCACACACATCTCCCCCCACCCCACACACACACACACACACACAGAAAGCACGAATGTTGGTGGTGGAGGAGGTAGGTGTGACACAGCCCTCTTGTCTGACACAGGGCAGGTGAAGGTGAACCACACCTATCTAGACCAACCTCTCTCTCTCTCTCTCAGACACCCTAGACGACCCCTGGACCTCGGCTACACATACACCCCCTCACTCGACACTTTACACACCTTTTGTCTTAACTTACAGAACAAATTCACTTTTAATCCAACCTTCCTCGTCCTTTGCTAACTATTTTCAACACCCTAGACGAGCTCTCCATCGCTACTCTACACATACACCTTTTATCCCTATACAATACACTTGTTTCTTCACTCTCTACACAACTACACCTCCGTCCCCCCCACCAGTCGCTATCTCTCTTCACGTTCTATACTAATCCTTTCTCCCTTAACATCTCCTCGCTACCTCCCTCTGCCTCCTCGCTACCTCCCTCTGGCCTCCCTGCCACCCCCTGCCTCCCTCACACCTCCCTCTACCCTCCCTCACACCCCCCACCTCCCTCTGCTATCCCCCACTCTCGCCACCCCCTCTGGCCTCCTCACATTCTCCCCCACTGCTACCTCCTACATCCCTACACCTCCCTGCCTCACCTCCTGCCACCCCCCACCTCACACCCACCTCTACCTCCTCGCTAACCTCCTCTACTCCACATACAAGCCTTCAATCTACACCATTCTACTCTCAACCAACGTTCTTCTACCTCTTTCAGTCTTCCAGTACCCATGAGATGTCTTCGCTATCACCTCACCGTCACAGGGTCGTGTTAAGCAACAAGTGCAACATCATTTATGACACGATCAAGATCACGTTGTTGCAGATCAATAGAGAAATTCGTGTTAGGTTTCCACTTTTTTTCAGTAACCACAAGAAGTGTCCATTAAGTCCTTGCCACTTCGTACAGCCAGGTGAAGTAAGTGTCGTTATTGCCACGATTGACAGTCCAGAGGTCCCGTTGGCTTAGACAGAGAGAAGGAGAAATACTTTAGTTTTAATTCCAGTCTTTTAGAAATCGACAAAAACCTCGGAGTGAAAATCGTGTTCCAATTCCAGAGTTTTAGGAATGGATAGAAACCTCGGAGTGAAAGGCGTGTTCTAATTCCAGTCTTTTAGGAATCGACAGAAACCTTGGACAGAAAGACGTGTTATGATTCCAGTCTCTCAGTAACCAATGGAAACCTTAGTTATTACCTTTCCTCAGCATCACCACCACTGAGAACTAAACACCTCAGATCAACAGAGGAGTTCTTGACTACGTCGCGCAGAAGTGTTAGCTAAACGTATTATCCAAACACTGGTCATGCTGCAGGGAAGCTAATCTCGCCTCCCACACCCTCACTCCCCCCTGTTTCTCTCCCTTTTTCCCTCCCCTCCCTTCACCCTCACCCTTCCCTTACCCTCACCTATCTCCACATTTCTCCTTCCCTCACCCCTGACCCCTGATGCGAGATAGAAAGTGCTGGACATAGTCAGAGTACATGACCTGTGATGTGATAGCTGGAGAGAGGCTGTGCAGCGGTCCATGGCGGCCAGCAGGTCGGTAAGTACGAGCTGGAGAGAGATAGATGCAGGGAGAGAGATAGTGAGTTACAGGAGATAGTTAGTTGCAGGGAGAGAGATAGTTGCAGAGACAGAGAGAGAGATAGTAGCAGGGGGGTTAGAATCATGACCAACAAATGATAGTTGTAATTGAAATAGTTGAGTGGATAGATTAGGCTGACGAACCAATTTTATTTTTATTTTTTTTTTCCGTTTCATCTCGACCTGATGTGATTCCCACGCACCCACCACTGAGGTTATTATCACGCGAGGTTGTAGCAAGTTTATGTGTGTCTTCACGATGGAGGAGGCGACGATGAAAGGCTTTGTGTCTTGGTAATGTGGTGGTGAAGGTAAAAATACGTGCGTGTATGTCGAGTGGATGTGACTTTGGTGGGGGTGGGAGGGAGGACCGAGAGGACGAGGGAGGACCGAGAGGACGAGGGAGGACCGAGAGGACGAGGGAGGACCGAGAGGACGAGGGAGGAACGAGAGAACGAGGGAGGGGGTTACTGGAGGAAGGAAGGACGACTGAAGGACTGTCCCTGACCATAACAACACTACTGTAACACACGGATACAGGAGACGAAGTTTTGTGCCATTAAGAACAGTTCCTCCAGTACAGAAGGCGCTCAAGGTCCCGTCGTCACTTTCACATCAGTAGTTCAAGAGCCTCAGACACGGTAGAGTTCAACCACTTGGTAGGCTATGGCAGAGTATCGGTGCTTTAAATGGTATTGTTTCTCGCGACGCCAAAAAAGTATCTTCACGGAGGTGGTCGATGAATTTCATAATGAACACTGTGACTCCTGTTGTCTCGGTAGGGTTGTCAAAATCCTTCGTCCGTTGTGTCGTATTGTCTCACACAACATCGTCTTGATATTTTTTGGAGCGACTGTACAATAAAACTCGTAGTGTTCGAGGTCGAGTTTGAAGTTGAATTTGAGGTCGAGATTTAGGTCGAGGTCAGGAGTGACTACTTCCTCAGCCTTGAAGGACAATGGAAGGACAATGGTGGTGGTGGAAGGGAAGGTGGAAGGTGCTTAATTATGATGAATATTGGTGGTGATGGTGATGATACAGGTGATAACGGTGGTATTCAGCGATGGTGGTGGTGGTGGTAGTTGGTGATCATGGTAGTAGTTGACGATGATGGTGGTGGTGGTAGTTGGTGATCATGGTGGTAGTTGACGATGATGGTGGTAGTAGTAGTGGCAGGCGAGCTACAGTATCACTCCACTGTAAACACACTTCAGTCCTCACCAGTTGTAAGTAAACAAACTCTACACCGCTTCTTGCTTCACACACAAACATTACTTTTTTTTTCTTCATTGTGGGATTTTAGGTCAGTCTCTCTCAGGCTCACGTCTACATATTTACACGAACTTTGTTATTTGTTAAAGACGAGATAAGTTATATGTTTAGTGTACATTCTTCTGTGTTGGCAACATTAGTAGTAGATTAATTCAGTCTCATGAACCTGACTTGGAATAATGTGAATACCCAGTCTCATGAACCTGACTTGGAATAATGTGAATACCCAGTCTCATGAACCTGACTTGGAATAATGTGAATACCCAGTCTCATGAACCTGACTTGGAATAATGTGAATACCCAGTCTCATGAACCTGACTTGGAATAATGTGAATATCCAATCACATGAACCCGACTTGGAATAATGATGGTTTCCAAGCACATAACATACAAGACCTGTATGCAAGTTTCCTTCTACACCAGGAAGCTTAGCGAACACCTGGTCAAGAGTACAACTACCAGGTGTTGGCTCATCAAGTAAAGGTGGAGCCATTAGTGCCCTTCATAAGGACTTGCCTCCGAACCTGGCACCACTCAGTGTGTCTGTCATAGCACCACCCAGTGTGTCTCTTATAGCACCACCCAGTGTGTCTGTCATAGCACCACCCAGTGTGTCTCATAGCACCACCCAGTGTGTCTCATAGCACCACCCAGTGTGTCTCTCATAGCACCTCTCATAGCACCACCCAGTGTGTGTCTCATAGCACCACCCAGTGTGTCTCTCATAGCACCACCCAGTGTGTCTCTCATAGCACCACCCAGTGTGTCTCTCATAGCACCACCCAGTGTGTCTCTCATAGCACCACCCAGTGTGTCTCATTGCACCACCCAGTGTGTCTCATAACACCACCCAGTGTGTCTATCATAGCTCCACCCAGTGTCTCGTGGCCCCGTCTTGCCTTATAAAGTCTCTGGCGTGATTTGCATAATGACGCTCTTTTAGGTCTGTTTTGGGGCAGATTTTCCAGTGTGTTGATTTACCTGAGCGAGTGTCAGGGTGTTGTGGTGAAAGGTCGTGCTGGAGGCTGCTGGAATGTGTGCTATCAAGGCTTCTTTCTTTTATCTCTTTTTCTCTCCTTTTTTCACTCACTTGCGTAAGACTATTATATTCTTAAGGTCTTTGGCCCGTATCAATGCCAGTCCGAGCGGTTAACAGCGTCTGGCGTTGAGGTCTTTGGTCCGTATTAATACCAGTCCGAGCGGAGAACAGCGCCTGGTGTTAATGGTATTCATCTGTTTCCTGCGCAGATACACTACGCCAGGCGAAACTTCACCCACCTTCTGCCTACAGTGACGCTCTTTTTGTATTATTCTGAAAAAAGTATAGAGATGAATAGAGCTTAGAACCTTAGAGTCTGAACTGTAACTATTATAGATCATTTAACTCAATCTGGTCATCTACCTCTATAACTCGTAGAAGAGGTACTTAACTTAGGTCATCTACCTCTGATGACCCGTGATGACCCCTGAGGAACCCATGGCGTGACCCTGGTGTTTACGGCATATTGGAGAGCGATGATTCACCACCCCACCTGCCACGCCCACCTGCCACGCCCACCCATACACACGAACCACCTGTACACACTACAGTACCTGCCACGCCCACAGCTACACCTACGTCATGACATGGGCGTGTATGAAGGAGGGTGAGAGGGGAAGGTCATTGTGCCTTGTCGTAGAGTCGTACAAGTGTCGTTGTAAGGTCATATGTAGGTCGTCATGTGGTCGTTAGTAAATAGTTTGTGTCCACTGTGTACATGTCGTCAGAGATTCAAGTACAAGTCGTCCTCCAGTGAGTGAGAGTTATACAGAAGTCGTTTTTTTGTCGTCTTATTGTCAGGCGAGTGTCGTCTTGGGGTCGTCTTGGGATTTGTGATAGATTAAGTCGTGTGAGGATTGTCTTTCATTTTATGGTTCTGCTGAAGTATTGGCGTCGCCTCGGGGTCACGTGGGGGTCGTCTTAAGGTCGTGGTGGGCCGGGGTGACCATGCGTGACTGCCCGGATCAGGTCAGAAACCTTCAAGATAACAGGTCATGACGGCAGCCCTCATGTGTGTGTGTGTGTAGTTCCGTTTACCTGAGGTCTTGTCTAATTATTACCACAGCTTTACCTGTAAGTTAATGGCTTGAGAACAATAACTCCTAGTAACAGAAAAACACTTTACTGTAGTCGTTAATAAACATCAAAGGGGAAAAATATATACCGTATAGATACCTTGAATCATATACCAATTATATACCTTCATAAATTTACAAGTTAAACGCCTGAGTAGTTGTAGACCGACACTAAAGAGCATTAAACGAACCAGCGCTGGGGCAAAACCGGGTGTAGGGGAGGGAACGATATATGCCTGGATGTGAGGGAGGGGAGTGAGGGGGGACGTGCCTGGATATGAGGGAGGAAGGGAGGAGGGAACGTGCCTGTGGATGTGAGGGAGGTGAGGGAGGGAGGGAACGTGCCTGGATGTGGCAGGGAGGTGGGGAGGGAGGGATCGTGCCTGGATGTGAGGGAGGAAGGGAGGGAGGAACGTGCCTGGATGTGAGGGAGGGAGTGGGGGGGGGAGGGGGATGTGCCTAGATGTGAGGGAGGAAGGGAGGGAGGAGGAACGTGCCTGGATGTGAGGGAGGTGAGGGAGGAGGCTGTGCCTGGGTGTGAGGAAGGGGGGGAGGAGGTGAGGGAGGAGGGTGATGCCTGGGTGTGGGGAGGGGAGGGAGGTGAGGGGAGGGGAGGAGGCCATGCTGTTACTTGTGTATAGCAAAATGTTCCACGTGACCGAGATAATCAACATGATGACCGGCCAGTGTGACGGTGGCCCATCAGGGGGAGGCTGTGGTGGTGGAGAGGCTGTGGTGGTGGAGAGGCTGTGGTGGTGGGGAGGCTGTGGTGGTGGGGAGGCTGTGGTGGTTGGGAGGCTGTGGTGAGCCAGGGGAGGCTGTGGTGGTGGAGAGGCAACAGTGTTAGTGGGGGAGGCATGTGGTGGTGGGGAGGCTGTGGCTGTGGTGGGCTGTGGTGGTGGGGAGGCTGTGGGGAGAGGAGCTGTGGGGAGAGGAACTGTGGGGAAAGAAGCTACGGGGAGAGAAGCTATGAGGAGGGGGAATGGAAGTTACTGTGGGAAAGAGTTCTAAACTCCCCCCAGCTCTCGTCCTCACCCCAACACCTGCCGTAAACTTTCAGTCAACTCCCATACCTGCCGGGCGCCCATTAGCCTTCCCCAAACAACACATTACCTGGAAAACTCACGGAATGTTTGTTTACTTTCCGACTTAGCCAAAGGGGTCGTATTTTCTACCCTTCTGAAGGTCGTAAATTAAAACCTCAACACTTTAAATGACGAGAAAGTAACGACAGAACTACCCCAGCCCTCGTGTCATTACGTTCGTGAATATTCATAGTTTATAACGTAGAGAAACTGGAGTACGGTTGACGTAAACAATGGTGAGAAATAGTCGACGTAAACAATGGTGAGAAATACTTGTGTTTGTTGTAGTGTTTTTGTGAAGAGGAAACAGTGTACAGAATGAGCTTTTGTGTGCTGTAAACCCTGCTTAGTACTGTAATACACACACACACACACACCACAACACACACACCACAACACACACACCACAACACACACACACACACACACACACCACAACACACACCACAACACACACACCACAACACACACACACACACACACACACACACACACACACCACAACACACACACACACAACACACACCACAACACACACACACACACACACACTACAACATACATACACACACACACACACACACCAGCACCAGCTCGGACTGGAGGATACAACAAACCCTCAAGTGTGCTAAGATTGTACTACCTTTCCCACGATTATTTGAAATTGTATAATTAGTGTGTTCTTTCATGCCCTGGGTAATTATAGAGCTATAACCTGTCAGTCAGGTGTTCATTGCGGGATAATTTCACTGCTATAACTTAGTGGCCAGTCAGGTGTGTCTCACGACCCGGAAGTAAGGACAACAATTTTACGGATCGGAAAGAAGATTGAGGAAAATGATCGCTGGGAGGAATGATCGCTGGGAGGAATGATCGTTGGGAGGAATGATCGTTGGGGAGGAATGATCGCTGGGAGAATGATCGCTGGGAGGAATGATCGTTGGGAGGAATGATCGTTGGGAGGAATGATGATCGCTGGGAGGAATGATCATGGGAGGAATGATCGCTACAGGAGGAATGATCGTTGGGAGGAATGATCGTTGGGAGGAATAGTCGTTGGGAGGAATGATCGTTGGGAGGGGCAAATCTCGTTAGGAGGAATGATCGTTAGGAGAGAATGATCGTTGGGAGGAATGATCGTTAGGAGAATGATCGCTGGGAAAATGATCGCTGGGAGGAATGATCGCTGGGAGGAATGATCGTTGGGAGGAATGATCGCTGGGAGGAATGATCGCTGGAAGGAATGATCGCTAGGAGGAATGATCGCTGGAAGGAATGATCGCTGGGAGGAATCTTCGCTGGGAGGAAAAATCGCCAGTCGAAAATTATCATGTCATTTAAGAAGGAAAATATATAATGTACATAGTTGATCGCTGGTACAGAAACTACGGGAGATACGGGTACTGCAGAATACAGAACTCCAATGACCAAGAACATTATTGACGGGAAAGGAACTACGAGACAGAAACTCAAGAGACAGAAATGGCGTCATGGATCATTTACTGTCACTCTTTGGGCTGTCTCGGCTGTGTGGTTTTTTCTCGGCTGTGTGGTTTTTTCTCGGCTGTGTGGCATTTTCTCGGCTGTGTGGCATTTGTCTCGTTTTACTGAGTCTCCTCGCCAGTCAAGGGTCAATTCCCAGAGTCAAGAAGGGTACAAGTTCCCACGGTGAGGAGCGTGACCCAACACAAGAACGGTACACGGGGTCCTGCCTTCCTCTTCCCTCTAACTCTCTTCCTTCTCCTACCCCACCTTTTTTTTCTTCCACCCTCTTACTCTTTCCTCTCCCTCTTCCTCCTGTTCTCCCCTAACCTTGTTCCTCCCTTCCTCCTCTCCCCTTCTACCCCTTTCTCTTCCTCTTCCTCCTCCTCCTCTTCCACCCCTCTACTCCTCCTATTTATCTACCTCATCCCCTTACCCTTCCTTTCCCTCCTCCCTATTCCCTCCCTCCTCCATCTGTCTTACTTCCTCCCCTTCACGTTCATTCCTTTCCACCTCCCTTCCATTTACTGGTAGAGGGACACGGGTGCTGGGTCCTGCACATAGCCACTTCGACCGTGACAGGGAGTGGTGGTCGACAAGGCCGGCCACACACACACACACACACGCACACACACACGCACGCACACACACAAAATAGCGACGAATGTTAAGGATAGGATAACGTGCTAAAGCCTAGATATTCCCTCAAACTCAACCTAACCTAACCTATCCTCCCTCCTCCTCCTCCCTCCCTCCCTTCAGTCTCCTCCTCTGGCCTACGCCGCACCCCTCACCTGGCCGGGTTGATAGGTTCTTGACCTTTAAACCCTTCCATTTATTCCACCAGCCTCCTGTGACCTTCACAGGGGGTGGGTGGTACTTGTGGTAGTGGATGGTGGTTGTTGTGGAGGGGTGGTAGTGGATGGTGGTAGTCGGAGGGTGGTAGAAGTGGTAGTTGTTGTGGGAGGACAGTAGGGGTTGGTGCCATAGAGACATCCATTGAGAGTGACAGCAAGTATATACGCTTAAAAAAGGTTAGGTTAGGCTAGGTTAGACTAGGTTAGGTTAGGTTAGGCTACGTTAGGTTACGAAGATAAAGGTATATACGCACCACAGGAGAGCAGCAGAGGTATTCAGCAGGGGATATACGCAGCAGAAGTACCAGAAATCAGAGAGGCCACAGCGACGGCATAGGAACACAGAATAGCCGGGATGGAAGAGGCCTGGAGGCTGGCTAGCTGGGTGAGAGGGAGGGAGGGAAGGGGAGGGAGGAGGAAGTGAGAGGTCAGGAGGAAGAGGGAGAGTGAAGGGTGGTGAGGTGGCTCAAGAGGTGGAGCAGGTGAGTTGGAAGTGACGGAGATGGGTAGTAAGTGATGGAGAATGGTAGAGAGAAGAGGAGAATAAGTGGGAGAGAAGAGAAGGAGAATGAAGGAGAGTTAGAGGAGGTTGAAGAAGACGAAACAGAAAGATAGGAAGGTAGGTAGGAAGGATGAAAGAATAAGTTGAAACGAATATAAGAATAGAAAAAAAGATTGGGTAAAAGAGGGGAATGAAAAGGGAGGTAAAAGAGACGGGAAAAGATTGAAGGAGGTAGAGAAGGAGGGAGAAAGAAGGAAGAAGGGGTGAGTGATCGAAAGGAATGTCCATCTTCTCGACACTGAAGATTAATGGAGATATTTGAGGAATCGGTATAATTTATGTAAACAGAGAGAGACGAAGAAAATGATCATTAAAGATCTGACTGATAACGTAAATAACAATGTCAGGGTCGTCTCTCGGTGCCGGACGCTTGATTGTTATAGTTATCAGCTTAATTTATAGATTGTGTTTTTATCAGGCAAAGATATAGTTGCTGTGACTGTATTGTGTAATGTTATGGGTGTTATATAAAGGTGTGTGTGTGTGTGAGAGAGAGAGAGAGAGTTACGGCCCTTCACCTGTATAAACTCAATTAATTTAGTACAAAACAATAAAAATCAAGAAGGTGAGGTAAAACTATCTATTCCATACAATAAAACACGAATGCCTCTTTTGGCGTTCCAATAGGTGATGGACCTCAGTTGTCACCCTGCAAGACGCCGAGGGGAACTCACTAAGAGGGAGCATAAACTGGGGTCAGTTTCATGGTCACCTGTGATAGGGGGGAGGAGTATCCGGCAAAGAACTAAGACTCAAGGAACCAGGGAGGAGGTCTAGATGATTTATAAAACGCCCTGTGGTCTTGAAACCCGTCAGTGAGGTCTTATCACCTTTGTTCAACGTCTATACCAGGTGGGAGAGTGGTGGGACCTCCTGGTTGTATGGTCCCTCCACCCGGCCTAACACGGTGATAACCCACAACACCACGCCCTGAGGTGGTCATGGGCGGTGGGGTCGGAGAGGAGGGATGAAGACTCAGATGGAGAAGGGAGAAGTGGGGTGATAGTGAATCTGGTGGGGAGGTCAGTGAGGTGGGTGGTGGGGGAGAAGAAGGAAAGGAGGACAGATGGAGTGGAGGAGGAGGAGGAAGAAGAAAGAGATAGGAGTGAGAGAAGTGATGGAGGAGGTGAGAAGATACATACGAGAGGGAGAGAGAGAGAGAGAGAAAGTGTCGATAAGAGAGATTAGAGAAACAGAGAGAGAGACCAGGTAGGGAGGGCTCATAGATAATAATCACTTGATACTTAACCACGACACAAATATCTTAAACTTCCTGGTGGTGGTGGTGGTGGTGATTGTGGTGGTGATGGTGATGAAGGTGGTAGTGGTGGTGATGGGTTATGGTAATGACCGGTGTGACGGTAGACGTGATAGTGGTGATGGTGGTGGTGATGGTGGTGGTACAAGTGATGATGAAACCAAGGCACTATACCTGTTATAATCCCACCTGTTGAATCTCACCTGTCCGCTCATTGCTTACCTGTATAACAAAAACACCTGAAGTTATATACTGATTTAAAAAAACATAAGACAAGCTTCATAAAACACATTAAATTTTCTCTGATTAAGTCACAAGGAAATTATTCACATCTTTTAAATGTCAGATCAAAAATAATAACGTAAATTCATTTTTTTTAACATTCACTTCATCTAACTAGTGAAGCAAATGAAGCAAATAATTATAAACACACAACAATAGGTTAATGAGTCGTGTATTGGTCCGCCAGTAAGAGGTTCGAGTTATGGGATTCACACAAAGGTTCGGTACTGGATCCAATACTGTATCACCTCCAGTAGTCATGTGTTGATAGGGTCTTGATCAACACTGGTTCACTCATCAATGGTTTATGGTTCATGGGTGTATTGTGTATCCCGTCTTAAGGAGGATCTGTTCTTTGATTACACACACGGTCACCGGGTATCGTGATCGGAGTGTTGGTACAATCGGGGAAGTGGTAAATCTAACTGGCAACCGAGGGCCACAAGCCTTTGGAATGCCGGATGCTGCCTCGTGTGTGTGTGTGTGTGTGTGTGTGGTGACGTGTATGGGGTTGGTGTGCGTGATTAAGTCAAAGAAGGGAGGAGGGAAAACGAGGCACGCGTCTGTATGAACACAACTGTACATGGTCTTGTGGAAGCCTTACACACACACACACACACACACACACACACACACACACACTCTGTTATTACTTGTTGTCACGGTGATCACCCCAAACCGCTTGTGGCTGTTCTGTGGTCATTAAACCAGATATATGGAATAACACTGGTTGTTATCACTGTCTGTTTGTCTGTTTGTCTCTGTGTGTCTGTTAATTTAGCAACAGGTGTTTCAATAATTCTTTCATAGACGCGACTATTAAACATAATTCCCACCTGTAGAATTAATCATTAACATTTACACCTTTTCCGTCATGTAAAATAATCAGAGGTTAATACAATATAAAATTATATATATTATTACTTATGACTTACGATTTTTTTTTTTTAGAATCTAATAACTTTTCACATAATATAGAGTAAAATATTAACAAGTCTTGAGAAATAAAACGTAACTTACGAATTCATTTACGAAATTCAAGAGGAAGAGAAACTTTTAATATTTTTTTTTACACTTGGAAGCGATGACTCGGTGACTAAAGTGTGAATAGTCATGCCGGCCATTGACTCAACCTAGACTCAACACCAATCATGAATAGAAATATGCACCTGGTCTTGAGTGCTGACAGATGCCAGATAGAGATAATTTACGTTGATTGTTATAGGCAGGGACACACACACACATGACGCCGGTCACATCAACTTCCGTTAATTCTACCGAACTTTGAGGTTTTAAGATGATCTGGGACCAGGGATTCGGTCATCTCCCGGAAGATAAGGTAACATATTCTAACTAACTGCTAACCTAACCTAACCTAACCTAACCTACCTCTAACCTAACTTAACCCAACTTACTCTAAATGACTCCAAACATAACAAAACGTAACACCAAATTAACCTTATCTTAACTCTGCTAACTTGGTCTAATCTTACCTAACTTAACCTTATCTAACTTACCCCTAACCCTACCTAACCTAACCTTCAGCCATTTATGTTTCTCTTTGTCTTTCCGTCTAGTGATCCTCTAGTGTCTGTCCGGTCCTCAGGGCAACACTTCCTCACAGTCGACATAACTTAATTTATAAATGGAAGGTTCTGTTGTGGGCGTGAGGAACCGAAGCAGACTCACTTAGCAATGATCTCTGGTGTCGTAAGAGAAGCATTTACAGACACACTCTCTCTCTGCCAACGTTTACAGGCAGCAACACTGTAGTTACCTTGACGACATATTCCCATAACTCAGGGGGTACTGTAGATGGCTATATTGTCACCTTCAGATCAAGGACTTGTTCTCAGTAATGATTAACACTTATTAAGCTTCTGATGTTATGGTTGTGTTTGATGTGTTGTTGTAACGTGATCCTATATACTACACTCACCCCAAAAAAGTATCTTCACGGAGGTCGATGGATTTCAGAATGAACACTGTGACTCCTGTTGTCTCGGTAGGGTTGTCAAAATCCTTCGTCCGTTGTAATATATTGTCTCACACAAAATCGTAAAGATACTTTTTGGGTGAGTTATACCTTTTAAAATATTTTGTTTCTTGCTGTTGATAATATATCCTTTCACACTGGTGCTAAGGTGCAACAGCAACCCTTTTAAGTGGTGTTGACGCCGTTAAAGAAAGATTTACGTCACCAAAATACATGAGAAAACCAGGTCCACTTAAACCAACTGATTTAGTAAACTTGTAAACATGGTGAACCAGAGTGCGAGTGAGCGTGTTAACTACTGAGGTGTGTCACGCGCGGAGCAATGAGCTGTACTAATAGCCTGACTGAGTCTACCTTACAACATGACTATTTTTAAACTTACAAGGAGATATAATGAAGATATAACTTAGTCTACCCTGTACTTTGAATGGGAAACTATAATCATTGTAGTTACTGGAATTTATATATATTTTTTCCTGGTTGAACAAAACATAATACATTGTGATGAAAAATATGACAATTATTGAACAGAAGCAAAATTTTAGGACAAATATAAATGATTAAAGAACAAATTGACACAATGTTTGTTTACTAATATTTGTGTGACTTAAGAACAGCCCTTTAACCACCCCCTAACAGCTGTTCTATAGTATATCAGTAAGTTCACAAAGGTAAACAAACAGACGTAGCTGATTGGTCCTCTCCACATCCTTCGTCGCCATGAATACAAACGACAGACGGACGGACGGACGGACAGACTCGGTCACATATATACAACAATTCTCAACAAAATCTCAATGGGTTACTTCCTTCCGTCAGTATTACAAGGCAAAGGGTGAACGCCCGCACCCACGCCCGCCCCGACAACCGACACTCTTCCCCCACCACAACACCCACAACCCCGCGCCCCATTATTCACTTCCTCCCAACGATTTTATCATTCCCCCTCCCATCAATCGCTCCTCCATACCCCATCAGTCCCCATCCCCATACATACCTCACCCCATACCCCATCCTCACCCCTCTACATCCCCACCCCAACACCCATCACCCATACCCCATCTCACCCCCCATCCTACCCCCATCCCACATCCCCCATCCTCACCCCACCCATCCTACCCCACCCCATCTCCCCACCCCATCCTACACCCCACACCCATCCTACACCCATACATCCACCCCACCCCATCTACACCCCATCCCCATCCCACACCCATACCCATCTCACCCCACACCCCATCTCACCCCACCCATCCTACACCCCACACCCCATCTCCCCACACCCCCCATCCCACCCCACACCCATCCTACACCCCACCCATCTACACCCCCACACCCCACCACATCCCACACCCCCACATCCACCACCCCACCCCATCACACCCCCACACCCCATCTCACCCCATCCCCATCCCACACCCCATACCCCATCCCCCAACACCTCACCACCCATCCTACACCCCACACCCATCCCACCCCACCCATCCCACCCCCCATACCCCATCCTCCACACCCATCCCACACCCCACACCCATCCTACACCCCCCACACCCCATCCTACATCCCCACCCCATACACCATTCTTCACCCCCCTCCCCACCCCAATCCACGCCCCCTCTCTTATGTCTCAAAGCATCGTCAACTACGGCTGGGACTTGGGTGGATGACGCCCTTGGGAGAATCTCTGTAGGAGGGGTTACTCGTCAACACAGTCTGGTCCACCAGTGTCCCTTGAATCTCTCCTCCTCTCCTTCTTCCTCGTCTCGGCTTTAGAAACAACCCAGCATTGAGCTTATCAAAACTAGGTAATAATAATAATAATAATAATAATAATAATAATAATAATAATAATAATGTTGATGATGATGATGATGATGACACTAGAGCTTGCATTATTGTCCCTGAAGTTATTAGACGAAATAAATAAATTAAAAATTACAATGACAAAAAAATTACTTTAGTTACGACAGTCGAATTTATTATAATAATTTGGAAAGTTTTGTTTATTTGTAGAGAACAATTTCAAGAACAAGACAGATATAGAAGGATCATGACACCAAAGAATGATAGAGAATGTAAGAATATCATCCGCTATTTGTCTGTTATAGTAAGAGAATGTATAATTATGTTAAGATGATAAAATTATAGATATATAGATTTTTTTTTTTATGTAGAGGACGTGTTAAGTCGCCATAATGTACTCTCTCTCTCTTGCTACGGTGACTACCTACAAACAACCCCAAACAAAGACACGCAAACAACCCCAAACAAAGACACGCAAACAACCCCAAACAAAGACAAACAGACGCAACAAACAACCCCAAAGGTGAGTACTAGAGGTTGCGTGTAGCTACAGCTTCGCCCAGGTGCCTCGAGAGACACGACTCATAAATAAAGTTTTGTGACTGACAATTTTCATCATTTTTCCGGACAGTTACATCTTTTGGAAGCTCTGGACCCAAGCGACTTTTTTATGATTACCATGCAGCCGACGGGGAAAAATGGGATCTGGGCCTAATTACCTAATCATTTAATTATCTATTCATCTAATCACCTAATTCTACTATTCAATCATCTAATTACCTAGGCATCTCATCATCTAATTACCTAATTAGTTAACCAACTAATAATTTAATCATCTAATCAGTCACCGAATCCCCTGTTTGCCTAATCACATAATCTATCACCTAATCACCTAGTTACATAATCGCCAAATCAATCACCTAATCACATAAATTAATTATGTAATCACCTAATCAGTCACATAATCATCTAATAAATAAATTACCCAATCACCGAATCATTTCCCAGGTATATCATCTCCCCCCCCCCCACGCTGACAGGTGTTGATGTCATCCACTTAAATATTAACCTGTAAGGTAAGAAGGTCACAGGTCACAGTATTGCAATAAGACCTTAACGACAAATGTATCTGATAATGAGGAAAGGTCAACCCAATGATGCTTGACGACCTGTGTGTGTGTGTGTGTGTGTGTGTGTGTGTGTGTGTGTGTGTGTGTGTGTTTTATTACAATCATATACACTGTACAATAGTGACTTGTGTTTTAACAGATGTTTCTCCACTACTCTCAAAACATGACCCTCCCCGTTACTCGACGGGGACCTGCTATGACTATGTAAACTGCACGTACTTAACTGCTTGTGCAAGACAGAGGTCGTAACCCTCTATGCATGACGTGTGATGTTGTGTGACTGTGTGTGTGTGTGTGTGTGTGTGTGTGTGTGTGTGCGCGCGCAGGTGACCCCACCCTACTTCCACCATGACCCCACCCTACCTCCTCCACACCCATCCCATCTCCACCATCACTCCACCCACCACAAGATCCCCCACCCACTTCCTCCTCTCCACACACATACAGCCCTTAACATCAGCTGATGGCCGACGGGCGTGCACACATAACATCAAAGATAACCGCACATGATAACACAGGGAGTGACTAGGTGTAAGTATAGCCAAGGAGGTGTAGTGGAGGACTTGAGTCACGCCCTCTCCCCACCCCCCTCCTCACCTCCCCCTGTCCTGTCCCCTCCCTCTCTCCCCCTCCTCTCAGCACCTCCCCTCCTCCTCCCTATTCACCCTGTGTTTGTGGGCGGCTCTCTTGGGTGTAACTTTGTGCAGCTATACAAGAGACCATGACCTCCCCCTTGTGTGTGTCTTGATAAAACACAGGGCGGAGGGGGAGTTACCTTGATATAGCCTTGCTTGTTATCGCGTACAGGTGTGGGTGGAGCAGGTTTATGATCTGAAATGGGCGTGTTGGGCGTTTAGATAACAAGAGCATAGACTAAGATAGTACAAAGGTGTGATGATAGCAGCAAGTAGTGCACCGTGAGTAAGGATAGCGGCAAGTAGTGCACCGTGAGTAAGGATAGCAGCAAGTAGTGCACCGTGATGGGATAGTAGCAAGTGGTGCCGTGGTAAGGATAGCGCAAGTGGTGCCGTGGTGGGATAGCAGCAAGTAGTGCACCGTGGTGATGATAGCAAGTGTGCACCGTGGTGGGATCAGCAAAGTGGTGCACCGTGAGTAGGATAGCAGCAAGTAGTGCACCGTGAGTAAGGATAGCAGCAAGTAGTGCGTGAGGATAGAAGCAGAAGTGCCGTGATGGGATAGCAGCAAGTAGTGCACCGTGAGTAAGGATAGCGGCAAGTAGTGCACCGTGGTAAGGATAGCAGCAGTAGTGCACCGTGAGTAGGATAGCGGCAAGTAGTGCACCGTGGTGGGATAGCAGCAAGTAGTACACCGTGAGTAAGGATAGCAGCAAGTAGTGCACCGTGAGTAAGGATAGCAGCAAGTAGTGCACCGTGAGTGGGATAGCAGCAAGTAGTGCACCGTAAGTAGGATAGCACCAAGTAGTGCACCGTGAGTAAGGATAGCACCAAGTAGTGCACCGTGATGCGTAAGCAAGTGATGCACCGTGAGTAGGGATAGCAGCAAGTAGTTGCACCGTGAGTAGGATAGCAGCAAGTAGTGCCGTGGTAAGGATAGCAGCAAGTAGTGCACCGTGAGTAAGGATAGCAGCAAGTAGTGCACCGTGAGTAAGGATAGCAGCAAGTAGTGCACCGTGAGTAAGAATAGCAGCAAGTAGTGCACCGTAAGTAAGGATAGCACCAAGTAGTGCACCGTGAGTAGGATAGCAGCAAGTAGTGCACCGTGGTAAGGATAGCACCAGTAGTGCACCGTATGTAGGATAGCACCAAGTAGTGCACCGTGAGTAGGATAGCACCAAGTAGTGCACCGTGATGGACGAGGGCCGTGAGTAAGGATAGCAGCAAGTAGTGCACCGTGGTAGGATAGCAGCAAGTAGTGCACCGTGAGTGAGGATAGCAGCAGTAGTGCACCGTGAGTAAGGATAGCAGCAAGTAGTGCACCGTGAGTAGGATAGCAGCAAGTAGTGCACCGTGAGTAAGGATAGCAGCAAGTAGTGCCGTAGTGGGATAGCGCAGTAGTGCACCGTGAGTAAGGATAGCAGCAAGTAGGTGTGGTGGGATAGCAGCAGTAGTGCCGTGGTGGGATAGCAGCAAGTAGTGCACCGTGGTGGGATGTCAGCAAGTAGTGCACCGTAGTAAGGAATAGCACAGTAGTCACCGTGGGATAACAAGTAGTGCACCGTGAGTAGGATAGCACCAAGTAGTGCACCGTGGTAGGATAGCACCAAGTAGTGCCGTGGTGGGGACAGCAAGTGGTGCACCGTGAGTAAGGATAGCAGCAAGTAGCACCGTGAGTGGGATAGCAGTAGTGCACCGTGAGTGGGATAGCAGCAAGTAGTCACCGTGAGTAAGGATCAAGTGTGCGATAGCAGCAAGTAGTGCACCGTGAGTAAGAATAGCACCAGTGTGCCGTTGAGGCAGCAGTGGCCGGGTGGGATAGCGCAAGTGTGCACCGTGGTGGGATAGCAGCAAGTATACACCGTGAGTAAGGATGCAAGAGTGCACCGTGAGTAAGGATAGCACCAAGTAGTGCACCGTAGTAAGGATAGCACCAAGTAGTGCACCGTGAGTAGGATAGCAGCAAGTAGTGCACCGTGAGTAAGGATAGCACCAAGTAGTGCACCGTGAGTGGGATTGCACCAGTAGTGCACCGTGAGTGGATACAAGTACACCGTGAGTAGGATAGCAAGTAGTGCACCGTGGTAGGATAGCAGCAGTAGTGCGATACGTCGGATGCAGTGTACACGTGATGATGGCAAGAGTGCACCGTGGTGGATAGCACCAAGTAGTGCACCGTGGTAAGGATAGCAGAAGTAGTGCACCGTGAGTAGGATAGCGTAGTGCACCGTGAGTAAGGATAGCAGCAAGTAGTACACCGTGGTGGGATAGCAGCAGTAGTGCACCGTGAGGATAGCACCAAGTAGTGCACCGTGAGTAAGGATAGCAGCAAGTAGTGCACCGTGAAAGGATAGCAGGTGCACCGAGATCAAGTGACCGTAAGTGGGATAGTAGCAGTAGTGCCGTGGTGGGATGCAGCAAGTAGTGCACCGTGGTGGGATAGCCCAAGTAGTGCACCGTGGTAAGGATAGCGCAGTGCATGGTAAGGATAGCAGCAAGTAGTGCACCGTAAGTAAGGATAGCACCAAGTAGTACACCGTGATGGGATAGCAAGTGTGCACGTGGTGGGATAGCACCAAGTAGTACAGGGTGAGGAGGTCAGGGCGGAGGGTCGCGACCATTGTTATGTTCGTTCCCACAAGACGAGGAACACCGCCCTTCCTCCCTCTCCTGTACTTCTTGTGCTGATCTCTCTCTCCTGGGGGTTTCTTCCCTCTCTCTCTCTCTCTTGCTTGATATATAGTTATAGCAAAGATGATTAATGCATATCTATAGCAAAGTTAACTGGCAATATTACAAAGGTGAGTCATACAGATACATATACCGTAGTGGATTTTTATTAATTCATATTCACAAATAAAGTTAACATGATGTAATATTTATAGTGAAGTCTGATGTATTATCCCACAAGCCAGGCGTCCAGAAGATGGCTTGGGAACTGTGTAGGTCGTGACAGCGCTGGACGGCTCTCAGATGAACACAACACGACACAAACGCTTGAGAACCACCTCACCTGTCTGGCGGTGTCGGGGTGGGCGGTGTGTAGTGTCACCCATAGTGTAGGTAGGGGAGTGTAGTGTCACCCATAGTGTAGGTAGGGGAGTGTAGTGTCACCCATAGTGTAGGTGGACGGTGTGTAGTGTCACCCATAGTGTAGGTGGGGGTGTGTAGTGTCACCCATAGTGTAGGTGGGGGTGTGTAGTGTCACCCATAGTGTAGGTGGACGGTGTATGCAGTAGGTGTGAGCAACTTTCGGTAAACACTGGTTATTATCGGCTGTAAGTGACCTCAAAGAGTATCGTTGTATGGATGTGAACCTCTATACAAGTTACAAGAATATAGCAGGGTACAGCTGTTCAGGTTGTACCACGCTACACTGTACAAGACTATGACTGTACACTGCACATGATCACAGTACAGCACAGCACACGAGGTCTTTACAGCACAACACAGCACACGAGGTCTCTATTGCTGCTAGCCTAACCAACACGAACAGCCGCCTTGTGTAGATGGACGAGTAGTGAGGGAGATTTCTCCTTCCTTTGTTACAGATCTCCAGAGTCTGAGCAGGAGGGAGGGATGCGTGAGGGAGGGAGGGAGGGATACGTGAGGGAAGGAGGTAAACGTGAAGAAGGGAGGGAGGGATGCGTAAAAGAGTTCGTGAGGGAGGGAGGGAGGGATGTGTGAGGGAGGGAATGATCTGTGAGGGAGGGAAGAATGTGTGAGGGAAGGAGGGAGTGATGCATGAGGGAGGGAGGAGGTGGTGTCGAGGTTAAGAGAACAAGTTACAATAACGTCACGGTACAGCACCAACACCACGGTACAGGAGGTGAGGGATGGTACAGTAGGACTCAACCATCAGTACAGGACAAAGACTATGAGTAAAATACAGGTTATCAATCGAGGTACAGATACAATGGGCAGCAATTTATCAGAGTACAGGTGCTTACAGGTACACTACCCTGAAACATCCACACCTCCACTCGTCTTCTCAGTGGTGATGTCTTAAAACACCCCTTGGTGGAGTGACCCCATACCGAGGATACCAACCACATACCAGCGGAATGTACCATAATGTTTCACTTTTATCACACTGTTGACCACAAAAAACCATTTACTAACCCATTATATTTGACACCTTACCGGCTATACAGAGAATAAAACGACGTATATAATAAGGTAACGTGGCGCCTATCACAGTGTTGACCACGAAGAACTTGTGTACTAATCTATCAGTCTGTCGAACACGAGAGTTAGATCGTTTCGTATATGTAAAACCTTCCCTAGTGTATAATTTTCTACTGGTGGCGCAGCAGGTAATGTGATCGTGATCTGCAAGATGGATTAAAAGACTTTTCTTATCTCTCTGACGTCTCCATAACTCTTCTTTTTTTTTACCCACACATGCATCCTAGAATCCTCGTTACAAGGAACAGGTAAAATATCTCGTCAGTATATCGTTTAACTCATCCTACTAAACTAAGAATCTTTTGATGGGTGAGATGTACAGTCGGCTGCACTTATACCTGGTACAGTGGCTGGCGCGTTTTGTGAGATGTGACAGCTCTGTAGGAATCCTGATCTAGCATCTTACTCTGGCTACTATTGCGAGGTTCCTTAGGGCCATTCTGGGAGTTTCAATACGCTGAACACAAACACAGAGTTGCCACATCTCACGTAACACATCACACTGTACCAAGTATAAGTGTAAGCGACTGTACATGAGTAAACAACGACTCACACCGTCACTGTTGGTCCTCAGTTGATGACACAATGGGACAGGTGTTCTTACCCCTTAAAGCAGGTGTTGTACAGTATCTCTCTCTCTCTCTCTCATTTATTAATCACACTCAACTTGTCCAGCCATGATAAGTGCGTTGGCTAGTAAGTGTGTCGGCTGGTGATTGTGTGTTGTAATGATGAGTGTATGTTTTGATAAGTGCGTTGTGGTGCTCAGTGCATATTATGGTGCTAAGTACATATTGTGTTGCTGGGTGCTTGTTGTGGTGCCGAGTGCATGTTGTGGTGCTGAGTGCATGTTGTGGTGCTGAGTGTGTGCTGCATTTATGAGTACGTGTTCTGGTACTAAGTGCGTTGTTGGTGCTGAGTGCGTCTTGGTTACTAGAGGACAATACATGAGGCTGGGTACTTACTGTCCCGTCGAGGTTACCAAGAGCTGAACGTGGTACAACTTTACACACAGACGGACGAGTGTGTGATGGTGGTATGGTAGTGATGGTGGTATGGTAGTGATGGTGGTATGGTAGTGATGGTGGTATGGTAGTGATGGTGGTATGGTAGTGATGGTGGTATGGTAGTGATGGTGGTATGGTAGTGATGGTGGTATGGTAGTGATGGTTGTATGGTAGTGATGGTGGTATGGTAGTGATGGTGGTATGGTAGTGATGATGGTATGGTAGTGATGGTGGTATGGTAGTGATGGTGGTATAGTGATGGTGGTATGGTGTGATGGTGGTATGGTAGTGATGGTGGTATGGTAGTGATGGTGGTATGGTAGTGATGGTTGTATGGTAGTGATGGTGGTATGGTAGTGATGGTGGTATGGTAGTGATGGTGGTATGGTAGTGATGGTGGTATGGTAGTGATGGTGGTATGGTAGTGATGGTGGTATGGTAGTGATGGTGGTATGGTAGTGATGGTGAGAGTATTGATCAACAAAGGGACTATGGCATTGATTAATTATTGGTAACCGTAGCGGTACAGCAGGTGTTGCCGGTACAACAAGTGTTACCGTTACAGCAGGTGTTGCCGTTACAGCAGCTAACGCCATTGAAGCAGCTATAATTGGTACAATAGGTGGTACCAATACAGCATCAGTCGTCGGTACAGCAGGCGGTGTAGGCACAGTGAGGGGTGGCGGCGGTACAACAGGTGGGAGAGACACAACAAGGGGTGGCAGTACAACAGGTGGTGGTGATACAGCAGGCGGTTTAGGCACAGCAAGGGGGGTGGAAGAGGGGGAGGAGGGCGGCAACTCTCCAGACGGCAGTGGTCCGCAAGAAAGCCCAGAGCGCCGCCTCCACCCTGGGATGAGAGTTATAACGTCATTACCCCGAGGAGAGGGAAGAAGTTCCTCTTTTATGATGAGTCGCGAATTTCTCGGTTCCTTCCTTCTCTTATTGACTTTGTGAACCCCCACGACCCTCACCCCAGCCACCGTTCTCCAGGAGCCACCGCACGTAGTTTCTTGGCGTAATTCCATGGTGTGGTTGCTTGATGCAGTTTCTCGTCGTAGTTGCTGGACACAGTGTCTTAAAAACCTTGGTTAGATGCTTTATAAGACTACAACCAGACGACACTCCTGTACGATCAATGACACTCGACTAACTTAAAGGACTGGAACCTCAAAGTAGACAATAAACTCAACAAGGATATGATTGACAGTATGATAATGGAGCAAGAACAGGCCAAGATTACACACACACACACACACACGTACACGTTTTAATTCCTTTGGTTACTAAGATACTCGGGTACATTGAGAGCAAGAAGGTCACACAGTACCACGCAAGGACCACAGAAACAACAATTGAAAACAAAAAATAGTCCCACTGCTATCATCCTCTCTCGTGCTGTCATTATCATGTCAGTCAGTCAGTCAGTCGATACACTACCATCATAATAACGGCTATCACCATCACTAAAACCCATCACAACCACAACTACCACAACCACTCGTCTCTACAACTATTACCATAACCAGCATCTTCTATTACCTGTATTACCACCATCCCGCACCACCATCATCACCATTCCAACACCACTACCACCCTCACCATCCCGCACCACCATCACTACCCCGATCACCATTATCACCACCATCCCGCACTATCACCATCACGCTTTGTTTTCCGGGCTGTAGACAAGCGTCGACGCCCTGCAGGTCACCATCCCAGGTCACGGTGGTGGCTGTGGTCACGGGTCTCTGAAACTCCCAGTTAGTTCCCAGGTGTTGACTGACGTTCACTTCTACCATCACTCCTAGTTTTGTGAGCTGAGAGATAAGCTTACCCTCTACCATCACTCCTAGTCTTGTGAGCTGAGAGATAAGCTTACCCTCTTCCATCACTCCTAGTCTTGTGAGCTGAGAGATAAGCTTACCCTCTACCATCACTCCTAGTCTTGTGAGCTGAGAAATAAAGTTTCTCGTGATACAGAGAGCTTCAGGGACAGAATATAGACGCTGAGAACTGAAGAATGATAGTTTCTGAAGTCATGTAATTTACTTGTATGGTTAGGTTAGGTTGTTATTGGTATGTTTTGAGTACATTAGGTTAGTGTTCCTACAAGTGATATTCCAGAATTTGCTCTTTTGTTCTTCAGAATTGTCATATTCCTCCTCCTCTTCTTCTTCTTCTTCCTTTTCATCCTCTTCGTCATCATTCTCGTCTTCTTCTTTTTCATTTTCCTCCTCGTCTCCTTCCTCCTCTTCCTCTACTCAACACATCCTGTAGGACTATCCTCCCTTATCTCATCCATTAGAATCGTCTTCCTCACACGCCGCTTTCTTCTACTTTCTCCACTTCCTCTTCCTTCCTCTTCCTGTATCAACAAACACTTCACGCGTAGGTTACTCTCCCCCCCTCCCTTTTTTACCACCCTCACGTCACCATCATCACCTCAGTCATGACGCGGGCACCACCTTACTGCTACGGTCACATTGTCTTCTCTGTAACGCCATTATGATCTTGTTACTTTCTATAATTTCCTGTATTTACAAAACTCCCATAATTTCGCTTGACATTTCAGTTTTTTTTCAAAGTTATGGGATTTTTTTATTGATATTTTACGTTGTGTAGTTTGTAAATGTCTATTTATTTACACTTATTTACATATGTGTTCTCGTAATGTCTCGTAATGCCATAAGAAAACTAATTAACAACAATAGAGGAATCGTACACGTAGAGGGGTAATTGTAGTCATATAAGTTAATGATGAGAAGGATGGTCACTTTTTCCCCCAGGATGGACAAGGCTGGCTTCTCCTGAGACACAAATACGACGGAGAAAACAAAGATTTCCAGCGACTGTTGTTCACGAGAGTCCTCCTTACCGAGGCTCAGGGTGGAAGGGAGGAGGAGGAGGAAGGGAAGAGGAGGAGGAGGAGGAAGGGAAGAGGAGGAGGAGGAGGAAGGGAAGAGGAGGAAGAGGAAGAAGTGGAGGTTTGCTGTAAGAAGATGAGATTATTTATTATTTTTCACACTAAGGACAAAACTTGCCAGAAGCTTCCTCAGGAGTTATGATGTTTACTGTTGCTTGACTTCTATTACGTCACCACCCTGATCCGTGACGTGTTGACTCAGTGACGTCACCACCCTGATCCGTGACGCTTTGACTCAATGACGTCACCACCCTGGTCCATGACGCTTTGACTCAGTGACGTCACCATTATGATCCGTGACGTGTTGACTCAGTAACGTCATCATCCTTCAGCCTGATCACCTGTCATCACCATCTCCTCCGTCAGTACCTCTGCGACTTCTTCAGTACCTCCGTCAACACCTTCCAGTGCCTCTTGTCCTCCCTCTGCGTCCCCCCCCCGCCCTCCTCCCTGTCCTCCACGTACCCTCACGATCAGGTGTGTTGTGATTGAGATAGATGCGGACACTAATGCCAGGTAATGAAGCATAGAGAGCACGTGAGCGGCCTCCAGCACCTCCTGGCCTCCACCACCTTCCGGCCTCCACCACCTCCCTGTCACCAGTACCTCCCTACCTCCAGCACCACCCGGCCTCCACCACCTCACTACCTCCACCACCACCCGGCCTCCACCACCACCCGGTCTCCACCACCTCCCGACCTCCACCACCAGTTTGTCATTTTCCAAAAGTTAGTGCCTTAAATATCACTAATGGGAGGATAAAGTTTAATATATTTTCCAAGTGGTTTAAGACGTCGCCCATTACGATGATTTAAGACCATATTTCCGGCCGGTTAGGTTAAGGACTTGTATGGAGACACCGTTAATAAATGCCCAGAGTGTTAAGATGACTGTGTGTACGAGCCAGTTAACATCATGAACGAATTAACAGTTAACTGCAGTTTATATTACGTGTCATGTGAACGCACCCGTCCACACACACACACACACGTACACATACACACGTACACCTACACACACACACGCATGGACGCTGTGCAGGTGGTGGAAAACCTGCCCGTGGATAATTATTCTGGCGCCTCGATAAAACAGTCAATCTAATACAGGCAGTACGCGGGCGAACGTGCGTCTGGTGTAGATCAAGGTTTCATAAGCTTTTCTTTAGAACGTGGACATGAACGACAGGCGCTGTTATTCGCTCGTGTTAATATTTCTTTAATGTCACTGGCCTTAATATAATCGTCACAGTTCTTAGTTACGGAATGTCAATAATACTTCTGGATGTATTTATATATTAGTACGTGTGTATATATCTTATAGACGATTATAATATTGTATTATTTATATAGTAGTATGTGTGTGTACAGTGTGTATCTTATAGAGGACTCTTGTAGTGTGGTATATCTAGGAGGCCGGCTGAGGAAGACGTGAATGTTTTAACAATAACAATAAACATGAGAAATTTCGACGCTTGGAAGATAGTGATCCTGGCGGTGCTGGGGGCGTCGGCAGCTGCTACCCGGCACACACACACACACACACCACGCCCCACCCCCCCACCCCACCCACCCCCCTCAAACGTCAGTATTATCTCCGCCTCCGGGACCTCCTGCGGGGTGGGGGGTGAGAGGGCGGGGAGCAGGAAGGTTTAAGGTGTGGAGAAGAGGTGGAGGTTGGAGAGGGTTGAAGACTGTGGTTGTGATTCTCTGTTCTTACACACACACACACACACACACACACACCGATTAGACTACGCTCCCTCCCATACATAATCTAAGTAAAAAAAAATCACTTGCTGTATTCTGGTATCCCAACGCTGGTTACCTCGTCAGAAGTCACTCACCAGAAGGACCGACATACCATTACCGAAGGAAGCGTTAAAGAAACTATCTGGGTCATTATCCGCAGGACTGAGACTAAGACAATGGGAGGGATTCTTCCTTGAATACTCTGCAGGGTTTCTCTCGACGCTGAGCTGTATAAGGCGTGGCGTCGTGCAGGGGCCGCTGATGCCTCTAATTCTTGACTCTGTGGACAAACTGATTCCGTGTGGTAGGTATGTTACCCTGGATAGTTGACGAGTATTATCTCTCTCAATCTCTCTCTTTATCTCATTTTCTCCTGTCTCTCCCTCTTTCTTTTATACCTCGGCTTCTATATTTCCTTTACGTTCCTCTTCCTAGTTGTTCCTCCCTTTTACTGTTTTTTTTTCTGTTCTAATCTCCGTGTTTTCTTCCTCCTCTTTACCGTTCCTTCCGTGAATTATCTTCAGGAAACAGATAACGAGTAGTTGGGTTTCAAATCTTCCGTTCTACGTCTCTGTTATTTTAAGTTTTTTCTTCATTCGTTTCTATATATTTTTTTTATAATCTTCATCTCTATTTTTATACTACTAAATTATTCTCAACTCTCCAGTGTATAAAGTTCTATATTACGATGTAGATGATTTACGTAGTTTATATAGTCATCTGTACTCGTAAAAAAATGAAACTTCGACAGTACGAGCGGAACAACAACAGCCTGGCGTTCTCCTCCAATGCAAAACTAAAAAAATATCAACGCCAGACGTGTGTTCCACCACCTGTCTCCTCATTTTCCAAAAGTTAGTGCCTTAAATATCACTAATGGGAGGATAAAGTTTAATATATTTTCCAAGTGGTTTAAGACGTCGCCCATTACGATGATTTAAGACCATATTTCCGGCCGGTTAGGTTAAGGACTTGTATGGAGACACCGTTAATAAATGCCCAGAGTGTTAAGATGACTGTGTGTACGAGCCAGTTAACATCATGAACGAATTAACAGTTAACTGCAGTTTATATTACGTGTCATGTGAACGCACACACACACACACACACGTACACACACACGTTACTCTCTCCTGCTCTTCTTCCCTACGCGGGCGAACGTGCGTCTGGTGTAGATCAAGGTTTCATAAGCTTTTCTTTAGAACGTGGACATGAACGACAGGCGCTGTTATTCGCTCGTGTTAATATTTCTTTAATGTCACTGGCCTTAATATAATCGTCACAGTTCTTAGTTACGGAATGTCAATAATACTTCTGGATGTATTTATATATTAGTACGTGTGTATATATCTTATAGACGATTATAATATTGTATTATTTATATAGTAGTATGTGTGTGTACAGTGTGTATCTTATAGAGGACTCTTGTATTGTGTTATATCTAGGAGGCCGGCTGAGGAAGACGTGAATGTTTTAACAATAACAATAAACATGAGAAATTTCGACGCTTGGAAGATAGTGATCCTGGCGGTGCTGGGGGCGTCGGCAGCTGCTACCCGGCACACACACACACACACACCACGCCCCACCCCCCCACCCCACCCACCCCCCTCAAACGTCAGTATTATCTCCGCCTCCGGGACCTCCTGCGGGGTGGGGGGTGAGAGGGCGGGGAGCAGGAAGGTTTAAGGTGTGGAGAAGAGGTGGAGGTTGGAGAGGGTTGAAGACTGTGGTTGTGATTCTCTGTTCTTACACACACACACACACACACACACACACCGATTAGACTACGCTCCCTCCCATACATAATCTAAGTAAAAAAAAATCACTTGCTGTATTCTGGTATCCCAACGCTGGTTACCTCGTCAGAAGTCACTCACCAGAAGGACCGACATACCATTACCGAAGGAAGCGTTAAAGAAACTATCTGGGTCATTATCCGCAGGACTGAGACTAAGACAATGGGAGGGATTCTTCCTTGAATACTCTGCAGGGTTTCTCTCGACGCTGAGCTGTATAAGGCGTGGCGTCGTGCAGGGGCCGCTGATGCCTCTAATTCTTGACTCTGTGGACAAACTGATTCCGTGTGGTAGGTATGTTACCCTGGATAGTTGACGAGTATTATCTCTCTCAATCTCTCTCTTTATCTCATTTTCTCCTGTCTCTCCCTCTTTCTTTTATACCTCGGCTTCTATATTTCCTTTACGTTCCTCTTCCTAGTTGTTCCTCCCTTTTACTGTTTTTTTTTCTGTTCTAATCTCCGTGTTTTCTTCCTCCTCTTTACCGTTCCTTCCGTGAATTATCTTCAGGAAACAGATAACGAGTAGTTGGGTTTCAAATCTTCCGTTCTACGTCTCTGTTATTTTAAGTTTTTTCTTCATTCGTTTCTATATATTTTTTTTATAATCTTCATCTCTATTTTTATACTACTAAATTATTCTCAACTCTCCAGTGTATAAAGTTCTATATTACGATGTAGATGATTTACGTAGTTTATATAGTCATCTGTACTCGTAAAAAAATGAAACTTCGACAGTACGAGCGGAACAACAACAGCCTGGCGTTCTCCTCCAATGCAAAACTAAAAAAATATCAACGCCAGACGTGTGTTCCGCCCCTGCTCTCCTCTCTTCCAACTGTGACGTTCTTACGGGTACAAACATCAGTGCTGTTGTGACTTGCCCTTTCAGCTGGGTGTTGTCCTTTCTCTAGAAGGACAGTTGTTCCTTAAGGCTGGTACCTGATCCCATCTTTTTTCCCTCGTGGTTTAGTTTAAGTTGTCCGCCTCACAGTGCCTTCATGATATAAGCTTTCCCACGTTATGAATGTTATTTTATAGAGTATGTATTCATGAATTACACGCACACACACACACATACACACATTCTCTCTCTCTCTTCTTCCCTTCACTCTTTTATCCCTCCCTCCTTCCACCCTTCCTTACCTACCTACTTCCCTCCCACCCTCTCGTCTCTCTTCCTGTGGTATCGAAGCGGTTCCAGAAACACTACTGCGGGTCAGACTGGTGCGTGTCTTCCTTCCTCACTTAAGAACGTTACCACCACTACCACCCCCTGTACCGCTACCACCCCCTGTACCGCTACCACCACTGCCACCCCCCTGTACAGCTACCACCACTACCAGTCCTCTGTACCGCTACCACCACTACCACCACCTGTACCGCTACCACCACTACCACCACCTGTACCGCTACCACCACTTCCACCACCTGTACAGTGACCACCAAAACTAGCCCTACTACCATCATCACTGCATCACTGCCACCATCACTATGACCTCTTGTACCACTGCTACTACCACAACTACCACCATTATCTTACCCCCTTCTACCACCCCTACCACCACTAACACTGGCACCATAACCACTATCATTACCACACACTCAAATACAGAATTACAGAACAAACTCAAAGTCCATCTCTTCTTTAACTTCTGCCTTATCATATCCAGTTCAGTTACAGAGAATAAATCGTTACAATAAAGTTCAAACTGTTTGGAAGCATCTGTCTCTCGTACAAGTTCAAATACAGAGATATAGAACTTAGTACAGTAAAGGTCTAACTCTCTGTAATCACCCGTGTCTCTCGTAAGTTTAAATTCAGAATATAACTTGTTGATACACAGTTCTATCCCTTCATGACACACCTACCTAAGTTCAAGGACAAAAATAGAACTTGTTACGTAGGTTCTACATCTTAGTGAGCACCTGCCTCCTATTTGAACCTTTTTAAGCACGCTGTTACTTAAAACTTTACCTGTGTGTTAACCCTCACCTCCACTTAAAACACACATAAACTTATTTTTGTATTGAACTTGTAATCACCTTTAAGGCACGTTTGAGATATGATGATGATGATGATGATGATGATGATAATAATAATAATAATAATAATAATAATAATAATAATAATAATAATAATAATAATAATAATAATAATAATAATAATAATAATTAACAATAATAATAATAATAACCAAGAATAATAATAATAATGACAATAACTAATAACAATAATAAGCCACACCAACCACTATCGACAAGGCATAAGTCGTAGTGTTGGCAGGAGTCGTTGATCCTCCAGAATCACCCTGAACTCCGGCCGAGGAAATTACCTTTTTTTCCCCCCAGGTGTCGCGTCACTCGGGCACTTTTTCCCCCGACTTCCTGTTTCCGACGGCGACGTCCTCTTGGCGCCGCGGTACATAGCCTGCCATAATAACCCATTGCTTGATGGTACACGCGTGTCCAAGCAACTTGTTCAGAAATATTGTTTATATAAGAAAATATTATACCTCTTATCATCATCATCATCATCATAATCCTGGTAAGTTCACAACACAACCACCTACAGAACTCAAACAATAATAAGTAAATAAACAGAAACACATTATCTTCCTTCACTGTAAACTGAACCCAAACTTTCCGCCCATACTGTAAACATTTCTCTAACCAATGTAGACAATAAATAAGTAAATAAAAAATATCTAGTAACCCAACCTAACCTAACTCAACCTAACACTCAACCTAACCTAATCTTTAAAGTAAAAGTTATACATTATAATTATTCTAACCTAACCCAACCTGACCTGACCTTACCTGACCCTACCTGACCCTACCTGACCTTACCTGACCCTACCTGACCTTACCTGACCCTACCCATGTCATCATACCATGTTCAAATTACAACTATCCCAGTACCCCTACCCCATCATCATGAAGTGTTCCTCCCGAGCATTGTATCCTAATCTATCCTTACATCTATCCTTTTCTATTGTAACATTGTGTCCTGTTTCATTCATTCATTCATTGCTTTCATTCTATAATTACATTCACTTCATTCACTTCATCTATCCATTCTAGCTATCACATAGGTGTCAACTGGGGAACCATTGCAAAAAATAGTAAATAGCAAAAAATAGTAATGGGTGTGTGAATATGTTTAAAAATAATAGGAAATTACAATAAATAGCAATTAAGTGTGTGAATATTACTAAAAAAAATCATAGTTAATAACTTTATGGGCTGTAAATAGCTTTTCTTGTTTCAATGATTTTTTACAAAGTGACATTTTCCCATTTTAGAAAACCTCGCACACTAACCAGTTTTTAGGTAGCGACTCACGGGCGGACACTGTAATTAAAGTTAACCTCGCAAATAGGCTTTAGTTAATTCTTATAAGACAACAGACAGTTTGAAATGACTTCACAGACACCAGTCAGTTTTATATGGCCCCATACTGACGCTAGACAGTTTTAAATGGCCCCATACTGACACTAGACAGTTTTAAATGGCATCATACAGACACCAGACAGTTTTAAATTTTTCACAGACATACACAGAATTTCCTTGATGACTTCACAGACATCAGTCAGTTTTATATGGCCCCATACTGACGCTAGACAGTTTTAAATGGCCCCATACTGACACTAGACAGTTTTAAATGGCATCATACAGACACCAGACAGTTTTAAATTTTTCACAGACATACACAGAATTTCCTTGATGACTTCACAGACATCAGTCAGTTTTATATGGCCCCATACTGACGCTAGACAGTTTTAAATGGCCCCATACTGACACTAGACAGTTTTAAATGGCATCATACAGACACCAGACAGTTTTAAATTTTTCACAGACATACACAGAATTTCCTTGATGACTTCACAGACACTTACCTGTATAATTGGCAGGTGTGGATGAGGCCGCCTTCCACTTCGAGAACAAAAACTAGCGAGTATTCACCTCAATCTCTGGTACCACCAAACTCTAAGACTTAATTCTGTTTAATTTCTCACTAATAAACCTTCGTGATGTCCCTGAGCTTTTCTGCAGTCACGAGACGTTAGGTGTATAATTCATCTGGATTTTAGTTTATCTTTTAAATCCGTGAATAACTCGAATTTCACTGAGAAGTACGAGTTTACGGTCCGGGACGGCGAGGCGGCCACCCTCCCCTCAACACAGCCAGCTACAGACTGACTGGTGGAGGCAAGACGTGTTGTGCCGCTACTACGAGCCGCCAGTTGCTAAATCACCTATTTTTATCATGAATTTTACCGGGCTATTTCAGTACACGCTAATCTTATATTGAAGAAGTAATTCTGTTATCAAATAAGATAGAGGATTAAATCTAAAGGGAAACAGCGTTAGGAAGGTAGAAGCAGGCGAGTGTTGGAGTTGATCTCGAGAAAATCTGCCACAAACGCTAAGATCTACCAAGTTCAGGGTCCATAGTTCCGTTCACGGCAGCTGACCCCGATATAGTGGTGGTTATGTTCTCTCCCCTAACACAACACAAACTTTAAAACAACAAATTAACAGAACTTAATTAATAATCCTGTTTAATTAACATTGGGAGTTTTATATTTGTCTGTGGTTTATATTTGTACTAAATTTGTTAGCCAGTTTTCTTAGGTACGCGCGTGTGCATTTCTGTGAGTGCACGCGCGTGTTGTGTTGTCTTCCTCGTTGTCGTGTGTGTGTGTGTGTGTGTGTGTGTGTGTTCTTTTAGTCCTTATTTACTTTGTCTGTTTTCCTTATTTTGTATTCGTCATTTTTGCTAAATCATCTTTTCTCCTTTCTTTTCTTATTTTCTATGCCTATATATATGCTTTTTTGTCTTATATCTTTGTCTTCTTTTCTCATTCTTCTTATTTCTTCTAATTTCTTCTTATTCTTCGTTCTCATTTCTTCTCTCTTCTTTTTCCTTCTCTCTACTTTCTTCTCCCAGGATTCACTTCTCTGTGCCAACATAACTACAGACTTTTACCTCTGAAAGTACAAAACCTTTACGTGGGGTCTTCAGTACTCAGTGTGACCCTTTAACACAGTCGTTCTCATGGTGAAGTACTGTAGGTGTATATCCTCCTTATAGCTGCGTCTGTCACCTCTGAATATGGACTCTTGGTTTACTCATTGCTTGGTTGACACAATGTTTTAATCAGTTGTCGATAACGCAGCTTAAACCGTGTTGTTGTTGTCTCACTCACTCACTGGAAGGTACACATATCTTAAGTGACATTGAGAGAATCCAATCTGCTATGAACAAAATGTCAGTGTTCAGTTATACTTTAAACACGATGATGAGAGATGAACTTAAGTATACTACACAGTGAAGTATCTTTACATACAAATAATATCTTTATTTACTTTAACAAACTCCAAGAAATACAGCTAAACACTCTTACCCATGACCACATACATCCTCTGCACACAACAGGTGATCTACACAAGCTTCATATAGCTGATATAGTGAACATATAAGGATATATTTACTGTATGACTAAAGACACAGGTATATACTACACCTTCGTTTAAATATATGTGTATTTTAGCACGAAAAAAGGAGAGGATGAACTCAATTTTCTCGGGAATTCCCAGATTCTCACATCCTGGTCCACTGAGTCAGTATTCTAGCCAGATGATAATTTCCTGTGAGACAGTCTTTGTGTTCTCCATCGCTACCCACAAATCTCGTGAGAATTTGCCAAACAACTCAGCGAAACGTGTTTGTAATTTACAGGATTTGAGGATGTCAAACGCAACCTTCTCCTCTTATCCATGCAGATGGGAACTTCTCGTGATCACTTCTCCTGTAACTCTCCTTTGTCACCTAAACAGTGTCAGGAACACCTCCTGTAACGTGTTCATGTAATCTAGAAAACTATGAACATCCCGTGTGTGTGTGTGGCCTCCAAACTCATCTCCTCATCCTGTGTGTTGCTGAGGTGTCCAAGGGGTTACTGTAGGAGGTGTGTGTGGGGGGCGTTCGTGGGTGCATGTCAAAGAAATCAAATGCCAGGCCAACATTGAACTCTCTGAACTTGGACAAAAAATCAGATGACGTTGGACAGATACACACACGTTAGTATTTCTTCCTAGATTGAAGGAATGTTTGTATACCAAGACTATTTATATTTTTATTACAATTCCATACATAAAAAAATACACCAAAACATAATAGACGTATAAGGTAATTTGTAGTGAATTACATTAATGTATCGAGGAATCCGGAAGTGTATATTATTGTAGTGTTTTATTATTTTTTTTATATACGGTGTTCCAGTATTTCTTCCAAGGCGATATTATTATATTTTTTATCTCCACTTTTTTTATTATCCTTCCTGCTATTGTCGCTCTCAAGGCCGTGATTATATTATGGTATTCCGTGGCTCGATGATCATGATAGTATGGTGACGACACGTGGATATATAAGTGAATTACGGGGAAGTTTTATATTAAGGAACCCTCCTTCTGAGTGAGTGAGTGCGACAGTCAACTCAACAACTGCATCTCTGTCCCTAAACCACACGGGAGAAATATACTTGAAAATCCAAACTTGTAACCAACTTCCTTAAGAGATATAACACATGCTAAACCAATAAGCTAATTTAATTGTTATAAATAAGAACTATACTTGAAGCTGTGTTATAAATAAGAACTATACTTGAAGCTGTGTTATAAATAAGAACTATACCTGAAGCTGTGTTATAAATAAGAACTGATCAGAAAGGCACGTCAACAATCACCTTGACGTGTGTTGTAACCTAACCTTGTGGCCTTGAGGGTTCATGAGTTAGATTGGTGGTTGTAACGACAGTAATCTGTGGCTCTGATGATGCTAGTACACACACCTCAGTAGGTCTTTTGTTGTGTGAAGGTCCTCCCATTCTTTTCCTCTATCTCAGTCTACCCATAAGGCTTACACCGAACTACATACATACATACATACATACATACATACATACATACATACATACACGAAAATATTCCTTGTGTCACTATCCTCCCCAACTTCCACTCCTCTCCCTTCTTCCCTCTCTATCCTCCCCACCCTCTTTTTCCCTCCTCCTACCCATCCCAGAATAGTCCCTAGCATACCTAACCTAACCTAACCTAACCTAACCCAAGAGTTGTTTTGTTGTTGGCCAAAGCACGTGACCCTATCCAAGCTGCACCACCTCCCTCCCTCAGTACCTCCAGACTGCACCACCTCCCTCCCTCAGTACCTCCAGACTGCACCACCTCCTCCCCAGTACCTCCAGGCTGTACCACCTCCCTCAGTACCTCCAGGCTGCACCACCTCCTCCAGTACTCCAGGCTGCCCCACCTCCCTCCCCTCACCTCCAGGCTCAGCACCTCCTCCCTCAGTCCAGGCTGCACCACCCTCCCCCAGTGCCCCAGGCTGCACCACCTCCTCCCTCAGTACCTCAGGCTGCACCACCTCCTCCCTCAGCACCCCTGCTGCACCACCTCCCTCCCCAGCACCTCCAGGCTGCTCCACCTCCTCCCTCAGTACTCCAAGCTGCACCACCTCCTCCTCAGTACCTCCAGCTGCACCACCCCTCCCCCAGCACTCCCAAGCTGCACCACCTCCCTCCCCTCAGTACCTCCAGGCTGCTCCACCTCCCTCCCTCAGTACCTCCAGGCTGCACCACCTCCCTCAGTACTCCAGGCTGCACCACCTCCCTCCCCTGCTGCACCACCTCCTCCAGCACCCCAGGCTGTACCACCAACACACACCCAGTTTTCCTTCTGTCTGTCTTAACTAGCTTCCTGTCCAACTTTCCACCTGTCTCTTTCGTTCAGGTTTCCGTCAATTTCTGCGGAAAAACAATTAGAGAATGTTTGAAGGTACGCATATGGTCAGCTCCCTCCCTAAGTGGTCAGCTTTCACGGCAATTATTGTAATGTGTATATTTAGGCAATAATTCGGAAGGTAGGTTTAGCGGAGTGTTATTATGCAAATACCTGAGATTGTCAGGGCTGTCTAGATATTATTTACATTGTGTACCTGGTAAAGGGGTGATATATTTTTTTTTTTGCTATTTTTATAATATTGGTTGAAAGTATATAACTGTTTTTTTTATATAATTTGGATATAAATTTTAAAGGTTAATGTATTTGTATATTGTATTTTGTAGTTGTCTGAGTTTATTTGTTTGTTTTTGTTGTTGTTGTTAAAGGTTTATTTGTATGACTGGGTAAATATTTTCTCTTGTTTTAAGACTGAGGTCAAATTTTATTGCTTTTGTTTTAATTTACGTTAAGTTCTATTCTGTTTAGTTCTTCCTTGAAATTCAAACCTTTTCTCGTTTTGGTTGAAAGTTATTTAATTTTTTGGTTAAAGTTTATTACTTTTTTTACTTTAGGCTATGGTTAAGTCATTATACTCGGGTTAAGTCATTATACTCGAGGGTTAAGTCCTCATATTCCAGGGGTTAAGTCATCATGTTCGAGGTTTAAGTCATCATACTCAAGAGTTGTCATACTCAAGGGTTAAGTCATCATATTCCAGGGGTTAAGTCATCATACTCGAGGGAGTTTTGTGAAGGGTCTGTCCTTGTGGGGAAGGGGGGGGGGTGGACTAAACACTGTCTACAGGAATTAATTTTGAGAATTTGAAAAGTTTTAGAAATTACTTGAGAAAATCCTGTATGATTGGTATTTGATTAAATTATAGATTATATAGTGTATAATTTATGCATCAAATTATACAAATATGATAGTCAATTGTTTTTGCATAAGAATATTTCCTTTACAGTAAGAAATTAATTTTAACGTGTGTTTACTCTCTCCGCCATCTTGTATTGTAGCTCTTATCACAACCTAACCAAACAGTTAATATTTTGATCTGTAACTCATTAACACCTAACAACACACGTCACTTGACAGGCATCATAACCTCTCACCTTGATATCGTCGTCATTACCGTTGTTTTCGTTGACTCGCTGTCGGCCTATCCATTTCAATTTTCATTTTACACTCAACAACTTCTTGCATCGCTGGTACACGTTGTCACCTGATGGCGAGTTTATTGTGGTACGTGATCTTGTGATATAAAATGTGAGGTAAAAGATGTATCAACAAGAGAAGACAAGAGAAATCGTGAATCTCTGCTCAAACTCCACATTGTTGAGAAATAATATGCAGTGATGAAAACAGCAGACTTGGGTTCAGAAATAGGTTAAAGTGAGTCCCGGTTGTGTGTGTAGAAAGGGAAGTGTAACTAGCAGATGGTGAGGGGTAGATGAGATTACGGCACGAACGAGCTCCCGCTAACACGAACAAGGATGCTGCCACTGCCCCGCTTCCGGAGGCTGTATCTAGTCCTTAATGTTTGAGATATTTGCTTTCTCCTCCACCGGCCTCCACTCTGGCGGAGAAAGTGGCTAAGTACTCTCGCTTCCCACTTCTGAAATTAGTGCTAATGGAACTAATTTCCTCCACTAGAAATAATTAGCAACTCGAAATATTCCTTCCTATTATTGTCACGACATGAATTATCACTATAACATACATACATACATACATACATACCATACATACATACATACATACATACATACATACATATATATATATATATATATATATATATATATATATATATATATATATATATATATATATATATATATATATATATATATATACACTCCAGACACGACCCTACCTCCCCACACTGTCCCCACACCTCCCCACACTCCAGACACACGACCCTCCCCACACTGCTCCAGACACACGACCTCCCCACACTGCTCCAGACACACGACCCCCCCCACACTGCTCCAGACACACGACACACTACCTCCCCCACACTGCTCCAGACACGACACACTGCTCCAGACACACGACCTCCCCACACTGCTCCAGACACACGACCTCCCCACACTGCCCCAGACACACGACCCTCCCCACACTGCCCAGACACACGACCCTCCCCACACTGCCCCAACACACACGACCTCCCACACTGCTCCAGACACACGACCTCCCCACACTGACACACGACCTCCCCACACTCTCCCACACTCTACACGACCCTCCCCACACTGCCCCAGACACGACCCTCCCCACACTGCTCCACACGACCTCCCACACTGCTCCAGACACACGACCCCCCACACTGCCCCAGACACACGACCCTCCCCACACTGCCCCAGACACACGACCCTCCCCACACTGCTCCAGACACACGACCCTCCCCACACTGCCCAGACACACGACCCTCCCCACACTGCCCCAGACACACGACCTCCCACACTGCTCCAGACACACGACCTCCCCACACTGCCTCAGACACACGACCCTCCCCACACTGCTCCAGACACACGACCTCCCACACTGCCCCAGACACACCCTCCCACACTGCCCCAGACACACGACCTCCCCACACTGCTCCAGACGACCCTCCCCACACTGCTCCAGACACACGACCCTCCCCCCACACTGCTCCAGACACACGACCTCCCCCACACTGCTCCAGACACACGACCTCCCCACACTGCTCCAGACACACGACCCTCCCCACACTGCTCCAAACACGACCTCCCCACACTGCTCCAGACACACGACCCTCCCCACACTGCCTCAGACACACGACACTGCCCCAGACACACGACCCTCCCCACACTGACGCTGACCTCACGACCTCCAGACCACACTGCTCCAAACCTCACGACCCTCCCCACACTGCTCCAGACACACGACCCTCCCCACACTGCTCCAGACACACGACCCTCCCCACACTGCCCCAGACACACGACCCTCCCCACATATAACTAAACAGCTGAGATACGACCATTACCTCCACGACCGCAAGAGGAACTACATGACTCGTCCTGTCTCCACTATTAATGTTTTCTTATGACGAGTTTCTCCCGTGCATGATGCGATAGACAACGAGCAGGCACACGTAATTTTCTCTTGTCGGAGATGATGGCTTATAGTAGCGAGGAATACAGCCGCCAGAACTCTTATTAGTGAGAGATATTTTGTCTTTTTTACCTTAAGCTATTGATAACTTTTATTTGAGGTGAACGAGAACTGATCTAATTTTTTTTTAATACAATATAAAATCACATAGTACAATCGTGACTTTATTGTCATTTATATCAGTATTTTATAAAATAGTCACACGTATTGTTCAAGACAGCACTTTAATGACACTACAGTTTCTTGTCTCAGATCCTTATCATATTTTTTTTTTCTAATGTTGAGGGAATTTTTTTCTCTGACTTGATTAGCAAAAGAGATTACCTGTCCAACACCTGTGACACCTGGGAGTTCCGGAGCATTGTTCTTCATCTGTCTCTCTGTCTATCTGTCTGTTCGTTCAGCTATCTGTCCTCTGTCTATCTCCTTATTTGTCCTCGTGTTCAGTAGTACACAAAAACTTGACACAATTTTAGAGAATAAAACAATGGCCCACGTTGATTTTTTTTTTATAGGAGACGAAAAATATTGAGTTGGCGGTACATCTAACAATGGCCCCTGACAGCTACTTGCAAGAACAAGTATTATCACTACATCTTAAGAGTGACTCATTCAGTGGCCTCCAGATGACTTATAATACCGTAATTAAGAATCGGTACCTCACGTGACACCATAGTAAGGAGGTGGTCATCATCCTCGGGGCTGCCAAATATCACCATCACCATCATCATTACCACTACATGTTTTCTTCTCAGTATCCTATCAGCTAACCAAGTGAGAGTCCTTCTGAATTATGGTGATGACGTGAGAAAGAGAGAGAGAGAAAAGTATGAGTGTTATGATAGAGTGAGAGAAAAGAGAAAGGGAGAGAGTGAGAAAGAAGGGAGTGAAAGTCGCGCGCGCGCGCGTGTGTGTGTGTGTGTGTGTGTGTGTGTGTGTGTGTGTGTGTGTGTGTGTGTGTTAGAGACAATTTCTATCCTTACACAAGTGGCGTGGCTCCGTCGACTGGGAGGTGTCACAAGTGGCGTGGCTCCGTCGACTGGGAGGTGTCACAAGTGGCGTGGCTCCGTCGACTGGGAGGTGTCATATGATAGTGTCGTCCAGTTTTACAGCTTGGTTTAGCTATTGTTTCCCTCGACCTAGAAAAAGTTACTTTGGTGTTACGTAAATGTCTTGAATGTTACTTGACTGTGGTCTGTTAACAAAAGAGAGTTACATGGAATGTCCTTTAACTTGAGTGTTACGTAACCATCTTGAGTGCTATTTGAATGTACCTTGACTGTTACTTGAGTTCATATTTAATATAGTTGAAGCGTTATTCATTATTTTTAACTTGAAAATATTGCATTTATTTTTTTCTATAACTTGTAAGTGTTCCTTGAAGGTGTGACTTGAGCACCTAGCAGTACCTGACCCAGAAACGATAGCAAGGTTACCCTATCCCTTGACCACAACACTTTATCATTATGGCCTCTCACGATCACTACTCTCAGCTGATCAACCATCTCAGTCTCGAGTGTTTTGAGTCGGAGGTTAGAGTCAGAGGTTAGACTCGGAGGCTAGAGTCGGAGGTTAGAGTAGGAGGTTTACTACTTAAAATCTCCCATTTTGAGTCGGAGGTTAGAGTCGGAGGTTTACTACTTAATAATCTACCATTTTGAGTCGGAGGTTAGAGTCGGAGGTTTACTACTTAAAATCTCCCATTTTGAGTCGGAGGTTAGAGTCGGAGGTTTACTACTTAATAATCTACCATTTTGATATATATTAAAAAATAATTATTAACTGGTTGTACAAATATTCCAGGTATGTGGTCGTGGTACCTGGAATATCTTTCACCCAGGAGAGATATTCGTGGTCATACCTCAACCCTGCAGGTATGTGTAGACGTGTTGATTGATGTTTACGGTCTGGTGTTGACACTTAGCACCTGCCTACCTGTCTGCCTCCTTACCTGTGTTCCACCTCTGTCCCTGCATCTATCTCACCTGTTTATATCGCCTTCCTCCTCCTCCTCCTCCTCCTCCTCCTCCTCCTCCTCCTCCTCCTCCTCCTCCTCCTCCTCCTCCTCCTCCTCCTCCTCCTCCTCCTCCTCCCTCCTCCTCCATTACTCTTTCTTCCCTCGTCACCCGACTCTACTCGTCCCTGGTCATTCCTCTCTCCTACCTGCTTCTCTTACCATTCACTCTCTCATCCTCCTTTCTCACCTTCTCGTTTTCACCGCATGATGTCAGCCTCTCTCTCTCTCTCTCTCTCTCTCTCTCTCTCTCTCTCTCTCAGTCATCATCACCTCTTACTTTACACTATCACACCCTACTCCTCACTTTCAACTCCTAATTATCCTTTTACACCTGTCATTATCATCGTTTCATCATCACTAATCACATTCCCTCCACTACCCCTCAAGGTATCACTATCACCATTCATTTCTCACTATCGGCTTCTTTGCTTTCACCATCGGTCTGTCACCCCCCTTGCCACATACCCTGGTCAGCTTTCACTAAGGTCTGTCTCGTCTTCCCCCAGTTTCTCCTTCCCTTAGGGCTCGTTTTCGCTGATCCCAGGTGGGCGATGGGCTAAGGTGGGTGTTGATATTGGTGTCTGGTGGGCGGTGGGTTGAGGAAGGTGGGGTATTGTGTCTGGTGGGTTAAGGTAGGTGGTGTATTGGTGTCTGGTGGGCGGTGGGTTGAGGAAGGTGGGGTATTGTGTCTGGTGGGTTAAGGTAGGTGGTGGTATTGGTGTCTGGTGGGCGGTGGGTTGAGGAAGGTGGGGTATTGTGTCTGGTGGGCGGTGGGCTGCGGTGGGTAGAGGGCTCAGCTAAATGTTAGGTGGTCGTGGTTGTTTAAAGCTGGTGATGACTCAGGTGGTGAGAGAGGAGCTCACGCTTAAGTGGACTCAGGTGATGATGTGGCCAGGTGTAGGTGTGTCCAGATGCTCCACGTAGGGTCAGGTGTGGCCAGGTGTGACTTGGTGGATGTGTGGCCAGGTGGGGGTGTGGCATGATGCTCTAATTGTGGCCAGGAGGAGGCATGGCATGATGCTCCAGGTGTGATCAGGTGGAAGTGTGGCTAGGTGCTCCAAGTGTGGTCAGGTGGAGGTGTGGCCAAGTGCTCCAGGTGTGGTCAGGTGAGGGTGTGGCATGATGCTCTAATTGTGGCCAGGAGGAGGCATGGCATGATGCTCCAGGTGTGATCAGGTGGAAGTGTGGCCAGGTGCTCCAAGTGTGATCAGGTGGAGGTTTGGCCAGGTGCTCCAGGTGTGGTCGGGGTGGGTCTTTAAGTAGCTGCTCCGGGCACCTTCAGCAGAGGTTACTGAACCACCGTTGGCAGCTGCTGGTGTATCCCGTGTCCACCACAACACCTCCTGACCCACGCTATGCCCATGTCCAGAATAATGTCCTTATCCACAACCCCTCCTGACCCACGCTATGTCCATGTCCAGAATAATGTCCTTATCCACAACACCTCCTGACCCACACTATGCCCATGTCCAGAATGAATCTCTGCTTTTAATAGTAACCATATCCATGATCCTACCCTACCCTACCCTACCCTACCCTACCCTACCCTACCCTACCCTACATGTCCTCACCCACCCCTACTGTGGCCTGCTGTAGTGGGCATCAATACTCGTTAAGTAACACCCACCCCTACTGTTGCCTGCTGTAGTGGGCATCAATACTCGTTAAGTAACACCCATCCCTACTGTTGCCTGCTGTAGTGGGCATCAATACTCGTTAAGTAACACCCACCCCTACTGTGGCCTGCTGTAGTGGGCATCAATACTCGTTAAGTAACACCCACACTGTTGCCTGCATCAATACTCGTTAAGTGTTGCTCTGCTGTAGTGGGCATCAATACTCGTTAAGTAACACCCATCCCTACTGTTGCCTGCTGTAGTGGGCATCAATACTCGTTAAGTAACACCCACCCCTACTGTGGCCTGCTGTAGTGGGCATCAATACTCGTTAAGTAACACCCATCCCTACTGTGGCCTGCTGTAGTGGGCATCAATACTCGTTAAGTAACACCCATCCCTACTGTTGCCTGCTGTAGTGGGCATCAACTCACAGTACACTCAGTCATCACACACTGAAGTAAGAACACATTAATAACACTATAACTCTTAGCGATATTTTTATACGAAGGGAATCATCTGCCATTTTATTGTGAATCTTCCCTCAAGTCAGAGAGAGAGAGAGAGTAAAAGGAGTAAGAGAATGCAGCCTCTCTCTCTCTCTCTCTCTCTCTCTCTCTCTCTCTCTCTCTCTCTCTCTCTCTCTCTCTCTCTCTCAAACAACAATACAACCTATTAGTCATCTCCATTCAGGTAAATCGCTTGCATTGATTTCACAAGTTCGTAAAAGTCAATTATACGGTAATGAAGCCGCTTAGGAAAGATGAAGTATGCGAGTGGTAGTGAGGATTGTGGTAGTGAGGATTGTGGTAGTGAGGATTGTGGTAGTGAGGATTGTGGTAGTGAGAGTTGTGGTAGTGAGGATTGTGGTAGTGAGAGTTGTGGTAGTGAGAGTTGTGGTAGTGAGGATTGTGGTAGTGAGGATTGTGGTAGTGAGGATTGTGGTAGTACTGCAGAACATGAGAAGCCGAGACACGAGGGAGGTATTGTTGTTGTGTGGGCCGCCGGGGAGGGAAAGTGAGGACCTCTAGCGGATGATGTCAGAGGTAAACACACATAATTATTTTCCAATTCATTTCTTTTCAGTTACGGCCTTTTTTTTCTTCTTTTTCTTTTGTCATGATCTGTTCCCCCTCTCCCACCCACCATTTTCTTCCCTCACTTTCCTCCCCCTCACAATCGCCCTCCCTCCCTCCCTCCCTTCCTACCTCCAACTCTAACCTCTTTCCCCACAAGTCTCCCTCCCTTCCCTCCAAACTTCCCTTCTTCCCTTCCTCTCAACCTCCTTTACCCATCCTCTCAATTCCCCCATCCCTTCACTCTTCCAAACCTATTTCTCCATCCCTCCTTCCATCCCTCCACCCAGTAATGGCGGGGAAAGCTGAGTAATTTACCACTGTGTACTAATTTATAAAACAACCAACGTGTCAGAAGTTTAAGCTACAATCCTCTTTAATATTACAAAAAAAGTTTATTTTCCAATCTCAAAAAAAAACAAAATCCTAAACTATTCGATTTTTATGACCCCAAAACAAGTCCAGGATGCAAAACAAAATTAATGGGAATTTTTTTCTTTACACTGAGAGAAAAAGTTTGCATTCCGACTCACACAATGAACTTAAGTTAGCCAGATGTACAGCTATACTCCCTTGCTCCTGAGGCCAACACAGCTACAAAGGAATGTCTTCAGCGCCAGCCACTACCTTAATGTCGAAGGAGAAAGAAGAACGAGTTTGTTTCGCTGCATCATGATCGTTTTTTTTTTCCTCTTGGCGTATTTATACAAGCATAAAAGCAGAGTTAATGCAACGGGTATTTAGGGGAGTTGCAAGCAAGGGTTGACCAGCACTACAGGTGGGTGAGGAGGTGTAGGGCCTCTTCATCCACACGATAAAGTCACAAGTAGATGTACAGTAGTTAGCTGATGGATGATGTTCTGGTATCCATCTTCCATAAAACAGGTGGTCGAGGTTGGGTGACAGCTGTTTATATACTTACTGAACGCAATCACCACCAATGGACCAACTCTATAGCTGGTGGATGATGAGCTCACACAGCATCCACCTATTAACGCAGCTGGGTGACGGATGAATGTAAAACTGGTATTGTTAAGACAGAGACGCACAACTCGGAACAAATATAAACCCGGTACATTAAACCAGTCCAAAATGAAGAGTTAAACCCACGCCAGAATGTGTCAGAAATAAAACCCACCAGTAAAATACTAAACCATACAGTAGAGTTCAACAAAACCTAAGACCACCATCACTATCACCGCTTTCATTTATATATTCATTAGTAAAGTATCGTAACATTTTTCCCAGGTAATATTGAGCGGAAACTTGACCGTAATACACCAAAAAAAAAGTCTTAACACATTTCGGATTTTTATTGAAGTTCGACTCATGTGTAGATGTCATTAATTAAATTTTCTTGACTGTATTATTATAGATGTACCAACAGACGAAGAATTTTGACAACCCTACCGACACAACAGGAATCGTAGTGTTCCTTGTGAAATTCATCGATCCCCAGCAAAAAAAGTATCGTGACTCTTGCTGTATTTTAACATATATGTGATGGTGTGTTGGTGCGTCTACTCTCCTTACCAGATATTTCCTTACGTTACAAAGTACAAGAGTTATTTAGTGGGTTTTCTTAGACGTTTCGTTACTGTGTCTGTCTTCCATTTCGTTTGGATGATTGATGGAGAATGAATTGGCTGCAACTCTTATATACTACTACGGTTTCGATTACATAATAAATGAATCAATCCATATTGAATCCCATGAACCAAGACCATCATTCATGCTCCCAGATCCTCTTAAATAAAGTATACACATAAATATATATAAGAATAAGTCCTTGAATTAAATTAACGGCATCAAAGGGTAGAGAGAAATGCCACGAAATCTCTAATTATTTCAGTCAATCGTTTTGCTAAATGCTGGTTTTCTCTCGTAAATACAAAATATTTGGTGAATGACAACTGTTCTGTTCAGACCTCAAGCAATCCTTTCTGGTGTGCCACAAATGCATACGAATCATTCATCATTAAAGTATTGCTCAGCACTTGACTCTATATTTCTATAGACTTGACTTTGTAACCACACACTCACCTCTGATCACACAGCATTGCACGGTACAGGATACAGTCAGAGGTACAGTCACTCAAAAAACTATCTATACAAAATTGTGTTGAACAAATATGACACACGGACGAAGGATTTTGACAACCCTACCGAGACAACAGGAATCGTAGTGTTCATTATGGAATTCATTGACACCCCGAAGTACAGATAGTTTTAAGAGTGACTATTGTACCAGCACATACATCAGTGACTGTGAGTACTTGTTCATTATGCCACCAACACCCGTGGTTCACTACACCTCCCTTGATGTTGTAGGATAATAAAGTACTCTGGCCTTCTGCAACACCTAGCGGATGTGATAACGATTAGAAATGATTATATATGAGTATATATTTTTTCGTTTGGTTATTATTATTGGGAAAACCAGATTGTTTTTTATTCATTCAGGAAAAAAACACAAGTTGTTGAGTTTATGAATATTTGAACGCACAGTAACTTTCAAATATTTTATGATGTTTTTTGTTTTGTTTTACTGAAGGGGTTTTATCTATTAATTTATTCATTTATTTTTTATGGTCATCTGAATGTCTTCAATTTTGAGTAATTGCTATATTCTAATGGTTTATTACGACTGTAGACAAGTATATATCATTCAATACAACAGGTCATCCCTAGCCTCTAAAAGAAACATTGAACTTTCTTTATTATAAAAAGTATCAAGTATTGCTCAGGTTTTCTCTATACACATTCCTGGCAAGTTTGGTCACACATACCAGAGGTGAAGGTGGAGGAGGAGGAAGAGGAGGTTTGGTTCATACTTTCCATATTGGTATGAGGAACACGCGAGTCACTGCAGTGCTACACGAGAAAATGTGTCAAGACGCATTATTTTCATTGTGTAATAAAATTTTAGCAATATATTGTATCTTTATTCACGTTAATGTTTGATCCGAGTTAAATTGGTTTTATGACTCTGGCAGGAGGCAGCAACTTTCTTTTAATGTCCGAGGTTATAATTGGTACAGAATTATGAGAGAATGTAAAAAAATAGCTGATAGTAAAACAGACGAGAGAGATATATAAAATAACTAGGAACAGCCGCCTCGTATGAATATTTGGCGAGGAGAAAATCACATTAGTGGATGACTCGAATCACCAGGAGAAACTATGGGGGCTTCAAAACTCTTCTCTTTTTTTTTTTCTTACACCCGAGTTTCACTTTTGCAGGGTTGTGTTGGGGCGTACCCTCACCCAGCGGGCACCCAAGGTTTCACTTTCGGTCTTTCTGTCTCGTAAGCTCGTGGATTCCACAGACGCTTTTTACCAAAGAAATTCACCACATAACACTGCTAGACGCCACCACGGCATTGATGTAAACAGATTCTGATCCGTGTTGAGTTGAAGCGTTTGATGAGTCATAACCTGGAATTAATTTGAAGTGTGGACGCGGAGGAATGTTAACCCCCTTGCCCACAACATTCCTACACCTCCCTCCTCCTCCTCCTCTCTCTCCTGGGTGGTGGAGCGCTGTGTCTGATTAGCGGAAGAATTCCAAAGACCTTTTGTTTTCTTCTCTTTACCTTCCTCTTGGTACAACTTCCCTGATCTCTTCTTTACAGTGGTTCTCCCGCTTCTCTCTCTCCCTCCTTCTCCTATTTTGATTTATATTCTTCGTCCTTTTCCTCCAATGTCTCCTCTTCTCCGTCCTTCAGTCTTCCCTCTCATCCTCCTCTTTCCCTCTTCTTCTCCCCATCTCTTCCTCTTCCACTCTTTCTCCCCTCCTCCTCCCTTCTTCCTCTCTTCCTCCTCCCGTCTTCCTCTCCTCCTCTCGTCACCACCCCGCCCCTCTACGACGCCTGCTGACACATAAGACACCCACATTAATAGTCAATCACAAAAGCCAGGCAGGAACTCCGATATAATCACGAATGTTGATCCAACACTGAAAGCAAATCTGGGGGATCCTTCGGTGTACTGTACCTCCTCCTCCCACCCCATTACTGTACCTCCTCCCACCCCATTACTGTACCTCCTCCCACCCCATTACTGTACCTCCTCCCACCCCATTACGATACTGCGCCTCCTCCTCCTCCCCCCAGCCAAGCCCCAGGGAACACTCATGTTGTTTACCCCTTTCACTGGGTCCCTCTGGGCTACGTGTGTTGTGTTTGCAGGATACAATATGAGGAGGTTTCACCAGTTCTCCATTACTTAATTAGGAGATAGTTAATACGAAGGAAACTTTTGTAATGTTCGTGGTTTATGAGAGTAGTCTTTAGAAAGGTAATTAGTTGTAATGTATAAGAAATTTGTTGACAACGGGAGTATTTTTTTTTATCATGATGTCAGCGTAATGTCACAACCTAAGGGTATAACTTTAGAAAACATCTCATTGTTTGTGGTGTGTATGTCTCCCTGTTTGTTTCTGTTTGTATGTTTGTGAGTTTTTTCCTCAGATATATGACGTATTCAATAAGTTCCTTAAAATCTAACATCAATAATTAATTAATAAGAGAGACAAAATATACGTACGGACATACAGTAACTCACAACAGCAGTCCTACAGTTTCACTTCCCTACACCGTGTCTTACGAGCGACCATGACGGGGAGTTCTGGGAGGAGATGCTGAGGGACCCCAGTGTTGTAGTGGTGCTGGAGGCTTCACAGGTGTTGTGGTGGTGCTGGAGGCTTCACAGGTGTTGTGGTGGTGCTGGAGGCTTCACAGGTGTTGTGGTGGTGCTGGAGGCTTCACAGGTGTTGTGGTGGTGCTGGAGGTTTCACAGGTGTTGTGGTGGTGCTGGAGGTTCACAGGTCACACACAAGTATTCACAGGTGTTGTGGTGGTGCTGGAGGTGTTTTTTGTGGTGCGAAGTATGTCCCTGTGAAGTATGTCTTAAAGTATGCCTGTGAAGTATGTCTTAAAGTATGCCTGTGAAGTATGTCTTAAAGTATGCCTGTGAAGTATGTCTTAAAGTATGCCTGTGAAGTATGTCTTAAAGTATGCCTGTGAAGTATGTCTTAAAGTATGCCTGTGAAGTATGTCTTAAAGTATGTCATACCGAATCTGTCAACACGAATTTGAGTAATGGTGTGTACAAACTGGACAATTTTGTGATTAAGAAGATTTGTAACCAGGTGAGAGGATTGGCTCACTACCTAATGACTTCCTTTCACGTTGGAGACAATATTGGAGAGTGTCCTTATAGTGAGCTACCTGGGGGTAGTCACACACACAAGGTCAGCTGATACAAAAGTCAAGGCATAATATAATTTACTATATTCTGAATCTTCTCTATTTTGCTTTCAATTTTTATGTGTCATTATTTTCACATCACTCGTCTGCTCCTCTTCTACCACCAACCATGTTCACCTTTTTACTTTCTTTTCTCTATACACCTCAATCGTTCCCTTTCTCTCCCCTCTACCACCCCATCACCGTTCCCTCCCTCCCTTCCGGTACGTGCCCACCAGCTCACTACCTAATGACTTCCTTTCACGTTGGAGACAATATTGGAGAGTGTCCTTATAGTGAGCTACCTGGGGGTAGTCACACACACAAGGTCAGCTGATACAAAAGTCAAGGCATAATATAATTTACTATATTCTGAATCTTCTCTATTTTGCTTTCAATTTTTATGTGTCATTATTTTCACATCACTCGTCTGCTCCTCTTCTACCACCAACCATGTTCACCTTTTTACTTTCTTTTCTCTATACACCTCAATCGTTCCCTTTCTCTCCCCTCTACCACCCCATCACCGTTCCCTCCCTCCCTTCCGGTACGTGCCCACCGCGAGCCGCCCTCTGTTAACACTTTAATTTCCTGCCTGGTTCTCTTGTGTGTGTGTGTGTATGTATGTGTGAGCACAATAGTTATTAAAACCACTAGAAATATTCCGCACACAGTATGTTATCTAGCTAGGTATACTGAACGACTATACTGTAGGTGGTGGAGACACTGAGGTAAGGAGTCAACACTCATGTCCTCAGTAACATGTAGAATGTCACGAGTTATCTCCCCTAGACTGTTGTGTCATACATGTTGAGAGTGTCACGAGTTATCTCCCCTAGACTGTTGTGTCATACATGTTGAGAGTGTCACGAGTTATCTCCCCCAGACTGTTGTGTCATACATGTTGAGAGTGTCACGAGTTATCTCCCCTAGACTGTTGTGTCATACATGTTGAGAGTGTCACGAGTTATCTCCCCCAGACTGTTGTGTCATACATGTTGAGAGTGTCACGAGTGACTGTTGTGTCATACACACGAGTTATCAGACTGTTGTGTCATACATGTTGAGAGTGTCACGAGTTATCTCCCCTAGACTGTTGTGTCATACATGTTGAGAGTGTCACGAGTTATCTCCCAGACTGTTGTGTCATACATGTTGAGAGTGTCACGAGTTATAGACTGTTGTGTCATATATGTCACGAGTTATAGACTATATATATATATATATATATATATATATATATATATATATATATATATATATATATATATATATATATATATATATATATATATATATATATATATATATATATATATATATATATATAAATCAAGAGTTCACAACTGTTGCTATAAGGAAGTTAGCTCTGGTAGATTTTTGTACTGCCAGCTTCTTTAATATGAGGCTGTGACCTTTAGTAGGACGGCCAACTGTTCCCTCTACATACTGTTTATGGATTTGACTGAGTAATGTCTCCACTGTATAGTGTGCAACGTTGACGATGTGTGAAGTTCACACATATTAGTATAAAGAATACTTTACTCATTAAGTATGTGCTACTAAACTAATCTATAATCTACATACAGTAGGTGTTGAGGCTCAAAGGTTTAAAAAGTTTATAGTAGTCACCACAGAGGTAAAAATGTTCGAGTAAATAGAAACGTAAATTTTGTCTCTTTCAAAGAAAATGTTAACATTTTTAGGTATAACCACGTCTTTATTCAAGACATCATCAGAGCCAACTGAATTTACAGACCCTGTAAATTCAGTTGGCTCTGAAGATGTCTTCAATAAAGACGAAAGCTAAGGTGCTCCATTGTTTCCCTTTTTCCTGTGTGATTTTATCGAGATTTATTCGATCCACGTTTCCAGTGTGGTTCTACATGAAATAACCATGTCTTGTTTACTCCCACCGTTGTTCCTCATGAGGTTTAGTTCTCCTTTGGGTAATACGATTTGCAGATTATAAATTATTCTGTTGGACTGGGAGTGTTGGTGGTAGTGTACAGCTGTAACTTAAGCCTCTCTTACGGTTGTGTCCTGGGTTCAGCTCCTCGCCCGGGTGTCACGTACAAATCTTTTATTCTTTTATCCTCTTCACCACTGATCGGCTCGTTAGCCGCTTGGGCAATCGGTCACGTCTCTGCCACGCACTGTTGGCAAGTACTGGGCATCCACCGGCTCCTGAATGTACCTGAACCCGCTCCAGTGTTGGTCAAGTCTTGTCTTGAAAGAGCTCACACTCGGTGCCGTCACAACACTCTCTGGTAGATTGTTCCAAGAGTTTACAACCATCACTCCGAAAAAGTTTGCCCTCACGGTTTTCTGGACTTGCGGCTTCTTCAATCTTGAGCTGTGACCCCTTGTGGGGCTAGCGTCCGCCAGCTCCAAGTAAGGACACTCGACTGAGTAGTGCCCCTTGAGATGCTTATACACCTCAATTACGTCACCCCTTGCCCGTTTGTAGTATAAGCTAGGCAAGTTCAGGCGCTCCAATCTCTCAGGGTAGCTTAGGTGCCGAAGTGCAGGCACCAGTCTGGTGGCCCTCCTTTGAACATTTTCAACCAACTGACAGTCCCTAGCATATCTCGGGGACCAGACGGGGTGACAGTACTCCAGATGGGGTAGCATTTCACTCTTGAAGATCGTTACGAGGGACGGACCGTCTAGATATCTGAACTACCTTCTTATAAGACCCAATTATTTATTTGCCTGATTTACCTTTTTCTCGCAATGGCCCGAGAACTTCAGCTCATTGTCAGCATACACACCTAGGTCCTTCTCACATTCAGTCTCAAATAGCGCAGTTTCTTCATCCCGTTGGGACATATGATACGCTTCCTTACCATTGGTACGCCCCAGGTGCATCCTCTTACACTTCGCGACATTGAATCTCAGCAGCCATTTCTTCGACCATTCTTGGAGCCCACGGAGGTCCTTCTGCAGCTCTTCACAGTCCGCTTGGTTCTTTATTTCCCGTGACACTATCAACATGTATGACACAACAGTCTAGGGGAGATATCTCGTGACTCTCAACATGTATGACACAACAGTCTGGGGGAGGTAACTCGTGACTCTCAACATGTATGACACAACAGTCTGGGGGAGGTAACTCGTGACACTCTCAACATGTATGACACAACAGTCTGGGGGAGGTAACTCGTGACACTCTCAACATGTATGACACCACAGTCTGGGGGAGATAACTCGTGACTCTCAACATGTATGACACAACAGTCTGGGGGAGGTAACTCGTGACACTCTCAACATGTATGACACAACAGTCTGGGGGAGGTAACTCGTGACACTCTCAACATGTATGACACCACAGGCCCTCTATATAATTTGTGTAATGAAACCATTTGTAAATAAAAGCAGCCATACACGAGAACACTAACTTTATTCATCACAACTGATAAATCAGCTCACAACATTTTATGCGTAAATCAATTGGTAAAATTATTAAACTCCACACATATAGATAATGATAATCTGAGCACTATATAACATGGCCAGGGGTGAATTATATAAACCGAAGTACAGCAACGAACAAGTCAGTGCAAAATAATTTGTCTCAAATAATCAACAACACATTAATAATAACTAAATGCTGATAATGTTTCTCAAGACAGTGACATACAGAGAAAAATTAGAAAATATTCCTTCCATTAGTAACTTAAATTCGTATACATATTATGTCCTTGTGATAATCAACTCAATATAATTGAATTTTCCTGCTTTTTAAAGCAAACGTATGAAGATATTCTGTGTGAAATCTGCCAAACATACAAGTACATATGGTTTAAGCACACGTGACAGTTGAGACGAATTGTTCACATACTGCAGTGCTTGCACCACATGTCAGGGCAGCTGCATAGAGCTTGTGTATGTGAGTGAATCCATTTTGGAAAAGATACAAAACCATTGTAAATATCACCAAAGTTTCTTGTGAACTGTGCAATCAAATTCTTCTTCAAGAAGTCGTTTAGCAACATGACATTCACTTACGAGAAGAGACGACTCCTTGTCAACACCTATGAGTTAATGGGGCAAGATTTTCTGGAAGTAAGAAACGTTCCTTGGATTCTAGTTAGGTTGGAAATTACTGCAAGCACTACACACTACTATGATCACCAAACTCAGCATTCAGTTCACTAAGGCAGTTATCTAAAATATCGTAGTACAGTTAACGATGCAAAGCTTCACTATCAAAATCTTGACCATTAGAATGTCCTCCAGTTGTCCCCCACCCCGGTGGCGATGGTCATGGTATTAACACTAAGAAGAGCTAACATTATTACGACACACTGATTGGGGTAAAATGTAAAGTTGTCCTCGGCACTGTTGGCTTCACACACACATATAGTCATCGTTATCCTCTTTGCAATTCCAGTAGGAGTAAACAAACTAGATCTGCTGTGTGAAGAGTCACCTTCCGTCCACAGTTACGACAGAAAATAAAGGTCTTCCTTAATTCCCTGACATACTGACATAATCGTTACAGTCATGCAGGTGTTCCGTTCCGCCCTGTGCTATGTTCCGTTCCCGTGTCCTGGCCAGATCGTACTTGACAGACATAATCCAGGTTTTCCGTGGGATTGGTGACATTCACACTACACATAGGTGTTGGTGACGTCCTTGACAGAAATTTAGACGTCACCCAATGTTGCTAACGAGTTGTTCTTTATAATAATTCAAGTCACCCAAAGTGGCCTTGTCCGAGGCAGTTCAGTGTTATCATAGAATAAGAATCCAGTAACTATTTTATGAATATACTAAATCTTAAGGAATTTCAACCCGTGCAATGTTACAGTGTGAGAAAAATGATTACTATATCAGTACTTGTGGGTCGTGAAACACTCTGTTAAATGTAACCAATCAGAGTTAGACGCTTCTATTACTGACAAGGTTATGGCCACCACCCTCTATGGTTTAAGACTCGCGGGATAAAAGCTCCTTGGAAGAACAGTGTCAAGAACAAGTTGATTTACGTTAACCTAACCTGAGGGGATAAAGATTTTCCTTGACACTCTTCCTTACAATGAAAATCTTTAGCCAATTTTTTTTCTAGTTACCGCAGACGATAGAGTCGCCACAGACACTGTAGCTGGACCTCCCTTAGCTTTCTTTCATCACAGACTGACAGACTATCCCCGCTCGCTTGTGTTTGTCTCTGTTGTGCATTTCTGTCCATTAGGATTGTTTACTAAGCTCCAGGTAGTACCACCATCAAACGTCGATGCTCTATACACACACACACACACACACACACACGCAAGAACCCAGTAAACGAGTTGAATGGAATGCTCTCAGTGTTTGACGGATTATATGGTTGTGTGTGTGTGTGTGTGTGTGTGTGTGTGTGTGTGTGTGTGTGTGTGTGTGTGTGTGTGTGTGTGTGTGTGTGTGTGTGTGTGTGTGTGTGTGTGTGTGTGTGTGTGCGTGTGTGTGTGTCTGTGTGTGTCTGTGTGTGTGTGTGTGTGTGTGTGTGTGTGTGTGTGTGTGTGTGTGTACGACAGGCCCGACACCCTTCCTGAGGGCGAGGCTCAGTTGAGAGTTACATTGGACTGACAGAGCACCCAACACTCCCCCCAGTTTTGATCGTGGAAGGTGTCTCCTTGGAGTGTGTGATAAGCAGCGGTCCAGTCGCTGAAGTAATTGAAGGGGCTGACGTAATTGAAGGGGCTCAAGGATTCAGTGCTGGAGTAGGGCGTCCCATCTCCCCAGGTGAGGATGTTGTTCACCTTCTTGAGGTCCACGCATATCCTCTCGTTCCCTGCAGAATTACCAGAGCTTCAATTGTAAAGCTTTGAGAAAAACGGGAAGAGGGAACGGGGGGAGAAGCAGGGAGGGAAGGAGCGGCAGAGATGGCAGGGGAGGGAGGGAGGGATGGAAGGAGGGAAGGAGGGACAGAGAGGGAGGGAGAGGCAGGGAATTTATGCAGGATGGGTCGCTGCAGTCGTGGGGAACGATGATCAAACTCGGAAAGAGAGATGATGGAAACAACACGAGATGAAGAAAATGGTAGTACATAGAAACCATTAGGTGATACATTAACACACAGATATGTATACAAAAGTTTACAGTGTGTGTGTGTGTGTGTGTGTGTGTGTGTGTCTAAACACAAACATACGAACAATTACTAGTATATAAAAACGTAAACTACTTACAGGGGATTTGGTCGTTGTATTTCTTGAGGTCTTGGTAAGACTCACTGGTGGTGTACACGCCCAGGCGGGCACCAGGGATGCTCTCACAAGCTGCTGCTGCATTGAAAATCTTTGACTGAGAAAGAGCCAAGTAGAGCAGGCCGTCGCTGCCTACCCACGTCTTCCCATTGACGGACTCTGAAGCAGCAATGGTCGTGGCTATGACAGTAACATTAATATCATCAATACGATTTTGTAGTTTTAGTAGGAATGGATTTTGACTTTCTGTGTTATAGACAATGGAAGTCTGGTTCTTATACATTTTTACTGTTGGTAAACTTTGGAAAGATAATTATGCCTCTACAGCATTAACCCCTTCACTATGGAGACACCACTTATAATATTTATTTAGTTAACGCCAGATAATTTTATTCAGCACAGAGGGGATCCCGTACACAAGTGGTCAGCAGACACTCTCCCCTAACCTCCAAGAACGTGCTCTTGTGATAGTGGTTAACTTGGAGAATAATAAACTCGGTGATAGAAGCGGTATTTGAAGGCAATTAACTTTGAGCTCTTTTCCAACCATTCTATAAAAATCATCCATGAATCCCAACCTTTTGCGTCCGAATGATCTCAGACCTATACTTTTCCAAAGTGCATGAGTGTAACCCTGAGAAAATGAAAGGTTGTATTACTGGGGCACTTAGGATTTGGTTATTAACTTGTAACATTCCCCCTCATAACGAAGGGGTCTCCCTGGTAGACACAGATGCCTGTCAGTTTGGTGTTGGGCCACATGGGTCAAGGTTTTCTACCTCGTCGTTTGACCAGGATTCGTGAGACCCCGATGGGCGTGATTGTGAGAGAATTATGACCAACAGAACTCACCCAACCAATAGACGTAGCGGGCGTCTTCGTCAGAGACGACCACGGTTTTTGAAGGACCGGTTGTTGATAAGCGACACTCACCTCCTGCGGCCTGTCGGGAATAAAGAGCTGGACAATAATGCATCTCAACAACTGCTGAAGACTTGTTTTGGTGTTGTCAGTGTCTCAAGACTCTCCCACGCCTCACCAGCACTCATTTGGTCGGCTTGTGAACTTCAGCAAGTCTCTATCACATCCCATTGCCTTACTCCAACAATTCTTTCAGTTATCCTCCAACTTTTCCCCAACCTTCCTCTTGATAATATTTTTGCACTCCTAACTTCTCCATCACTTCAACAATCTTCCAAGACTCTCCTTCAACACTTTAACACCTCAGCATTTTTTCGGAACTATTTTTATCATCATCAAAGACAAGTGCCACATCCTGTCGTATATGTAACATTAAAACAACCAATAAATATGACAAAAGTTGCTTCAGAAGACTTACCAGAGTTTGAAATGACGCCGAGTCACAGAGATTGGTGGTCCAACACGCAGTGACACAATTACCTGTTAAAATTGGTCGAATTTAACACAACCCAAATGTGTTCATTAAAAAATAATAGACTTGAAGTAAACAATTCATCAGAACATGGCTGTGTGCTGAAGTTAACCCGCGTTTAGATTCTTACGTTTTAAAGCAGATGTTCTGCAATGTACGGTTAGCTTTTTAATGCATAGATATTAGGGTGCAAGGAGGTGGTGGACGGAATGATACAGGGACGATGATGGTTGGACACATACAGGGACGATGATGGTTGGACACATACAGGGACGATGATGGTTGGACACATACAGGGACGATGATGGTTGGACACATACAGGGACGATGATGGTTGGAAAGACAGCCGGACTCACAGAGGGAGGGGAGAGACACAGTGTATAGGGTGGAGGAGTCATCGACCTTCGTGTTCATCACCACCATGAAGTCACCATATATCTCACTCTGCACCATCTGGGAAGCCGCATCCATCATGACCCGGGAGTGTGGCGGCCTCACCCCCACCAGGAGGAGGACCACTACCATCATCCACGAGCCTGTAATGGGAGAGAGAAGTAGTGTCAGGTCTCTCAAGCCAGTGGTATTACATTATCGTCAAATAGGTCGGTTTTTGTTGGATTTTGTGATAACTCGGTTATAACTTGATGGGTTTGAGACACACACACACACACACACACACACACACACACACACACACACACACACACACTACGACTACTACTAATTTAAAATTAAATATCCTAATACATAAGTAGCTATCCTAGCTGTGTTGAATTACTTGAGCCGCAGATTTATGCGGCATTCAGTGACTGTTGCCTCATAATCAATATCTGCAACTGTTGTCGGCTTTGGGGCCGATGCTTTCGTTCCCCTGAGGCAGAGCAAAGCAGACCTCAGGAGACAGAACAGTCGACATCTCATCCAGGCTGTAACATAACTTCTGGGCTGCTGCTTCTGTTCGGATAACACCTCCGCGAGCCTTGCGTAGAAGCATCTTGCACTTGGTCCCATCCCACCAGAGGTTGTGAACACTAGAGGAGTGAAGCTGCCTTGATCAACGTTCTGAATTCTCTCCCCGTATGCCCTTATCTTGTCGTTCTCGTTCCTCCTGTGTGCAGCATCGAGAGCTAAGTTACGGTGACATGCGTCCATGGGATCAAAAATCCTGATGTCGATGAAGGCTCGCTGTCCCCGCGTCCAGAATCCTCGAGCACTGACGTCAGCACTGGCTTCGTTGGGTGTGTTTGAAGTCCTACGTTGGAAAATCTCACCGTCCAATGGAAGGAGGGTCGGTTCTATCCTGACATCACGGCAGATTTCCTTCAACATATTTGCTGTGAGATCCCTTACTTCCTCATGCATATGAAGCCCCCTTTCTTGCACACCATAGCGTGATCGACGTCTTAGGAAGAGCCGCACACGCATTGGGAGGACAAACCTTCTTCTGGCCTACCGAGCAATGGCATCTGTAAATTCTTGTTTATTGAGACTGAAACCATTTGCCCTTATCGGTAATGTAGTTAACCAGTTCGAGCATATAATGACTTATTATTGGGCAAATCTGTACACATAAGGTGTCTATTAGTATGTTTTCCTCTTTTCATAAAAATAAGTGTAAGAGATTCTTAGTTAAACAATGAGAACCATGTTTATATCTTTTTCATATCCTTGGGAGATATTGTTTCAAGAATTCTTTCATATTTACAGCCGCTGGCATCTGCGCCACACAGATCTGTGCAAGTGAGACCAGAGCGGACACATTTACATCTCTGTCCACAGTCTGTCTTGCAGGAACACTTGGCTGTTCCCTGCTATTGTTGGAAGGTCTGTCCAGTGTATTTGTCATATATCTTCTTTCTTTTTCCAGCCCCAGTTAGCAGGACTTGGAATGTCTGGTTAGGTTACTGTTGCCTGAACCCAAATCATTCCGCCTATCAACACACTTTACATGTTCCTTAAGGGCAGACCGTGTTGGTGGAATTGCATTATATGATCTCTGTTTGCGAGCAGATAAATCAAGTCTTGCATCATTGACACATAAAGCTGGATTAGACCTGTCATACAACACCACCACAAACCTTTCCAAGAACACGGAGGTCTTCTTCACTAACTGATGTAGGACACTGACTGTGTTTGGTGAAGGTACTGGAGACCTCCTTAAACACATTCCATGTTTACCATGCAGTCTTTTAACTTTTACCACGGAAGGCTGACACAACATCACAACCACTGAATGTATGGAAAATTATGATTCCAGTGGCTTTTTCAGGCCCTATGGCTCAACAACTAACTCATGAACAGGAATCCATCTTGCATAAGCCCTTTGACCAAAAGAAATCCACATTTCTTCAAGACCAATTTCTCCTAGTGATGTGAACACCATTACAGCTATGACAGTGATAGCTGTGTCATTGGCTTTTATGAGAACTCCTTTACTGCCTTCCAATACAGCTTGTCTTGCATGTACAAAGAGGCGAGTATCTGCCTCAGGCGTGACAAGAAGTTGTTACAATTTCATATTTTCACGATTTTATCCTTGATACATGATTTAGTATTCCTTGGCAATAGATATGTTAACAAAAGAAAAAGCTAAACAACAAATACACACATTCCTAATGCCGCATATATCACATATTTAGATAGCCTCATTCCTTATGTCGCATATCATATATGCGACATGAATGAGGCTATCTGAATATGTGATATTACCACATATTCTAATAGCAGATGAAACCAGCATGGGAAGGCGTCCCTTGGCCGATGCATCGCTTGATCGTCGTGGCAGGAAAATTCGGCCAATAATTTATTCTTAATGAAAAATGACGTCATCCACAGGCCACGTCCATACGATGTGATAAATACCCCGTACAGACCCAGGACCGGCAGTCACTCCCTCCTCCCTAAATTCAAAACCCATACAGTATTCGGCTGACTGGTCATCTCTTTACTACGTCTCCGCTGGGTCTAACTACGAGTCCTTCGTGTGTCCAACCTACATATCGGCTCATCATAGTCCTTCCCTTTACCTCTTAGGGGTCTTGTACAAGCCTTAGTTATACTAGTGTGAAAAGGTGATTTCTAAGAACTCCCCTACCTACTGTGAAACGTCGACCAATCAGTGATAAGACAAACTTACTTTACTTACTGTCATTAACTTGAGTAATTATATGACGAGGGAATCTTAGTTCTGACCTGTGTTTAGGTCTCATTATAATTATTATTTGTATGCAAATAATTATTTTTAAGTAAAATAAGAAAACCGTCACTTCGTTTTACCTACTTTCTGCCTTACTTAATCGATTACTGTTTAATTAATTACTACTTGAGTACACTTTACCTTGTCTACAGGGATGTAACCTCTGGTTGACATCTTGCTGAATTACCAACTGATCATTAAGTGCTGTAACAAATTACTATACTGTTCAGTTGAGGTTTTAATAATTCTTAACACTTAGTACACACTGAGGTCAAATATTGCCTGTGAAGAAAAATGTTTATAAGTACTAATGTGTCCAGGTTTCAGTTCAAAGAGTACCTGTGATATCATCCGGACAAGTAAGAAAAAAAATGAGTAACCAATGATTAACCCTCTTTCGCGTGTCACCTGTGAACAGAGCCGTGGGACAGGGAGGATGATGTACAGTGCAGCTGCATTTAATAGCATAAATAAACAGCACTTTCGGGAATGCTGGAATCTCTGGAAATTAATAATGGATGACATTTTTATGGTGAAACCTCACGTAGACCAGGAAGGCTCCAGCGTTTTATCGTGTTGCAACATTCACTTATTATTACCCTTTCCTTATGTGTCTCCTTTCCTCTTTTTCTAGTTTTTCTTTTTGTGTCACTTTTATTCCGTCTCTCTCTTAAACACAGTCCAGAAATACGTGGCAGAAGTCAACCACATGACATGCTCTATCGGCTCTCTTTCCTGGCGCTGGTGGTCACTGACGTCACTCACTAATCACACTCACGGGTGACATATGCTATAATGGGTCCTATTTAAACTTATTGAACGTTTTAGATGGCCGTTAGCTGTTTTGGTTGCCCAACAAAATTCATCATTATTGTGTGTTATTCCTCCATGATGGCATGAGTTGCAGCGTCGTAAATAATGGCACCCGGTCAGAGGTGTTCTTTACCCAGCCGGGCTATAAAGAAGGGTGTGTGCTCAGGTTAACATAGCAGACATGATCAACGTCGATACCTGGCGACACCACTGAGACTGTAAAAATACACCACACGCAACATGAATAATACATATGGCCAACAAGTGAGTTTGGGTACATGCCGGTGCAATATTCGACTTACTGTAATACTTGCACAACACATGAATCTTTACACATGCTGATAAAACGCATGCCGTTACAACACATAGCTACACACACATGCTATTGCAACACAAGACTACGCTCATGTTAGTACAACACATGACTACATACACTGGCACGAGTAAGGAAGGCAGCCAAGAAAATGGAAAAGAGAGTTGGTGCCAGTACACAACCTTGTTTTACCCCCATTTGGATGGGGAAGAACTCAGACTGGGTGCCATTGTGTATGACACTGCCGTTCAGGCCATCGTAGAGTTGCCTCGCAATAGCAATGAATTTGGGTGGACAGCCAAACCGACTGAGGGTCCGACAGAGGGCCTCCCTGTTGACCGAGTCGAAGTAATGTCAATGAAAGCCATGTCCAAGTCACGACGCTGTTCTCTGCACTTTTCCGGTATTTGACGGGCAGCAAAGATCATGTCGGTGGTGCCACGTGATGGTCTAAAGCCACATTAAGATTCTGGGAGGAAGTTTTCCGCCTCAGGAAGAAGTCTGTTAAGGAGAGGGGCCACGGCATAAGTAGTTGAGCCATATATTGTTTTCGCGGAATTGAAAAATTCACGCATCTTACGTTGATCCGCAAATGTTGACATTTCACATGCTATATTTGTCTACCATTCTTCTCATGGAAGGTATCACCTTTGGTCCAAGACTTAGGGTTGTTCTGCCAGTCAGTGAGAGCAGCACGTTTACTATTGACGAGTACTTCAATTTCTAGATCGTTTTCACCAAACCAATCCTGGTGTTTTTATTTGATCTGGCCGAGGGTCTTATTGCTGGATTTTGTGATGACAGCTTTGATGGGGCCCAATTCGACACTGGGATTTTTGTTGTTTGTTGGTGGGTTGTTTATCAACCTCTCATGGAGCTGCTCTCTGAAAGCATGTGCTACCACTGGATCCTCCAGTCGCTTGGTGTACTCTTCTGGAGGCTTGTTGCCTTCGCCGTTTTGGCGCACTTGAAGGGAGAGTTTGACTCTTACGAGTCTATGATATATGTTACAGTGGTTTGAGCCACGCATGGCTCGGGTGATGAGAACATCTCGGCGATATCTTTCACTGACGATGATGTAGTGAATGAGATGCCAATGTCGGGACCCTGGGTGCTGCCAAGAACCTTTGAACTTGTCGGCCTGCCAAAACAAGGTATTCCTAATAGTGAGATTGTATTCAGCACACTTGCTGAAGAGGAGTAGGCCATTTGAATTATACTTGCCTACTCCGTTTCTCCCTATGGTTCCCTGCCAAATATCAGCATTTCTGCCAACTCTGGCATTGAAGTCACCAAGGAGCACAACCTTATCTTCTCTGGGGATGGAGGTCAAGATCGACGTAAAAGACCTCCTTAATGTCATCTTCTGCATCCAGTGTTGGGGCATATGCACTGATGAAGAAGGCATGACGTGAGTGATTCAGTGGGACTCAGAGCTTCATGGGGCGCTCGTTGATCCCAACAGGCAGTTCAGTTAACCTATGTAAGATGGATTGACCAATGGCAAAGCCAACTTCATAAATGCAACAGCCTTACCCTTCCAGAAGAAGGCATAGCTGGACCACCGTCCTGTGTGTCGACCCTCGTCTGGGAGCCGGGACTCACTAATAGCTGTTATGTCGATGTTATACATAGACAGCTCTTTTTTCACAAGGGTGGTTCTTCTTTAGGACGTTCATTTGTGCCAGTATCCAGTCAGGTTGTTTTCTGTAGGCAGGCTATGTTTAGGACACTTTTTCTAGCCCCCTCCCCATGTGGGGTGAGCAAAGTGGCTCCTCGAAAGGGCTGCTCAGTTGCACAGACAGGACCATATTGCACTGCTGCCTAGATCCCAGTATATAAACGACCATCTTATCTATGCCGCCCATGTGCAGAGTTGTGACTAGAGACTCCTGGCAGTCATCTCTGCCTGTCCCTGTCGCCACTCGCCCGTCGCCATAGGACTTTTGGGGGTATAGGGGTTTTGATGATGATGAGCTGGATGATGACTGCACGTGAGTTGACTTAGTGGTGAGGCAGCCACACATCTTGGCTCTCCGTTTTCCTAATCCAGTGATGCAAGTGTTGTAACGACTGGGGAGAGGGAGATTTGCAATGGACTGCCTATAGCTCAGTTGGTTGGGTTTCGCCTTAGTAGCCTGTCCATCTTGCATTCCTTCATCCGCAGGTGTAGTCGTTGAGTTCCCATGTTGATCACCTGTTCCACCTATACCACCGTTGGGGTCTTAACGGAACTCTGTAACCATGTCTGCCTGATGCGGGGCTCCATCGCAGATTTTTCGTTCAGGGTTTACTCCTGTAGCCTTGCACCTACCAAGGTTAATCCTCAAGGCAGCGGCAGCGGGGCAGTGGTTGATTGGCGCCAGGAAGTGTCCACATGCCAGTGGGCCTATGCGCCGTCCCTCTGGGGCCCACTGTTGCTCCGAGATCCCTTGCTGGTCTAGCCTGGGCCCACGAGGCACCCAGTTATTGTGTGTTGCCACGAGAAGGCACAGCAGGAGTTCTGATGATGAAGAGGCTGTGTACTGGCAGGGGAAGACTTATGCAAGGTTGCTTCTCTGTTCACAACAAGGGCTAGCCAGCGGCGGAACCTGAAAGCGAGAGGAAACAAGCAGTGCTTGCACCTTAACACTAACATAATGCTGCCACACTAGACGCATTACACCATCCTGTGTGTACACACACACACACACACACACACACACACACACACACATACATGTTAGTACAACACATGACTACACACATATATGACACACCAACATGCACGGATATAAACAGTGGTAAAGTATATATATGTATTACCTGCGCCGTGGTAACACATCTTTCTACTGGGTATCCCTTTATTTCTCCCGGTACACGTTGTAGTTTTTGGCTGGCGTCTAGGTCCTGGTTAGAGACGTCCCCGGTACTATTATCGGGAAGAGAAAGGTACCATGATTCCACAGCACCACTTTTATAGTTCTAGGTTCTCTGCTTATGTTACCAGGAGCAGAAATCGCTGGTATTTGTACCATGAGAGGATGTTCTTGGTACCAGTATCAGGGCACAAGGCTCCCAGTACCAATGCAAGAGCTTCCCAATACCAACACAACAAAATGCCAAATTCTTAGCAACAGTGTCAGTGAGAATGTTCTGAGTACTGTTACCAAGGATAGAGTAGATGTGGTTCATAAACTTCACTACTAATAAGAAGTTCTCAACATCGATACCGACAACATCACACACAGGAAGAAGTAATGTATCAATACCAATAAGAAAACATTGGGTACCATTAACAAAATCCCCCTTACCAGTGCCTGTATGGTTCTTCCCAATGTCAGTCACTACCAGGAAGGAGATTCACAAGTACAGTACAGTACTAGGTAAGAGGCTTCACGGTCGGCAGCGGACGGGTGCGTCTTGTCTTCACTAAGGTCAACAGAGTAGTAGTGGTGGACGCACTGATATCACCGTACCGATATTCCCGGCACCAGCCAAATACCTCAAAGTATCGATACTGAAAACTAGGTTATCGAGTACTATGAGTATTTCAGTAAAATTGGCCAAATAATCATAAAACGTGAATATCAGTAATTTAAAATCTGACGATTCTTGAGCGTCTGGTTGTCCCCTGACAGGTAGCCACAGGAGGTACTGCAAGTTTTGGGGATTTTATTATTTACTTTATTCCTTTTAAAGAGTTACACGCTATTCTAATACTCAAATCTTTTATTTTTCGGTCAATGTTTACCTGCTTCCAGAGAGTTATTTTTAATCAAATTGTCAGTGTTTTTTTATCCATCTGATTCACCTAACCTAACCTAACTAACCTAACTTAACCTAACCTAATCGAGTATTACCACCCTAAAAAAATGCAGCGCGACTCTGTCTATGCTCGAAATTGTATTTTGTGTTCGTATGCAACAAGAGATACTTAACGCCGTTGTCTGTAACTCCGTTCATATAACATTAACGATAATGATGATATTGTTCTTAACCTTGGTCTTGTTCTTGGTCTTGTACTTGGTCTTGTACTTGGTCTTGTACTTGGTCTTGTACTTGGTCTTGTTTCACACTAGAATATACCATATCATCTAGTTGTAACTAACTACAGAAACATTTGAAATTATAGCAATTAAAAATAAACCAAATATAAGCAAACAATGAATGACGCTGTTGAATTATTAATGGTAATTGGATGATGTAATATTATTCTGGGTATTAATAAAAAAATAGCGAATATTTATTTATTTTGTAATAGTAAGGATATGTATTAAGGCTTAGCCCGAACGCGACTGAATATTTAAAGAGTAAAAACTGTATCGGTCGTCGACTATCACCAAGACACCGCTACAAAGATTTTTTAGTTGCAACACGCACTGTACATAAATAAGCTATTATCAAAGCCAAATGGATTATGAACTCTTGGAATAATCTGGCAGAGAGTGTTAGGATAGCACCCACGATGAGCTCATTCAAGACAAACAGTCTGGTAGTTTTTTATAAATTTATTTTTTCCTTCGTGTAAATCTCCATCAAAAGTCGTAAGAAAATCCCATGACCCAAACGTCCACCCTACATACAGCTCGTCTCCGGGGGTCATGGCCCATTAGCCAAATGTCCATGGCTACTTTTACTTCATTATTTCTCTTTGTTTTTCTTATCTTGATCTTAACCCCAATGGCCAATACTTTAGAATAATCTCGGAGATAAACGTCACCAAGATTGATACTCCCGCCCTAGCCTTTCTTTGTCTAATAATATTCTTTAAATCCATTTGGGGTCATTATTACTTCATCTGGGTTTTCTGTATGGTATATTCTTCCTTTGGTCACAAAGTAGCTCTTTGTTTAAATTGTTATAGTACTCGTCAACCTCATATCTCGTGGCAAGGTCACCCTTTTCGGATCTTCTTTAGTGAAGTTATCATGGTCAGGTCACCTGGTAAAGTGGGGTCACCCTTTGCAGGCACGTTATTAGAGATCACGGTATTTACATCCTCTCATGAGGTCATGTTATTCGCCCACAGATGTAACTCTGCTTCCCTCGGCTGCCTTTTCAACCCTTCAAAGTTTGCCCCTCTGGAACCTGGGACTTTAATGGAATTTTCCTTGCGACCCTCAAGGATTATGACCTACTAATGTACAGTACGTCGTTTGCTTATCTCGCTGATATTTAATAAAAAAGTAAAAAAGATGTAAGCGACAGGCAGGTCGACTCCATTTTTTAATGAGTATTTTTATTTTATTTTACTGAAATAACGTAATAATGACAGAGGTTTGGGTGAACGATATTCATACAGGTTATTTATTAGAGTTTAATTAGATGTGTCTAATATCAGTAAAGATATTAAAGTGTCTCGTCAAGGCATACATAAGATGTCCTTTGGTAAAACATCACAATCCGTCCCACAAGATTAGCACAGGAGCTCTCTGAAGCACTGAGTATATTTGTAATTCATAACTCATTCTAAATAGTATTGGCTCCAAACATTAAAAATTGCTTATTTATAGACATTTCCTGTATATTTAATTTGGTAACATAAGATACCTGATTAAAGAAGAATAAAGGTCATGTGAATAGTGGTAGTTAAATTTTCATGTACTGAAGGAATATCATGGTCAAGTTAAGTTACTGATAAGTATACATTATCACAAGCTTGCTGATACAACACATTTGCTACATCAGGACAGACATTGACGTCTTATTGAAGCAGAGGCGGAGACACATCTTCCAACTGGGGCTCTTACTGTTTTCTTCTAACGAGTGCACCGGAGCTATCAAAACGGAAACGAGAAGGCTTGCTCCAAAAATATGGGTCAGGGATAGGTGCAGCCTCGGCTCTTGGTCCAGGTAATGCCTCACTCATCACCATCATGGTAATCACAACTACCAGTATGGAAATCATCGCCGAAAGCTGAAGAAAAAAAATCATAAATTTAAACAAAGTATTAGCAAGAAAGTATAGATAATACCTTGTACTATGTTAACGTTTTTCTTTTAAATTTTGCGATCAGTTGCATTTTATCAAATACAATCAAATGTACTTTCCTCGTTACAATATAGCTAAAACTTCTACTGATTTATAACAAATCAAAATGTCTTGCCGGCATAAAACAACTGTTCGGGAGATCATCGGAAGGCGTCGTCCTAGTGCACAGTGACGTTTAGATGACATCAATATCACAGCGGAAACAGGAAGCTATTTTAATAACGTTATTGATACCACATTAAATTTGACAATATATTAATAAAAATAATATTATGACTTTGCCCAACTTATTTATCATTATTCAGCACAATGAACCAACATGTGAGACAAGAAAATGTAACAGAGGTTTGATCCAAATATTTCACACAAATTCTTGCACGACGGAAGGAAGGAAATTTTCCTTAATATGTTTCTCATTTTTTTTCCAAGTGTCTTGACAATGGAAAGAATGGCTTAAGAAGAGCCAGCGGTCGTGTCACGAATTAAGGTTGTGAAATCTAAATCTAATGCATGATGTGTTATTTTTGATAACACGACCAAGAGACGCGAAAGTTGTTTTAGCCATATAGTTCACCAATCCAGGTCGGGTGAATGCAGCAGTGAATGAAGATAGTCGAATGGTAATAATTTATCATCAACTCTTTTGTGGAGGTTCAACACAATTTCAAGTGAGAATATTGTGTTCCCAAATGACCAACCAAAAATATTATTCTGAGAATGACAAACATGTGGAAAACAACAGACAATTAAAACTCACATTGTCGACCATAGAGGGCTGCCAAACTGTCAGGAATGAGGAAAACGTTGGTCGAGTCTCGGGCACTCGACACAGAAATCAATAAGGCGATTATCACAAGAGTTGGGGATCCCACGTGTAATGGGAATAACTTATGAAGAAGTGAATCAGTTTACAACACACAAGGTGCAAACATTCCGGAAGAAAATCAAACAAAACAAAGATACCAGACTGAGATTTGGCAGAGAAACATCAAGGACTGAAAATGATGAGACATCCCTGGAATAATTTAGTGTTCAGTGATGACTCCTACTGTCATGTTAATCAGGCGAAGATGCGGTTCTTAGCCAATGAGAACACCCAAAAGTATCTGCTGAGAAACTAAAGGTGTAGAGAAAGACAGAAGGTATTGGTGAACTTTGGATAAAAAGAACCAGCTTACCAGCTTCATGGTGAGGGTGTACAAATGTGCTGCCGGTGTGTCGAGCAGAACTGTAGATGGTGGTGATAACTGCTCGCAGGCTTTTATACCCACTCTGGTGCAGCCTGGACTGTGGCACCTGGGATATGTAATACTTTTTAGACACGTAGTATATACGAAAACCGAGCTTACGTAAGGTACACACACACTAAGTGGTAACTGGAGTGTGTTCGTTTTAGACACGTGTAGCCGAGGTTACATATTGTACACATACAGTAGGCTAATTGGAAGATGGAGTCACTGGGGTGTGTTACTCTCTCAAGACACGTTATGTATAGCCGCACCGAGCGTGTGTATGATAGACACATCGATTATCTCTGTATCCACTCCAAGGGAAATTTAACTTCAAATAATAATGTTTATTTTCTATACGTGATTCCGAATATAATTTCCATTGACGAAAAAAGTAATATGGATAAAAAGCGATGTATGGTCTATGTCACTAACTCCGCCCACTATATTTTGTAACTATTCAGAAGATCGTAATTTTACCTGAGACTTGAGGAAAACATTCATGATTGGGTCTTGGGCTGGTGCTCTAAACTGCCAGTATATTTCCTCCAAAAATTTACTCAGTTTAGGCTGGGTGGTGTGAGGAACAACACTGGGTGGTGTGAGGAACAACACTGGGTGGTGTGAGGAACAACACTGGGTGGTGTGAGGAACAACACTGGGTGGTGTGAGGAACAACACTGGGTGGTGTGGTGTTCATATATACAAACGATAAACAGAGGAATAAACCTTGGTGTTATGAGGTGTTCTAATGAGCAGAACACGGTGGCCTTACTCATAACAATGGAAGATCCGGAGACAAGAGAGAAAACATTTAAAAGATATTTCATTGGTTCACAGAATATTGGGAGATGAGACGTGAAGTAGGCTGAGTAAGGTCGTAGATTCAGTGTAAATACAGTAATGAGCACTGGACTTATTTTATATGACAAATTTCCGTACAAAAAATAGAAGGACAATTTCCATCCGCTACCAATGAAAGAAAAATATACGTTTCCACATTCTTATTATACAGTAATGAATGTACTCGAACTCCCACCCACCATTGTTGTGTTTTTCTCAGTGTCTTCAGTTATTTTTTCCCCTTTAATTATTTGGTATTTTGTCTGCAGAATTGAGATAATGTCAAAGTGAATATAATTGCAATGGGATGTAAACCAAAGGGAAATAATTCACTATGGAGAGTAGACGACCTGGGATGTTACCTTCAGGTCTTGGTACTACCTGGGTGGAGATTCTGACTTGATTGACATGGAAATTGTCAGGGCATAACTTTTTTTTTTCGGAGTAAGATTTGTAAACTCTTACAACAATCTGCCAGAGAATGTTGTAACGGCACCAATTATGGCCACAGTCAGGACCAGACTTGACCAACACTGATGCAGGTATAGATACAATTGGAGACAGTGTGCAACAGAGACGTGACCGACCGCCCGAACGGCTAACAAGTGGATCAGTGGCGATAAGGGTAAATTAAAGTAAAATGGTCAATATATTCTCGTGTCGACACTATTCCCTGACATGTTGATCAGTAATTTCGGCGCCGACAACACAACCCATGTCACTCCTCAAGTCAGGTGTGCCCCTGTATAGTATTTGTAATGCTTTCTTTTTTAATATAAGGGGGATTTTTATGTTTATTTTCCTTACATTTAATTTATTTATACTTTATTTATTTACAATTATTTTATATATTAATCTTCTCTTTTTCTTTAAAATTATAATTGTTTCTAAGTTTTATTCTCTAATTCTTAGATATAAGAACATAATAATAATAATAATAATAATAATAATAATAATAATAATAATAATAATAATAATAATAATAATAATAATAATAATAATAATAATAGTGGGTTTTTTTAAGAGCATGGAAGCCAAAAGGCTGAAAATATACAGTTACATAATTGGGGAAGGGGTCACTTGATTGACAAATAATATACAAGGAACATAAGTGATCACTTGAATCACTCAGGCTCTAAGAGCACATCAAAGCGGATGCTGACTTGCTGTGTGTTTGAAGTCCAAGATATTTCCACCAAACAAGAAAACACCACTCCCAATCAAGCCGACCAAGTACTGAGAAACCATTGCCCAACTTGACACGCACCTGACGTTTGACCTGACGCTCACCTGACTCGGGGTCCTGCCCCCCTCCTCGCCGCGTCTAGGCAAGTTTCTGCTGCCTCAAACTTACAACTCCCCACCGCACAAGCAATGTTTAAGCCACTGCACCTTTCCTCTCCTTCTAAAATTCGCTTCAATCCTCCCTTTATCCTTCCCCTGAACCTCCTTACCCCCTGTCATTAGCCTTTACATACCTTGCCGTTCGTTCAAAATGCCATTGCTGCTCTCAACATGTCTCCTAATAGGCCTACAATCCTGGTTGCTGATGATACATATATCCTCATTTTGCTGTGCTGGCAATATGAAACCGTCAACTCCGGGTATATATTTCCGACCAGAACCTCGTCATAGTGCGAAAAGAACTCCAAGGTGCTGGAATATGTCAGTGATGCGAACAGTACTTGGTCCACAGGTATGCGATAACATTGTTAGTGCACGTTATCCTGGGAAGTGACCCAACGTCTTTTTTATGTGGTGTTGGCAACAAAATATGTCTGAAGCTGTTTAGCACGAATAAGGTCTTCCTTGAACAAACACAAATATTCTCAAAACAGAACAGCAAAAGGGCGGAGGTAATTGCTGCAGGGTACAAGGCATTAGTTTAAATCTACAAAGGTCTCCCTAGAGATACATTGAACTTCCTCAGGTTTCAACGCTTCCACCAGATGGTAGGCAGTAGTACATCACTTGTGCCCCCCCACCTTCGTCAGCTTCTACCACATCACAGCTTACGTGTGTACCTGCACCTTACTTGTGGAAGTTTTGTATAAGAGAGAGAATTTGTGTTTTAGGTCCAGAAAGTCTTAACTCTCCTTACCTGCCTTCCTACTCCACACCCTAACTCCCTCCTTCCTTCGTACAGTACTCAGAAAATTATCAGTGTTCCATATTGAAATTCACCAGGGAAGGACAGAAGGAAGGTAATAATAGCTGCTGTCAGTGACTAAAACACAATAGTTTAGGTTACGGTACAAACGTTGACGTTTTCTTTGGTCATCTCCACACAGAAAAATTCCATGTTTCTTCAGTTATTTCGTAAAGTTATTAAGTTATTTGGTTGTTTATACCTTTATTTAATTATCTAATTGATTAGTTAAGTAAATAACTCGGTAAGAGGACACAGGAGAAACTTGGATGTTAACCAATCACAAGCGTTTCTTCACGCCTGGACCAATCACATGTCTTCTTATATATTGTTTTTCAATTTCAAGTTCAATATTTTATTCCTTGATAGAGGAAGTGGGATCCTAGTGCTGTCACTAGGTACCCCTGTTTTGTTTCTTCGATGTACCCAAGTGACTAACGTGGAGTTTAAGCGCCCAAGCCGCTCATTCTGCGGCACGAATGGTGTCAAGACCGAGTACGTAACGGGATAGATAAACAAGCGAGTGAAGGAAATCCACGATATGTCTGATATTGCTAAAACTGAGCCACATGCAACGTTTGCAGCATTCACCCATGGAGTCAAGCATCACTGGAACTACCTGATGCGCACTATCCCTGATAACAGACTTCTCCTCCACCCTCTGGGAGAAGTCATCAGGATCATTTTTATCCCAACACTTGTGAAAAGCCATCACTTAACCCCAGCAGAAAGGTCATTCCTTGCACCAGCGAATTAAACAAGATCCTACGCTCCATTATGACAGAACGGCAGCACACCCAAAGTGAAAAACTTGAACGACTGATGCAGCAATTGTCAGGGAACTTGAGAAAAAAAGTAGCTATAGCGCAGGAGGTGGGCGCCTCGAACTGGCTAACTACGTTAAGGATAAAAGCAAATGGCTTCAGCCTTAACAAACAAGAATTTACAGATGCCGTTGCTCTAACGTATACACTATGTGATTGTTTCACCTTTCTTTATAACAAAGTTGGCATAATTTATTGAACATGTTGACCACAATGTTAACAACAGCGTGTCCTTAGTGTAGCTCCACCTTTAAGTTGTAATAAGTTAGAGGTGACCTTCAGGTGATCCTTTTTGTCCTGGTCAGTCTTAATATTCAATCCCAACTTTTCTCCCAAATTTGTCACCGACTCTATGAAAATCGGCATCAGTTACTTGGCAGAAAATGTGATCAATCTGTACAGTACAAACTAATATACCGGATTCCTTTATATTGTGTTGTCTAGTAATAGGCAGACTGGGCTAATTAGTGAAACCTCAACTCTACCAAAGGCTGTAAACTGTCATTGTGACTGATGGTAATTTGTACGTCACATACACAATACCTGGCCACGTCACACGGCCGAGGACCAGAAAACTACCACAATCACCTGACTCGCTCCCCGTGACGTGACATGACGCTACTAGCTTGTGTTATATAACGGCAATATTATACGTATATATTAATGTGTATAGGATGATAGAATGAGTGCAATTAACAAACAGACCGATAGTAACTGTTGCGTACAATGAATCAATGAATGTACAGTACAACGTTGACAAATGGTTTATACACGAGACGATAGGTAAACGGGAAGGAGTGCAGAGGAATGTTCGGCACCTTGGTTGTGCTGTCGAGTATAAACTGGTGTCTAATATGGGGTAGGACTGATGAACCAGCTTCCTACATTGTAATTGTTTTCACTCTAATCGTGTTAATATTCCCTTATGTATCTTTGTTGTTTTTATACTCACTAATACCGACAATGTTTATTTATTCTCTGTCTGCCTGAAATACACGTTAGGTATTGTGTATTTGTTCAGTATTCTTACTGTATTGAGGGTTTTATTAAATTTGTATCGAGTTATTTTGAACGTGTGTTTGTAACTTTGTCGTGTACAGTGACCAGACACCACCCAACAAGTCGAATTTTAACCCTCGACCACGATATTACTGAGCAGTATCCGAGGCTCCAAACGGTTAACTTTTCTATCACTAGGCTCATACTCTATCCGATCCATTATGAAGAGAATTCCGCTTTTTTGTTTACTACCCAGTAAAGGAATGTGGTCTCCCCCAAATCTCACAGATACATTGGCTCTCTGAAATTAATGTTGCAGTTATTGTCATTTGGTTGTTGTGTTTTTGTCTGTGTGTTTTTTAGCGAGCCACCATCTGTTTTCACTAGGGTAGTAGTATCACCTTGGTCTCACGCGGTGTTGGCTGCCGTGTATATAGAGGCGGTACATAAGAACATAAGAATGGAGGAAACTGCAGCGGGCCTATTGGCCCATACTGGGCAGTCCCGTTTACACCCAACCCCTATTGCTCATATAAGCATCCAACCTATGTTTGAAGCTATTCAGCGTATTCGAGTTAATGATGATATTTGGTAACTTGTTCCATTCATCCACTACTCTGTTTCCAAACCAGTGTTTACCTATTTCACGCCTAAATCTAAATTTGTCTAATTTAAAACTATTGTTACGAGTTCGCTCCTGGTTGGATAGTTTGAGTACCTTTGTAATGTCCCCTTGTTTAGCCCTGACTTCCGCTATACACCTCGATCATATCGCCCCTCACTCTACGTCTCTCGAGGGAGTGCAAATTAAGATGCTTTAACCTGTCTCTATACTCAAGGTTCCTAATGCCCGGGATTAGTCTTGTCATTCTATTCTGAATTCTTTCCAATGATTCTATATCCATCCTGTAATACGGTGACCAGAACTGAACTGCGTAATCCAGGTGTGGTCTCACAAGCGCAAGATACAGTTTTAGGATGACCTCGCTAGTCTTGTAACTAACACTCCTTTGTATGAACCCAAGTACTTTATTAGCCTTGTTACGAGCAAAAACACATTGTTTACTTGGCTTAAGGTTCCTACTTATCATTACTCCTAAATCTCTCTTGCAGTCCGATTTCTCTATGGCATCGTTGTTCATCTGGTATCTGGTTTCTCTGTTTACATCTCCTATACTAAGTACTTTACATTTGTCCGCGTTGAATTTCATCTGCCATTTTTCAGACCATTCGAAAAATTTGTTTAGATCTTCCTGTAGTTGAGGTTGGTTAGCCAGGTTTAAGCGTTCACTATTTTTGCCATTGAATCTTGGCCAATTATACGGGAGGTCTGTTCTTCCATAGATTGCTATGTTATTTAAGGAATCTCTCTCTCACAGTGTCTTGGATGATCATTTGCCTCGGTACTGAAACCAAGATACCAGAATGTTCCCTTACTGTATATCTCTCTTGACCAAAATTAATCCCTATACACTCTAATTAAGATAATATTCAGGAATAACAAAAGGAAATAATCGATTTATATGATTATTATTTTTTGTAAGATAATACTTTCATTTTTCTTTTATAAATTCGTTAGTTGCAGAAGAAGACTCAATGTTCTGTGCTTGTATAAATACGCATATAAATACACATGTGCTAAGGTCTGATTTTGTTCTGAATATTAATTATCTTTATTTATTTATAGATGTCCACAATAGTTGCATATAATAAAAAACAATAACAGACACAACACATTAAAATAAACAATAATATATAAGACAATAACAAGGTGTACAAGCCACCATAATGAACTATTGAGGAACTTATTAAAGACCTGATGCGTCATATCTGGGTGTCTCCAGTACACAACCCTCAAATATCTGTTCAAGTGCCAAAACATAAGTATATCCAGTGCCAAAACATCTTACACTAAATTAAAATGGAGATTCAACTCCTCACTTTATAAAATATTTATTACTCACATAATGTTTATATTATTGTATACATTTATATTTTATTTTGGGGGCAAATTATACGAACATCACACACACACACACACACACACACACACACACACACACACACACACTACTGTCGTTTGAGTCTGAAGTGATTTAAGCCTATGTCATCAAGATCAGTAAACATGACTTAAAGTAACTGATTGACTTAGTCCTTGGTGTGGTTTGAGCCAGCCTATACCACTACCCATTCACTAACTAACTCAGTGAGTGGCGGTAATTCCCAAGACTCTTCACGTTAATTTGGAAGGAAATTCGGAGCCTATTTCAGATTTATTCAGGGGGGGAGAGAGCCTATTTCAGATTTATTCAGGGAGGAGAGCCTATTTCAGATTTATTCAGGGAGGAGAGCCTATTTCAGATTTATTCAGGGGGAGAGAACCTATTTCAGATTTATTCAGGAGGGGAGAGAGTCTATTTCAGATTTATTCAGGGGGAGAGAACCTATTTCAGATTTATTCAGAGGGAGAGAGCCTATTTGAGATTTATTCAGGGGGGGAGAGAGCCTATTTCAGATTTATTCAAGGGGGAGAGAGCCTATTTCAGATTTATTCAGGGGGGAGAGAGCCTATTTCAGATTTATTCAGGGGGGAGAGAGCCTATTTCAGTTCCATTCAGGGGGTTATATAGGTAAGGTAATGCTTTATGCGATGAGGTTATGTCGTGGTCAGATACAGGATTAACAAACAGAGGAACCTGATTACACATTTGTAAGGAAAGTTTTTGTTCACTATGTTATGTTAGGTTAGGTTATGAGATCACTTAGGTTAGGTTAGGTTATGAGATCACTTTGGTAACTTGATTGAAAAAATATAAAATTGTGCTTATCTTTGCGATGTTATTATTAGTGTACAAGTGAATTAATGAGGTATATAGCTATTGGATGAAAGGTAATGCTCTGTTGAGGTTGTTGTCTGTTTGTTGTGGTTGTTGTTGTTACTCTTACTCATTAGTCAGATATTAATTATTATTATTTATTCTAAGCTCTGAAACCTATGAAAATAAGTTAGTTAAAAGAAACATCTTATTATATAAATTTGAAAAGATAATACTGAACACTCGTGTCTTTAAGCCTTAGGAGGAACTTTTGAAAATTTGAGACAATACCAGAGTACAGTACGGTAGCTCTCTAATACCAGAGTACAGTACGGTAGCTCTCTAACACCAGAGTACAGTACGGTAGCTCTCTAACACCAGAGTACAGTACGGTAGCTCTCTAACACCAGAGTACAGTACGGTAGCTCCCTAACTCACTATCCCCGTAACGTTGACATATATTCTCTGGGGTTGAAGCCAGTAGGGAATGGATCTATGGTGAAGTATATAAAGAGGCCAATGCATATCCCCACCACCACCACCAGGTTTATATCGAGGAAGATCTTAGTACGGGGTTCTTCCTCAATGGAGTTTACCATTTGGGTTTCCTTTTCATTTGTATCTGCGGTGTGTGTGGTGGTCTGCAGTCCACAGAACCACGAAAAAGAGTTCTTCATGCACTGGAGGAACCTGTTGCTGGCGCCCTCGTTCTCTACCACTCCTTCGCCAGCCTCTGTAAAATGAGTTGCATGTCAGTTCGTTTTCTCTTCCTTTTGCATAGACTATCTGGTAGTTGTTAACATTTCCAGGTGAGGTATTTTATACACGGTGAAAGACACACTTCACATACTAAGAAAGGCACTTTACCATCTTGCGTCACGCCATTCGTCACAGTATCAAGAGGGATGTCCACCGTATAGCCAGTCCTCGGGTCTTCGTCGTCCTCCCTCTCAGACTTGTCAAAGCGGGTTGTGTATATCGTTCTGATCAGCTGCAACAGAAATGATCAGTTGTGAATATTATAATAGGAGCTGGTGCTTCTACTGTAACCTTAAGGGAGTTCACTACAGTTTTGCCTTCTGAAGCCAGTTTAGTCATGTTATGTCCTACATCTGATGGTACCTCACTCAAAGCGTCAAATGATATGATAAAAAAGAGTATTGACAAAATTTAGTTAAAACTTATGACCTCTGAGAAAACGGCTTAAACTTTGAGTGTGAAACAGGTATTATCGTATAAGACCAACATTTGAGAACATAGGAGAGAGTATATTACAAACCCTGTAATCTTCTGGTGGCTCAGTCAGAAGGGACACCACCATACCAGTGATGGCCGTCACCCAGAATAGCAACATGGCAAAGTACATGAAGTTCAGTTGAACTAAGAGAGGTCGGTCATCGTGCTCCCAACACGCTGGAGGCTGGTAGGAAAAGTCAACAGCCATGCGTATGGCCCCGACCACAAGGCCCAACATCAGAGCCCAGAAAGCACCTTGTTCGTTCATGCGTTTCCAAAGAACCGCCATAGTGTACACACAGGCGATGGGCGGTGCCAGGTAGGCCCCGATCTTCTGAATGTAAATAAAAAGCTGGCCACTCTGAACCTCTTCGATGATGGGTACCCACGCCACCGACACGGCCACCAGCACCACAATAAACAGTTTGCCAATGATCAACAGTTCTCGGGTCTTGGCCCTGGGCCGGATACGAGGCCACAGGTCCAGAGTAAACATGGTCGATGCTGAATTAAATATTGAGGTGAGATCACTCATTAGAGCTGCCAGCATGACGGCTAGCATGAAGCCCTTCAGTCCAGCAGGCATGATACCCACCACCAGGCGCGGGTATGCTGAGTTGTAGCACGAGGACTTTGAGCCACAAGCACGCATGCATTCCTCAGGAAGCACGCAGGCAACATCATCCGGAAAGAGCGCGCGGGCGATCATTCCAGGCAGAATGATGATGAAGAAGGGCAAGATCTTGATGTAGGCGGCAAACAGTGTGGCGCCCTTGGCATGAGACAGGTTCTTCGCTGCCAGTGCTCGTTGAATCATCATCTGAAAATAATTGTAGATTAAGTGCATCATTTTACCTTGCCGAGCCGTATACTTGTAGAAACAACTAAGAATAGCAGTCTCTTTATCTTGACTAAAAAAAAATGTCAACATGCTCAAACACACATTCATCGATAGTCTACCAAACACGAGATCAGTTCATACTTGGTCGGCACACCAGTACCAGATAGAAGCAGGTGTCTGACCCAGGAGGAAGGCGGGCCAGGGCAAGTCTGAGTTAACAGGGTCTCTGAGCATGATCCAGGAGTCCGCCCTCGGGATCCCGCAGGTGGAGTTCTCATACCTCAACTTGGGTACAGCTTGCATGTACCTGTACTGCAACGCCTCGTACCCACCCACCTCTTTGAAGGCTGCGGGGAAGAGCACATATCTTTGTAATATATCGCTCTTACTTGAAACTCTTATCATTGCTAGTGGTTTAAAGAAGTGTGTAACGAGACCTTCCACTAGACCAACCAACCTATGAACATGACGACGAGGGCGCCGCTGATCATAATGAAGAACTGGAGTGTGTCGGTGTAAATGACGGCAGCCAGACCTCCAGTCATGGTGAAGAGAGCCGTCAACGCCAGCAACATTATCATAGACCAATAGATGTTCCAGTGAAGAGCCTGGTTGATGAAGAGAGAGCCCGAGTACAAGTCCACCTGCAGGGGCGACAAAGTGGAGAGTGGGATTAGTGTGTCGAATTGTATAACAGCTTTTTAGGGATCTTATTCAGGTGATTTACGAGTACCCAATAAGGGAAACTAAGACCTTATGGTTATACTGTACTGTCATAACAAGAAGTGAAATTAGTGTACAGGATCTTTATGTCGGTGTACTGAAGAGGTTAAGTTAATGTGACTGAAAGTTGTTGTTGTATTGTCATTCGTCTACTGAAGAGGTTGAGCACCATCATCATTATGAATCAAGGTCAGGGTAGATTTTCAGTATAAGTCCAGTAATTAATAAAGACATAACGAGGTCCATTGGTCCACTCGGATTACCTTTAATGAGTCTCTCGTATTATGTTAAGTTATCAACGAATGTAAAAACTTCCATGAGTCTTGAAATTATCTTTACCTTTTCCGCTATCAGTTTACATTATCTTTGGTGAAGGTCTTTCGTTATCAGCAAGTTATAAACACGTGTACCTGGAGGCAGATGTTTGAGTCACCTGGCGCCACTTACCGAGATCTTGGTGAAGATGTAGAGGACGAGTGAGAGCAACGCCAGGTACACTTGTATACGCTGTCCCCCGAACCTCTTGCTCATGTACTCTGGCACTGTACACACCTGTGGATGAGTGTTATCACGTCAACACATAATTCAGAATAAACAACTTAAACACATAATGCTCTGTCGTATAAGGCTACAAGTAAGACTGACAGCACACTCCTATTGTCTGTTGGAAATGAAGTGTTTATGTCGCTCGTAGCAACTAACTGATGCTAAGCAATAAATATTTTCTCCTCATTTTGACATCCTCCTTTCTGGTCTCCTGGTATAGACAAAAACTTCAGACTGTTCTGTAGATGAACATGACAACACACCCAGAGCCACCATTGTTGTTGAAGCCCTGTGTGACCACGTTGTTGACACTTCAGTTGAGATCAGAAGATCGGCATTTGTTTTTTATAGAAAGTGTTTCACAACCGAAGATAAAAATTTACCACATTCTGAACACCAATATATATCCGATATACTCGTGAGGTTTTACTCCCTTCACAACTTATTTTAGAGAGAGAGAGAGAGAGAGAGAGAGAGAGAGAGAGAGAGAGAGAGAGACAAAGATAAGTAAAAGAAAGATACGTAAATAAACCCAGTGAGAATAGGAAGACAAACAAAGAGAGATCAAACGATTTCAACAAGAACAAATAAACAGATTTACAGAAAGAACAAAGAGGAAAACGAAAATAAATAAAGAGATAGAGTGTAAGACAAATTGTGAGAAAAGGTTAAATAATAAATGGAGAAAATAATAAAACACTGAAGAAAAGACAATCACACGAGGAGAGAGAGAGAGAGAGAGAGAGAGAGAGAGAGAGAGAGAGAGAGAGAGAGACTGGATCACCCTCTAATTAAGGATGGAACACAGGCAGGGAAGACCCACCTATCAGTTGTAGCAGATGATCGACTGTTAGGGAGAGCGGCCAAATTTTATTATTTATTATTATTATATCGCTGCTATTTATCGTTGGTGTTAACAACTACGTGCTCTTCTAATTCCACACGGCCTGGTTACCACACACCAGATGGAAGCCACTGGGGGGGGGTTTACTGGAAAATACCGCCACTGGTGAGAAGGAGAGTCAGTGCATCTCTATGACACAGATCGCCCTCTCGAGTGAGCCCCCCCCCCCCACCACGCGACCTTTACCTCGACAGATGTGGGGGGGCGGTGTTTACCGCCGGGAGTGTTTTCACCGCTGGCGTCAGTGCTGACGTGTGATGACATACCCCTCAGTACTGAAATATTGTGGACTAATTATGCCCACTCGTTCCTGCCTTATCTGGAGCAATAAGACAACGCGGAATGAAGTGTAGCTAAGAGAGTTATGAACTTTGTATCATGTCAGTATGCTCAATAATCAATTATAATTAAGATAAATTGTGAGTCTAACTAATTATGTATCAGATAGATCACCATGTAATACTAATGAACGCCTTGTTCTCTGCAGGTTTTGACCACATCAATAAATATTGAATGCGTCAAAAGGCGGGTTTCTATCATTCCCTTCAACTTGCCCGTCACCTGAACGTCCTAACTAAGGCGTTTACAATTATTATTATTATTATTATTATTATTATTATTATTATTATTATAATTATTATTATTACTGCATTATTATTATTATTATTGTCATTATTACTGTTTTATTATTACTATTATTATTACTGTTTCATATTACTTATTATTATTTACATATTGTTTTACTGACTTCAAATACACAAAACAAATGATGATGTCTTAATCCATAATAAAAGTTAGGTTGCGCTGACACCAATAATTAATTAAAGCAGCATCTCAGACTATCCTAAATGAAATGAAGGTTCTGATTAACGTTGCTAGCGAAGATGACGCCCCACTCTTAATGGGAGGCTGGCTATTGTTCCTCTCTCTCTCTCTCTCTCTCTCTCCATATAATTTTTACCTTACCATCTTGAGCAAAAAGGTTATGTTACCGGCATAAATGGGCCAAAAACCCTTCACACACTTCACTCATCCTCCCCCACTAATGTAAAGCACTCCTGGTACTGTACCAACATGAACGGAGAAGGTGTCTATATTTTCACATTTACCGATTTCAGTCACCTTCTCACTCACTCACTCACTCAATCACGCACTTACTCACTCAATCACGCACTTACTCATTCACTCACGCACTTACTCACTCAGTCATTTACTCACCGGGAGCCACCACATGTAGCGGCCAGCTAAGAAGTATCCGGAAATAGTCCCTCGATTAGGACGACAAAGCGACTGTAAAAGAGAAAGAATTAACTTGTTATTGCTGGCTGGGGTCAGGTACAATGTATACAGTGTTAGGTTAGGTTATTAGGCACGTCCTTTTATCCCTTGCAAGGCTAACTGTAAACTCATTATAGCGCAATAGGGAACCACGCGTAGTTAATGCTTGTCTTCTTTGACTTTAGGAATGAAACGACTCAAGTGCCTGAGGACTATTGGTTGTGCTAACACATAGGAAGGATTCTTTAAACAGGTTGATCAGTTTACGAGTGAGTGTGTAAGGCGCCTAATGTTGAGTAGCGGACCTGTTTGTAGGAGGAGGGATATTGGTCATGAAGGGGCGGCGTGATGGTGACGGCTGAGGATCTGTAGGAGAATGTTTAAGGACATGTCAGGAAGAGTCGTCCCTCGGGGGATGAGGGGCCCGGGACAAGTCGTCATGGCAGGGACCCCTTTAGACGTGCAGAAAGCATGCACACACACAAAAACAATAACATGCCTTTGTGAAAGAAAAAACAAATCCTGGCTTATTTTAATAATTACAGAATTAAAGTAATGGATACAGGTAGTAATTTTATAGTATTGCAACACAAAATATGGGAAGAAAATTAAAGAGATCCGTGACCCGTAGGTTGTATGTGATAACTGTTCTAAAAGTAATGAAAATAATTAAAATGAGATTGAGAAATACACGGCAAAAACATAAAATTTAAGACCCATGTGATATTATTGCATGTATATACACGGAAAATAATATATATATATATATATATATATATATATATATATATATATATATATATATATATATATATATATATATATATATATATATATATATATATATATATATATATATATATATAGTAATTTTTTTTTAACATAAGACAAATGCCATTAGGCAGTCTAGGTGTAATGAAAATTTTCTTGGTTACGTAAATAATAGGTAAAAAAAATTATAATATGACGTCTCCTAGAGCAATTGCAAAGTATCAGAAACAGCCTACTTTCGAAAATTAACCTTCCTTGCTTTCTTTCCAGCACACTCTAATATTATTTCCTTTTCGATGGAGAGCATAGGTAATCTACTCAACCTCTCTTGAGACCTAGTTGCCTTAGACAACTTGTTATAATTTTTTTGTTTCTTTGGGAACGAGTTTTCAGAGTACTCGAAGCTCTAAAAACAACTCGACTTCATCAATTTCGTGAGAGTTTCCAACACTCAATGACTTGTCCAAAGCAGAGTTGTACTCAGCTTGGCACTGCACAGCTGCTAATAATACTGTAGTACGTGTTAGATCCGATCACCAATGTTTCTTTTCTTTATTCAAGTCTTGTAACATACGTGCATCTATGGTATTCATTGAACTCGAACTTCTTTTCACTTCCATCTATTTGGTTAAGTTGAACAAGTGTTCATTTGATGATTCATGAGATTTTAGTCTTTCACTAAGATGTTTTCAACCAGCACAGATTTCTTTTAGTAGTTCATGTGTTGTATTTGAACTGTATAATTACTAATCAGGACAGCGCGAGGCCCCTGAAAACACGGGGCGTGAAAGCCGTGCCATCATCCACAAGTTTACAGATTCAAGGACAGTCTGGTGAGCCTGAGCCTGGGGTTGATTCTCTGTATAAAGGCGGCTGTCGTCTACGGGTATGCGCCATAGGGGCGTATTGTGTCACTTCCCTGATGTTTGAGATTTGTCCAGTGTTCGTCGAGATGGTTAAGGCAGAGGTCGAGGATGGCTTCTATGTTCCCTCCCGTGTTACTACTCTGGCAAGACGGTCAGCAGTATCACAAGCAGCTATTCTTATGTGTGATGGCATCCAGAGAAACTTAACATGGATGTTACCAGTTTCCTCTGACCAGGTGATGGTCACGAGTGTCTGTTGGACAACAGAGGGGGAAGAGGGGAGGATTTAAGCCCCACAAGCGCGGAAGTATTGTCCCTGATGATAGGGAAAGTCCCAAGAGGATGATTATGCTGCTGTGTCTGTGGAGGAGGCCCGGCCATGGACCCTGATCTCATGTCCAAGTGTACACACCCGAGCAGTTAAATTTCTTAACACTACTTGGGGTTATGGTCAGGACAGTAATGAAGTCAGGTCACATTATCCATAATTAGTAGGTCAGCGATGGATTCTAATCTTTTCATTATGTGTGTAATTGTTTTCGTTCGTTTTACTCACTGCAACAAACTGTTTCCTCATCAGATGTTTTTATCCCGCCGGGGAAGAGCAAAATACTTACGAGCTATAATTCAAAGAGATGCTTAATTAATCCTTGAACGACTTGGAAAGAGACGGACACAACTTTCACTGGCGTTACACAACATGCCTGCCAACTGTGATAGTTAATCTCTCTCTCTCTCTCTCTCTCTCTCTCTCTCTCTCTCTCTCTCTCTCTGCTTTTACACACTACATGTATTAAACTAATAAAGACAATCACAATATGAACAAAAGTCAGGTCAAATGTCTGAAAGGTGAGGTCAACTAGGTGAGGAGAGGTCACTTATACGCTGTTAAAACAATGGAAATGCGTACCGATAAATTAACATTTCATAACAATTATCATTACATGCAAATTAGTAGGGCATGTATTTAGGTATGAACATCTGTATGGTGCCGTGGTAACGCTCACTGTTCACACACAGAGGTCCCAGGTTCGACTCGTAACTAGTGAGGTATTGTTTGTTTATTGAAGTTTGGGTATTTATGGGCTGTTGAGTTTTATTGGTAGCCTCATGCTTTCTAGCCGGAGTCTGTAAAATGCTACTACGACCACGTAGCTGGCACAGGCAATCACTGTCTTGGCGCGCCCCCTTCACACGCGGAGGTCCCAGGTTCGACTCGTAACTAGTGCGGCATTGTTTGTATATCGAAGTCTGGGTATTTATGGACTGTTGCGATATGTATGCATACATACTGTATATATAAATACTATATATATGATATATATATTACGTATATCTGTATGGTGTATGGATGTAATAAGATAAAAGGTTTATTGAAAAGACAACAGCCAAGAGCTGATGATATACTGTTCAGCGAGTGACTGAACGGTGGAGACAGGCAGACAGCCCCTTCGTAAAGTACAACTCAATCGATAAGGATTTCTTTCATAAACTACCACCAAAATTTTTTATATGTGGCATATTGTGTATTTGACTCCCTGGGAGCCCCTGGACCCACAGATGAGTAACCCTCCCAGGGCCACGCGTCGTCGAGCAACTGGATACAGAATGCAATGTCACGTAGTATGGACAACCCACCTGCTCATATTGCGTCTTTGTTAATGCTTGAGCTTAAACTAGTTGTTGTGCACACTGCTCGCTGTATATATACTAGCAAAATTGCCCAACTTCACTCGGGTTAGGTATATACCGTACTGTATAACCTGGACTGGCATATATACAGGCAACACCACAACCACAATACACAGATACAGGCAACACCACAACCACAATACTCAGATACAGGCAACACCACAACCACAATACTCAGATACAGGCAACACCACAACCATAACACATTGATATGAGGCAACACCACAACCACACACTAGATACAGGCAACACCACAACCACACACTCAGATACAGAAGGCCCACAACCACAATACTCAGATACAGGCAACACTACAACCAGTACTACCTGATACAGGCAACACCACAACCATAATACATAGATACAGGCAACACTTACAACCATACACTAGAGATACAGGCACACCCACAACTACACACTCAGATACAGGCACCACAACCACACACACAGATACAGGCAACACCACAACCATAACACTCAGATAAGCAGCAACACCACAACCACAAATACCCAGATACAGGCAACACCACAACCACAATACTCAGATACAGGCAACACCACAACCACAATACTCAGATACAGGCAACACCACAACCACAATACTCAGATACAGGCAACACCACAACCACAATACTCAGATACAGGCAACACCACAACTACAATACTCGAGTTATTAGTACTGTTATCAACAAGGAGAGCGGGTCTAATTTTCGAGAGCTGTTTGAACCGAATACGAATCAGTGACCTATGAGGAACTTTATATAGTTAATCTACTTACATTATTAGTATTATGGTTTTATTAAGGATCTTATTAATTGTATTATAAAGCCGCTCTGAATCCACATATATAAGGAGCCAAACATAACTTAACCTAATAAGTCGCCAGGTCCCGACGAAATATTTGCCAGAGTATTATAGGAATGTAAGGAAGAACTTAGTATACCCTGAGCAAACTTGTTTAACATGTAATTAAAAACCAGTGTAGTAACAGAATCCTGGAGGATAGCCAAGTGATACCAATTTTCAAGAAAGGAGATAGATCACTATCCACAAACTACCATCCAATTAGTTTAACATCAGTTGTACGCAAATTACTGGAAGCAATAATTTCAAACTCATTTCGAACTCACCTGCAGAAGCACAAGTTGATCACTGATTCCCAGCATGGCTTCACACGCGGCCGTTCAAGTCTGACTAATCTATTATCTTTCTGGCCAACTGTTTTTGAATTAGTGGATGATGGACACGACTATGGTGTGGTTTAGCTCGACTTTAATAAAGACTTCGACAGAGTCCCCAACGAAAGACTGATAAGTAAGGAAGAGGCTCATGGCACTGGAGATGTTCCCTCCCAGTTTCTGCCTCCCCCTGGCCCTCTACCCTCAACTTTGCCAACTAATATTTTATATATATTTTATTCCTTTATTCCTAATTATATGACCAAAGTATTTTTTTTCTGTATATAAAGTATTTTTCTTCATTTTTATGGGTTAAACCTGAGTACATCTTCATTTGTTTTTCTGTCAGTGTAGCTTATTCTTAACATTCACCTATAACTCCACATATCAAAGGCCTCCACAAACTCTGTCTTGTGTCTGCTGAAAGTATCCACGCTTCTGACTCAAACATCAGTCATTGCCATATATATATTAGCCTTTTAGATAAAAAAGGCTCTTGAAAGGACTGCTGTATGGGTGAGAAGCATGGGCACTTTCAGCAGACACGAGAACGGACAGATTTGTGCAGGAAATGGGTAAATATTGGTTTAGAAATAGAGTTGTTGATGAGTGAAACAAGTTACCAAAATCCATCATTGCTCGAACACGCTGAGAAGTTTCAAATATACTGTAGTTTGGACAGATATATAAGTGATGTGAGCTAGGTGTAAACTGGGCTCTCTCTTATGTTCTTAAATGAAATATTTATCATAAACCACTACAGCTAAACTCCCTGTACGGTGTAGTACAGTGGAGACGTACAAGACCCTAAACAAGCTGGCTACAATGTTTCGCCAGCAAGTAAACTTTCCCTTTCAACAAGGTGTGTCTACCCCGAACACCTGTAGCTCCTCAATACAGTGTACTTACATAGGCTCCCACTGCCAGGTTAAGGAGGAAGTATATACCGATGGCACAGTAATCCCATAATATTAATTCGTTGGCTTCAGAGGCCACCATCGTCGCGGAATTCTCTCCACCACAACCTTCCGTAACTGTGGACAGACGCACACTGGTATGCGGTGGTGCGGCCACTCCACTAGTCCACTCCTGAGATGAGTCCGGGATGCCGCGCGGTTACTCTACCCTCCCTGTCCCTGTCTCCCAACATCCCTGAGTAACACCCAAGAATTTCTGAGAATTCTTATATTTATAGTACTAGCAGCTCTTTCACCCGGTAGCCACTCAAAGACTTGATTGGTGAGAAATATTTAGAGATGAAAAAATTTATACGAGTTCACCCCGGTAGTGAAGTGGTGTCATCCCACTTGGACGATCGTCTATTTATGCGATTTTTACCATCTCAGTGAAATAATCCGGCCAGGTTAGGTTAGGTTAGGTTAAATCGCATAAAACAAACAATCATCCAAGTCTATGTACCCCAATCAGTAAACCTTCTTACTTTAAAATATAGTTAACCTGTGCTGATTTTCCTTGTATATTGTTGTTGGTCAAATATTATTATGTGTAGTTGCTTCATCAAGATTCTCGTTGTTCTTTTTTTTTTTAGACTAGGTTTATTTTTGTTTGTCACTCGTTTTAAAGTCTCTAATTAGTGTACAAAAAAATAGACATAAAAGGGAAAGAGTCGAGAAGGTAATCACTGAACATCACCAAGACTGTCGCCATATATCCCCGCCACCTCTCTCCTTGTGGGTAAAAACAGTGGTCCACAACCTCACAAAACGGGATAATGTCCTCTCTCTCTCTCACTACTTTAAACGAGAGACTTCTGTAGCATATTAATGAGATACTATATACTGACTGACACACTACCCTGACTGACACACTACCCTGACTGACACACTACCCTGACTGACACACTACCCTGACTGACACACTACCCTGACTGACACACTACCCTGACTGACACACTACCCTGACTGACACACAGTTTAATGCTTCACGTAAGACTATTACATAAGTATAAGGAAATATACCGATACAGTAACATTCCCGAGGGTGTAATATACGAGTGATATGTTCCTGGGATCTGCTCCTGTAAGCTATAAAGTCGTCTTATACGCGTGAAGTGATAACAGACGAGACCAGGGTATAGAACAAAATATATTATATACTTTGTACAATACCCTGGTGGTGAGAGCACAGGTGTTGGACAGGTGACGACAGAAGGTAATCTTGTTTACAGGTTACATGTCCGTGTTGCGCGAAATTGTCACTTACGGCCGTATGTTTAAAACTTCATTTGGGGTCCACACTTTAAGCATTGTCAAAAGTGTACGCATATTCCTAATTCTTATCTGTTGTTCTTGTAACACATTTATAGGTATAAATTATGATGGCATGACGTTGATTCCTGATTCACTAACTTAACGTAGTCTAATACAGTAATGCATCCTGAGAAATTTTATTATATCATGTATCGAGACCACTTGCAACTCAGCCTGGGTATATAAAAGGCATCTCCCATTGAAATATTTATTATGAATGACTTTTTAAATCAACGCTAGAAAATTTTACCCATGAAATCTCAGATTGGGCCCATCTTGACCCGCTTCTCGGTTGAGTGGGTCAGCCATCTGTATATGACTTGTGCCTTATTGTGACCCAAAATGAATTCGCTGACCCGTTCCCAGCCCCGGCGACCCGTTCCTAGCCCGGGCGACCCGTTCCTAGCCCCGGCGACCCGTTCCTAGCTCCGGCGATCCGTTCCTAGCCCTAGCGACCCGTTCCTAGCTCCATGATCTGTTCCAGTCTCTAAGGACCAGTTCTGTGCCTATGACCCAGTTCCTAGCCCTAAGGACCTGTTCCCAAAGTCCCTGGTGACCTGCTCCTAGCCTCATGACTCTGTCTTAGCCTCAAGGACCTGTTCCCAGTCTCTATGACCTGTCTTTAGTTCCCCAAGTGACCTGTTCTTAGCCCGGTGACCTGTTCCTAGTCTCTATGACCTGTTCCAGTCCCCTGAGGACCTGTTCCTAGTCTCTGGATGAGACTCCACCCTAGCCCCCTGGCGACCTGTTCAGCGCCCCTGGCGTCCTGTTCTAGCCCTGGCGACCTGTCTCCAGCCCTGGCGACCCTGTTCCAGTCTCTCTGGCGATCTGTTTCAGCCCCTGGCGACCTGTCTCAGGCTCTCAAGGACTCCACCTTTAGCCCCCTGCGACCTGTTCCTAGTCTCTGGCGACCTGTTCAGCCCTCAAGGACCTGTTCCCTAGCCTCAAGACCTGTTCCAGCCCTGGTGACCTGTTCCAGCTCTATGGACCTGTTCCAGTCTCTGCGATCTGTTCCAACCCTGGAAGACCTGTCTTAGTCTCCAGACCTGTTCCTAGTCTCTGGCGACCTGTTCCTAGCCTCTGGCGACCTGTTCCAGTCTCAGACCTGTTCTAGCCCTGGCGACCTGTCTTAGTCTCTCTGCCGACCTGTTCTAGCCTCTGGTGACCTGTTCCTTGTGTCTCTCTGGCGACCTGTTCCCAGTCTCTTCGGCGACCCGTTCCTAGCCCCAAGACCTGTTCCTAGTCTTATGACCCATTCAGTCTCTGCGACCTGGGGTTCCTAGCCCAGGACCTGTTCTGGCCTCTATAACTTGCTCAGCCCTCTCTGGCGACCTGTTCTCAGCCCCATGACCTGTTCCTAGCCCTGGCGACCCAGTTCCTAGCCTTCTGGCGACCTGTTCCCCAGTCTTCTGGCGGACCTGTTCCCAGTCTCTGGCGACCTGTTTCAGCCCTCAAGGACCCGTTCCTAGCCCTGGCGACTCTCCCTCTTGAAACAAATGACTGAACATGATATATATTTTAACAAGTTCTTTAAAAAATCGGGCGACCAGACATATAGCCACTGAACAATATGGTGTATTCTAATTTGAATACTCGTATACCATATATTCTGTGTATATTATGATGATACTGTGTCTTAAGTGTTGTTAGTGTGTTATAGGTTATGATTTAGTGCTGTATCAGGTTCTGGGAGTGAGAAGGGTTGTGGAGACTGGTCTTATACCTGTGTGACCTCAAGTTTTACAACAATACTTGTATCTACCTGTTGATCATCTCTTCTAATGTGAAGAACTAAATTTTAAAGAATAACGTTTTAGCTTTAAAAGTCGGGAATATATTAACGGGAAACAAAAGTGTGTGTGTGTGTGTGTGTGTGTGTGTGTGCTTGTCTGTAATGTATAGTCTACGCCAAGTATTAGCAACACAGACTAGCGGCCTCGAAATTCCTAACCGACAACTTCGCTAGTCCATCTCAACCCCTGGTCACCCACCTGCCGAAACATACAAACCAGACAATTGATTGGTGGTCAACCAAAGCCTACCCCCAAAAAGAAATGTGGCGACGATCTTTATCCAACATTCACAGAAAACACGAGAAAGAAAAACTTGTTTGAGATGGTTTAATTCCAAAAGTGATTATAACTGCATTGTCCTTCACCCCGACCATCCAGAAAACCCAGACGAGGATGAGGGATGGTGGCCGCGGGGTCCTACTAAGCGTTGTTTTTGTTGAAGGTTATTAATGAAAATCACTGTTATGTTATTGTATTACCTTCCCTTAGTAGTCTCTCTTTATCTCGCGTAATGGTGAATGTTTCGGCGGTGAAGGTTGTAGGGGTGAGAGTAGTGAAGGGGGTGATGGAAGTCATGGTGGGTGTGTGTAGAGGTGGTGGTTTGGTAGTGGTTGTAGAGATATTATGGTAGTTGTTTATGGTGATGGTAATGATATAATAAGTTATGCTTAATAATTCTAAAACATACTTGGTAAAAAAATTATATACATGTGATTTGTTCTGAATAATTACATAACTGCATATATCCAGAAGTGTGAGTAGTTACAGACTTTATGTACGAGTCGGTATAAATTCAACCTGTATATGCAAATTAGTTTAATATGGTCGACTGATTTGGATTCATTAGTGATATCCACTTCACCCCCAACACACGACCTGAGAGATATAATGAAGTAGTTCCCGATCATCTAAATTTTGTTCCATCTATTTTATTAAAACTTGTGTTCAATTTAACCTGATGGGGAAATAGGTATTATTTTACTACAAAGGAAACATTAACTTTGATATTATACACAGCGGGAGATGAGTGTTTCCTCTTGTTCAGCTCTCAGTGGCTTGTGGTGGTTAGTTAAGTCAAGTTGTCAACAGAGAGACTGAGGAGTGTTATGTCCATATCTGATACGTGGAGAAGTGATCACTGTCACTAGAATAATACTTACGTCTTGCTGAAATAACGCTAGTTCACCCAGCTGTGAATAGGCATCTGACTTTACGCTTGTGTCCTTATGTACTGAAGAAAAATTTTAATCTACAGTGTACTATATCCACATTGCCCCTAACAGACATCAGGTTTACTGATCAGTACTTTCACTTTCAGGAGTGGTGGGGCACATACAGTACTCATAAAGAGGTCCAACCTTTTGTCCTCACCTGAAAACAAGAGAAATCACGAGGAAAATAATGACATTCTCTGCATCACTGATGATATCTCTTGTGTCCTTCTTGACGGCTACAGGAGGAAAGGTCGTGTACCTGTCAATTACAGGTGTACGAGTATGTCTCACATATCTGCTCTGGGTTTAAGATAGATATTGCAAGATGAAAAACGATGTTGCAGAATGAGAAATATATTGCAGGGCTAAATGCGAGGTTACAATGTTAACGACAACTTTGCAGAATTCATCTCAATGTTGCAGAATAAAAGTCAATATTGCAAGCATTAAAATCAACGTTACACATACAGTATATAATAAACGTTGCAAGGGTTAAAGACGACGTTGCAGTAAAATAAACAACATCTGAAGTGAGTACCTACCTGTCTCACACGCCACGCTTCCCGCTGCGCTTGTCTCCAAACACCCTCGGTAGAAGATGAAGTCAAGTGCAGGACCAAAAGACACTAACCGTAACCTCCTAACCCAGAAACCAGACACAACAGTTTTACGGTGTGGTCTGTGTAATGGAGACTTAAAACTGTAATAATAATACTCAGAAGAAGAAGTATTCGTACCTCACAGAACCTCCTAAAGGCCAGGCCAGGGGTTAAGCAGACCAACCTGATCCTACCCCCAGTAACATGCCTATAAGTAACTCATACAGTATAACTGCATGACTGAACCCTTTAAAGCTCCTCCTCCTAACTTGTTTTTCATAGACACTTGACTAATAGTTTTTTTTATAGCTCCATTCTGTTGTGAGATATTCGTGCCTGGTCTATGGACACGTGTATTCATCAGCTGGTCAACCATAATTCGTGCCGCTCACCTGTCTTCACTCAATTCTGTAATAAATGTTCGCTTAATCAACAAAATAACATGATTATAATGATAAAGTATCAGTACATATACGACTGGGTAGAACTGTGTACTTGGTTATGAACTGTTCGAAATATAATGACCTTAATAGTGACACTCTGACACGTGACGCTTGCCTGGTTAATAACATTGAAGGAGTCAATAAACAAACGGATGACATTATGACACATGACCTGTCAGACGAACGCTACCTAATGAATCACAATCACCTAAAGGATTACTTCATTTATTGCTAATGTTTTCATATTTCAACGCTGCTTCCCTTAGAACATAGTTGACGCTCCATCATGGTCGATGTTCCCTTGTTTTGACTGTCTTTATAATTTTATAGATATAACATTTGCTCCCAAGGAAAACGAGGAATAATGATGTGTGCGGTGGCCTCGGGGGGTAACTGCTGCTGGGTAACAAAAACACATAAGCCCCAACAACCTTATGAATAAAAGGGGTAAAGAGGTAGTCGAGCCGAGGCGGTAAAAAGTTGAGCGTGGGACTGCAGGAGAAAAGAAGCACACCCGTACACCCTCCCTGTTCACACTAGACTTATCCATACATCCAACTTCTGGTGTGTGTGTGTGTGTGTGTGTGTGTGTCATGTGTGTGTGTGTGTGTGTGTGTGTGTGTGTGTGTGTGTGTGTGTGTGTGTGTGTGTGTGTGTGTGTGTGTGTGTGTGTGTGTGTGTGTGTGTGTGTGTGTGTGTGTTAGATCCATTCCTGCATCCTGTGTCTTTACATTATATGATTATGCATTAATCTTTATTACTATATGAATTCCTTTTTTTAACCCTTTCGTATTATATGTAAAGACCTGGTCAAATATTCAGCTCTTATCATCTTTCTGCCTCGCGTTGTACTTGTACTCTTCTGCGCAGCTGCAACTATGGGTAATGGTCATCCCAGACACCCAATACTGTACACTGCTACACCCTCCCTCGTCCCCTCGCCTCCTCTCTTCCCTCTTCACTACCCTTCACTCATCTCCCCTCCTGACCCTCACCTCTATCCTCTCGTCCCCCACTTCCCTGACCCTCCTTCCACAACCCTCCTCGTCCTCCATCCTCATAACCCTCCTTCACCAACCCTCCACTCGTCCCCCATCACCCTCTTCCTCCTTCACAACCCCTCCACTCATTCCCCCCATCACCCACTGTAACCCTCCTTCCACAACCTCACTCGTCCCCCCCATCACCCATAACCCTCCTTCACAACCCTCCTCGTCCCCATCTTACATAACCCTAACCAACATTTGTTTTGTGATAACTGTTGTAGACAAATTAGATTTTTATTGTACGAGTATATCATAATATGAATGAGACTGATCTAATAAATCTTTGGTGGTGTTATAATTTGTTTTAGTATCGTACTGTGCCCTTTTTTATTTCGTTGGTGCCCCTTTTTCTCTCTAGGCTCACTCCCCCCCCTTTTCCACTCACTGAAATCCATAGAATCTCACCTTGTCATTCGGTTTGTTCAGTTTGTTGATGTTTGATATATTGGTCTCGATGGTTTGTTGTTGTCGACGCCATCATCGTGAGCAGTGGGAGATAATGGCAAGTTGTACAGTTGTCCCTGAACGAAATTTAACCTACGGGAGGGAGAGCGCCCTGCAACATAACCCCAACTGTCCTATAGTATCTCATCTACGTCAACTATCAGATCTGGACCAGTATCTATCCTCACTGATCAAATTAGAAAAACATCAGCGCTAAGAGAAAAAAACAAAAACATTGTTCAATTTCTGTAGTAGAATTTAAAAACATCTGAGACAATATTATAGTTGTTTGAAGCGACTGGTAATTTATTGACTGATGATGAGACATCCGTTGTCTAGACTAGAATAATTAACATTATAGTTTGCCACGTCAGATGCATCATGACAGAGTCCATTATTAACGTTTGGCACTATGTCAGAGCGTTGTTTAGGCGAGACTAGCAACTTACTTGGTTGAATAGATTTAATGTGTCATTTATTGTATACATGTATGGTTTATATGCATGTTGAATCAATGTGAACTTGTTTTATTTATTTATGCTTATGTATATCTATCAAGCTTCATTCAATTTAAAAAGAAGATAAGTTATCCTAAAACTTTTTCGTTTTCTATGATCCTAATGTTGTACATTTTCTAAAATATTTTAGCACTAACTTATACAATATAATTCATATAATAAATTTAATGTTTAAACACTCCTTGAATTTACCACCTCAAATATTTAGTATTTCGTAATATCAGTGTTAATAATTTCATGGTACAATATTCCTCCATTGCTCGCTTTTAGTTTAAGGATGGTGATTCTCACTAACTGTTCTGTGCGTTGAGTAACTGCGTTTATCAAGTCCATCCACATTTGTGATATACAAATCGTCTACAAATTCAATCACATTTGTCAGCATCTGTCTAACTGATCGTCCGTCTGCCTCTTTCATCATTATTAGTCTGAGCCGCTGTGGGTGTTGATTTAGCCAAGATTTCCTGAAAGTTTTTTACTCCTTCCAGCATTGATTGATGGAGTTCTGTTATTTGTTACTGGAGTTTATCTTCTTATTTATCTAACTTATCCATCTTGGTTTCATGATCCACTACAGTCGTAATTAACCCCTTAACTTATTACTCATACAAAGAAACATTACATGCTTGTGATCATTTCCTTAAAAATGCAGTTTTTAAATAGATCCTCAGACAGTTTTAAACATCCCTTGTAGTAATATATATTATAGCTTTGATCTGTAAGGACTCTGGTTTTATTGTCTAAAGCCTCAATACAGGAACCTCAGCTACAATACCTCGAGTGATTTTGTTTGTATTGCCTAACTATTTTATGGCAATATTTTTTGTATGACCACAGATGATATGACCTTTGTGTTCTCGCCGTACAAAAGTCCCACGTGTTCAGATGGACAAACACTGCCTATATCACATTTGATTTGACAAAATAGAGATTGGTATTAGGACTGAAATTTGGTCATGCACTATCCCTTACGCCACCCGCACTTTCCTACCAAATTTCAGTTCTCTATATTCAAAACTGTGGAAATACATAAAGATCATTCAAATTGTTTATATAATGTGTTTTTAAAGTATCTTATTATTATTATTATTATTATTATTATTATTATTATTATTATTATTATTATTATTGTTATTATTATTATTATTGTTATTATTATTATTGTTATTGTTATTGTTATTGTTATTGTTGTTATTGCTATTATTATTATTCTCTGCCAGTAGCTTCAATCGTGGCCCGGTCTTTGACTTATTCACTTCCGCTCAAACGGAGAAAAATGCTTTAGAAAAATAATAATGTTAACACGCCGCACGAGCTAGTAACAGGTTTGTTTACTTCGTTTCCTGTTTTATATCTCACATAAGTCACTCAGATCTTGATGAATGTTGTTCTTTTTCTTGTTTCTCTTTTTATTTATTATTTTATCCTTTATCACTTGCCAAGTACTTTTTTGCTTCCTTGTGCTGTTACTTTTGTTGTCTTCAGTTTTGCTTTAATTTCTGTTTCTCCGTTGTTCTGTTCAGTGATACTCTCCTCATTGTTAGCTAATACATCAACACTTACTTTGCATTACTGTCTTATTTGTATTGGTATTATATTTATCAATTTTTTGTTGTTGTTTACTGAGACACATTAAGAGGAATAATAAACTAGAAGTAACAGGTGGCAGTAAAGACTGGGTTCAAACCTTGTAGTGCTGGAACAACGTGACGTGATACGGTGATAGTCTTTTGATACCTGACCCACGCAGGTGCCAACACTAGCTGCTGCCTGTATTAAACTCTCTTTCTTAAGTTTCTTAGTTGTTCATTTATACCTTCTAGATATAGTTTGAGTAATATATTTCATTATATGCTTGAGTGTCTTATAGGTGGGGGACGAGGTTTACTGTGAGAAGTTTGTACCAACAGGGCGAGTTTCAGACTGAGTTCAGGTCTAGGTAATTGTATCGTGTGATGTACTGGATACTTTTGCTTTCACAAGTTGTCAAGGCTGTAGCGTTCTTGCTCCCGTTCTCTCCAACTCTGCTCGCTATTGTATTATGACGTGTCTATATATATGTATTCTTGAGCGTAAACGTGTGTGTGTCTGTGTCTGTATAAATTCTTGAGCGTAAACGTGTCTTTATAATTATATTCTTGAGTGTAAACGTGTGTGTGTGTGTGTGTGTGTGTGTGTGTGTTTCATTGTGAGAATGTGCCTATTTTTTACAAGGATATATGTAGGTGTATGCATGTGTGTGTGTTGTGCTTGTATAAAAGACGTGGCTATGTGAGCCTCACAAGAGCTTGATGGTTGTGAGGGGTCCTGTGAGTCATCAGTTGCCACACACGTCAAATATCTTAATAGTTGCCAGCACCTGCTTCGCTTTACCCAACATATCCTGTAGATAGTTGTTCTTGATTCAAGTGTAATATACACAAATAACAATATCTGTCTTAAGTAGGAGGTGCATAATTAAAATTCACATTTACCTGTTTGAGTTTGTTGACATGATATCGTAAATTCTCAACCTGTTTGGTGGATTCTTGCATTACTTGAGATAAAAAACGTCTGACATACAAAGCTGTTAATGAGACAAGGCTAAATATTTAATTAATTACTGGGAGTAAGGTCATGACCTATTTGTACCGAGAGTAAGCAGGAACGCACCACGTACGCGTACTTACGAACACACGCACACTCACAAGCAGAGCCTATCACACACACACACACACACACACACACACACACACACAGGACTACAGTACAAAAACAGATGTATAGTATATACGAGTTACACACAACAATTACCACATCACGTACACAAGCACACACACGAACTGGAATATTAATGTTACAGAAAAACGTAAAATTTAGGAGGAAAATTTCAAGTTAATTCTAGGATGAATAGGAAAATTGGGAATGAGATTGTTTCTAATTTTTCTTAGAATGTTTCTGAAAATTTTCAGAATGTTTCTGAAAAAAATTAATGTTTCTGATAATTTGTAATATGTTTCTTAAATTTTCAGTGATTTTTAGAAAAATTTAGAATGCTTCTGAAAATATCTAGAATGTGTAAAACAGAAAGTTTCTGAAAAAAATTAATTTAACATTTTTTTAGTGGTATTATTCTTCTTATTATTATTATTACAGTATTATGTTGCTGTTTCTTTTCGTTAATGCTATACAATTACTAATATTATTGATATACTACATGAGAACAAGCAGACGTTCAAAACGATTCATTTCCAGAGCCTTGAGTTTGCGTAAGGATGTGGCGTAACACCGGTGTAGGAGGGGCGCTAAGAAACCTTTTCGCTGAGGTCTTCCTGGCATTGTCTTGCGACCTGGAAAATATAGCAGGATGAAAAACACTTTGTAAAGCCACCGTGACCTTGATAAACTCATTCTCATTATTCGTTTTGGTTCTCGACATCCAGAGTCACATAGTAGTATAGTAGTTTATGAATAACGACAAAAGGAGAGAAAGTTTGTGAAAATATTACCTCGATCAGAGTGAGACAGCGTATTGCAGATTACCCCTGCGTCAGTAATACGCTTTGTGACGACACTTACTCGCCGTACTTTCCACGTTCGAGCCCCGGCGGATACTGGGGTGTTAAAAAGTCTCCTCCCTCCCTGTCGTCCCTCCTTCCTTCCTTCCTTCCTGTGTCTCTGGCGATGATACGACACCACGCGTGGAGGAAACAGTGCGTGATGGTCCGGGAATGGTGTAACTGTGCCACTTTTCGGCTTTTACACTCATAAACTGGTGTGTGTAGTTTTCACCACCAACTTGAGTTTAGAGATATTGTAGTACTGTACTGTATATAGTTACAGAAGAGCCTCGGGGTAATTCTGTAGCTCGCCATCTGTGTTGTGTCAGTAGTTACATCACGTCAGGGAGACATTTAACTTAGGTACCTTTCAGGGTCCAGACAACACAGGTCATTCACCTAAAGCCTGACTACATTAGTATAGTGAGGTATTTATCGGTCGGTCCCGCATGTGTGCACACAGACATGTAGAAGTAACTTATGTGCCTTATTATTATTATTATTATTATTATTATTATTATTATGTACACACAGAAACAGACACCCACATACATGAACAAACATAAAAACAAACACAAACACACATACATACATACATACACAAACACACATAAACTCATACAAACACACACTCACACGTATACACAATAGTTCTCACATATAATTAAATCATCAGTATGGTTAAGCCCCATCCGGGTATTGTTGTCTCTGTCAGAAGGTGTCATTGTTAACTTGTATTTTGCGACAACATAAATGGCGTCATAGGAGCGTAAACACTCGACAATGGAGGGTAATTAGAGAAAAGTGAAGGATTGCGTCTTATTTAACCAATGAAGGACTTATGAGATGCTGTTATTCTTGAAGACCTCTCTGTAATGAGGTGTTATTAATGGCGTTATTATTATTATTGTTATTGTTGTTGTTGATGTCTTATTGTTGTTATTTGTTATTGCTGTTTTTGTTTGTATTGTTATTATTGTTGTTATTATTATTGTTATTATTGTTATTATTGTTATTGGTAGTAGTAGTATTGTTGTAGTTGCTGTTTTGTTATTGTTATTATTGTTGTTGATGTTTCTTCCATTATTACCGTATTATTGTTGTTTTCACTATTATTACTATTAACTTTCCTCTCTTTCATTTATTCCTCCTCCTCCTCTACCCTCTTTTTCATCACCTCTTCTCCACCTCTTTCCACCACCTCTCCTCTTCCTCTTTCCACCACCTCTCCTCCTCTTTCTTCCTCTTTTCCATCTCCTCTCCTTCTCTTCCTCATAACTACATAATGCCTGACCTCGGTCCTGGACTGAATGAGAATGGTCTGTGAAACTGAAAGTAATACAATTGCCTTCAACTATACCGTTAATTAGGAAAACCCGTTTTAACGGGACGAGCACATCCATTATGTAAGTACAACAACGGGATGGACTCCAGCCCAACACCGCTCATATTTTGTTGTTCAATGTCATTTTGTGGACCTTGTGCGGTAATAAAAGCAATAATAATAATAATGTAATACTACAGTAGTGATAATAATACAGTAATAATAATAATAATAATAACAATAATAATACACACCACTACTACTACTACTACTACTACTACTATTTTTTTTATATTATTGGCCTCCTGCGTGCCCCAATAGCCACACCTTCGCCGCTATTTTATTACCTTAAAATTAAATATCCTAATACAAAAGTAGCTACCATGCTACTACTACTACCACCCCTTTTTACACTTTACTCCCACTACTTTTCGGTTTATTTTGAACGGTTCAAAACTCCAAACAATTATGTATCATTCGAATCAGTTTCATAAAAGGAATATAATTAAAACACTACTGGAGACACTTCATAACAGTGAGACCAAGTGTGACTGTACAGATGTTGTATACTATTATGTGAGTCAATATGGCAAATATTAATAATACTGATAATATTACAATATATACTCGGTAACAGCGAGAAGACTGTTTGAGAGCTTTATGGGTTCGAATACCGTAAGACACCCATAGTCATACCTATGGTTGACTGTATTGTGGTGATCAGTCGGTGTAATAACTGCAAGTGTGTCCAAATAATCTGATGGAATGTCGATTTATAGCGAAATGGTGTCAAAGGTTATGACGCAGTGGTAAAATGCAAAATACTATCGATATGTTATGAATTTCCGTGTGAGTAAAGTGCAAAAAGGTGTGCTGCTGATAATTGATTTATTATTATTATTAATGTTTATAACAACAATATACACATTAGGAATACAGATAGAAAAACCATAAAACTGACACTAATGATGATTATAACATTTACGGAAGAACCCGTTGACAAAGTTCTGACAACCGCTGAACAAAACACAGGAAAACGTGGGGTTAAAGAACCGGAAATAACATGAAACACAACGATAGTATTGAAATAAATCACGTACGTCAGTTCAAGCGAGGCTTTGTTTGTGTAGAGCCCAACTAACACTGCTACCTATAGCCTAGTGTTGAAGGATAACGGACAACGAGCTTTAACCTTTATTTAATTTAACCCTTAAACCCATTCCTAATGTTCCCTAGTGTATGGGTTCCACTCGTAATGGACAATAATATTCATGGTTCGGTTAGGTTGGTGCCTAGTAGGACTGGGGCCTAGTAGGGCTGGGGCCCATTTGAACTGTAACCAATGAACCATACCTAGTCGTATTCTTGAGTGGGACTCGCCAAACAAGCACCTACCTTAACCTACCTTACGACTGCATGATCGTGTACTCACCCAACAAAATCATGCTTCCCAACTATCAACATTTAATTTCTAAAAAATAGTATTTACTCTCGAATAACATTTCCTAAAAGCGATGTTAAAACTACTTACACTGTTAATGTATTCTGGTGTCTTAAATGATATTCCGTAATCGCGCTCGTTCCAAGATGGTACGTGCTGAGCATTCATGTTGACTTACAATAGTCCATTTATGCACCACAGGTATTTGTCCTCACCTAAGCAGTTTACAGTGTTTTACTGGCACGTGTATACATTGCTGAATAGAATGTGTGTATATTCCTTTGCTGACGTTGTGTATAATTGTATATCCTTAACTAGCGTATGTATATATCTTTAACCAGCATGCGTATATAGCCCTTAACTAGCCAGTATATATACCTTGAGACAAATGACGTAATACTGACACACGAATATTATCACCCCCGGCAGCTCATTGTATAACACTAACATCTTGTACATAACTGAATATAATAAACTCGTTATAAGAATATTAAAGACAACTACACAGTGATGTAAGATAAAGAGTGTTTTGTTCTCAGTGGGAAGGTTGGCTAATTACCATAATACTGTATTCATTTACATAATAATTCTATATCTATGTAGGTGATTATGTTATTGATGCTTGGTTTATTATTTTATTTGTTTCTTTGTTGGTATTTTTGTCTATTGTGATTGTTATTGTGTGTTTGTTGTTTGTTTTTCCAATTTTACTTTTTTTTTTTCAGGGCAAGACAAAGATGCTGTTTGAACTCCCTGACGCTGTAACAGGTAAGGAGAGTAAGGAGATACTGTACCTGCTTATATCACCTCTTTAGCCACACGAGTACACTATTTACAGGTAGATCCACACGAGTACACTATTCACAGGTCAATCCACACGAGTACACTATTCACAGGTAGACCCACACGAGTACATTATTTACAGGTAGACCCACACGAGTACATTATTTACAGGTAGACCCACACGAGTACACTATTCACAGGTCAATCCACACGAGTACATTATTTACAGGTAGATCCACACGAGTACATTGTTCACAGGTAGATCCACACGAGTAATCAATGATCCAACTTTCACCTCCAGCCTACTACTACTACAACCCCTTCATGGCCGTCAATTCATTTTCCTCCTCATTCCCCCTCCCCCAACTCCCCCTCCCCCTCCCTAACTCCGTGCTTTTCCTTATTTAATGATATTTTAGTCATCAGCGGTGTTGGGAGTTCTTAAGTTCTCATTTCACATCATTTGTAACCCGCACGCACCGCTCTCTACCGCTTGTCAACAATACAGTGAAAATAACGTACGTATGTAAACACTCTCCATCTTTTCTCTCAGTCTCCTTACCTTCTACCAGTGGACTCCCTGTCTCGTGAATTATACATAGTAAACATTTGTCATCATGTATATCAATCTTTGCAACTTCCTATGCAACAAATATATGTAAATATCATCCGTGTGTTGCTGTTCTTATCTGTGAATGTGCTCCACCTCTGTGTTTGCGTTACCTTGACATGTAATCTCTCTCTACCTGTTAATTTAGGATTATATCTGTTTTGATATTTGGGTTAGATTGTTTGGGGCTATACGTTGGTTTGTTGCCTCAGGGGTGACACAGCGGAAGTTGATGCTGAAGACGGGGGGAGTGGGAGTAGGGAGGGGCGTGTGGGAGTGAGGGAGGGACGTGTAGGAGTGGGAGGAACGAGGGTGAGTGGGAGTGAGAGAGGGAGGGGCGTGTAGGAGTGGAGTGAGGGAGGGACGTGTGGAGGGGGAGACATGTACAGTGTAACTGGAGGGATAGACAAGGATGAGTGGAAGAAGGAAGGAGGGAAATTATGGGTGATGGGGGGAATTGGTGTGGCGGAGGAGGAGGGGAGGGTAGGGTCCTGGGGGTATCCTGGTGGGGGTGACCTTGATAGTGTCTCCAGAATCCCCGTCATCACTTACTTATCCCGGAACCTGTGACTGCTGGAGGAAATCAAGTCCTGTTACGGTGAGGCACTGCTCAGGAGGGAGGGAGGAAGGAGGGTGGGGGGGGAGAGAGAGAAATGTGTACGTCCACTTATAGACAGAGAGAGAGAGACAGAAAGAGAGAGTAGAATATATTTAATGATTGAGTGGGCATAAATAGTAACTCAACAAGACAAATGGTAAACTGGATGTGTCTGTAGTACAAATATGGAAGAGGGGGTGGTGGTGGTGGAGGTGGTGATGGCAGTGATGGTGGGAGTAGTGATGGTTCTGGTAGCAGTGACGGCGGTAGTGGCAGCGGTGGTTCTGGTGGTAGGGGTGGTGGTAGTAATGACGGTGATGGTGGCAGTGATGGTTGTGGTGGTGGAATTATCGGTGGCAGGCAAGGTAACGGTGAGGATGACGGAGGTGTAACTGTGGGCCACGTCTCCAGGTTTTACGGTGGTCTCCCGCTGGTCGGCTGCCCCCACACAATGTCGCCAGCGAGCCATCAACACCATGCACTGCTCTCCTCGACTCTACTGACTGTGACCGACACACACACACACACACGATCTGGACAACTTACGTACACTCTGAGGAATAACAACAAGAGACGAAAAGAAGTAGAAGTAAAAAAAAAAAAAAATAACAAAACCACCGAGAAAGAAAAGAAGGAAGAAGAACATAAATGATAAAACTAAAACAAGGTTACGATAATTACAGAACGGAAGGTAGTGAACCAGAGAGTGACTTCAGTATATGGGCTTTATAAGGTCAGGTTGGTGTAAGAAGTATTGTGGTTTGTCAGTCATGTGCCCTCGTGTAGAAGTTTATATGTGTGTGTGATACAATACGGGATCTTGGGTGCTTATGGGTGTATGTATATTATATAAATCACAGTCAACAAGAAAGATGTCTGTCATGTATTACTGAAGCAAAAGCAGATACAGTAATGGTAGGAGGCGTCGCAGTCATCCCCAACACCACTTTCATCACAGCTCTACAACCTTGCACCGGAACGCCTCTCACAGTATTACTTACCATTCACTTAGTAAGACTCATTCGTGTTTTCTCTTTACATAACTCTTATATCATTCATCTTGCGGCAGCTTGATGTGTATGTTTAAGTGGTAAGGTTAGGTTAGGTTTTGTTAGGTTAGGTTTGGTTAGATATATATATTTGTAATTGGAAGATATATTACAGGATCAAGTTAGGTCACTGTCAGGGTGTGGGGGAGGGAGGGGGAGCCATGGGTGTGGGGGAGGACGGGAGTCATGGTGGGGGAGGGAAGGGAGTCATGGTGTGGGGAGGAGGGGGGAGTCATGGGTGTAGGGAGAGGGAGTCATGGGTGTGTGGGGAGGGAGGAGGGGGAGTCATGGGTGTGGGATGGAAGAGGAGTCATGGGTGTAGGGGATGGAAGAGGGAGTCATGGGTGTGGGGAGGGAGGAGGGGAGTCATGGGTGTAGGGGATGGAAGAGGGAGTCATGGGTGTGGGGGAGGGAAGGGGGAGTCATAAATGTGGCTTCATGAGTCATTCACTGCCTGACTGACATTTAGCCTTGTAGAAAGTTACAGTTTCCCTTGATTTATGTTGTCTGGTGGTGACGGCGTGACAATACACTATAACACCACGTCTTGGGGACCTGGTAGTCACTAGAGCCTTGTGTGGCTGGTGTATCACAACTAGTGGACCTGTTGCTGCTTTGATCTGCTTCAGTCATGCATCGACAAGTAAATCTTTCATTGTGTCAAATATTTCCATCTTTAATTCGGACACTTATCAACTTACAAATGTTATGCAACTTGGGGTTTAGTTTCAAATCATCTTTTGTTTTTTTTTCTATTTTTCTATTAAAGAATGAACCAATTTTACCTCCTATTAAAAGTTGTTTTTCTGTCATTGTCTTTGGATTATATATATCATGGTATATAAAGCACGTCGTTTGACCCCATATATAGGGAGAACGTGAGGGTGAAGAGAGAGACGGGAGGGACGGGAGGAGGGGGGGAGAGAGGATGCTCGTTGTCGGGGCGTATCTGGGTCTTCCGGGGACGTAGCTGTAAGAGATGTGTGGCGTAGGAGAAGAAGCGGGGGAGGAGGAGAGGCTAGTTGTTGCACCACCGGGGTAACTCCAACACACACACACACACACACACACACACACTCTCTTTTTTATATTGTATGCAAGAACTTCAGCTTGGGGTGTATACAGATCTTCATTCATTTGTCGGACAAAAATTCGGGGCACTGAATCAGCCTGCCTGGTGGAGCTACTACATGCTTCATACAGCGGGAGCTAGAGGGAGGTAAGAAGAGACAGTGATTGATACAGAGATGGAGAGACAAGGACAAGACACAGAGAGATACAGAGAGAGAGAAGAACAATACACAGAGATAGATAGAGAGAGGAAGATACTCAACAATTAGAATAACACGGAGTCATTAGATGTAAAATTATTGCTACGAAAGGTGGTCACATCCCCTCCTGCACCTTAACAAAGTCCAAATGCTCATAAGCCTGGTCACTGAAGAGAGAAAATACTGGTGGTAGTACATCCATATACTGTACAGTGCTAAGTTTGCCGGAAATCCTACTGCTTGTTCGTGTTACCGCATTTACAACTCATAGACGCGTGATTAGACAGACAACCACACTCACACACACACACACACACACACACACACACACACACACACACACACACACACGATAAAGTGTTGATCAGTAGTTGTCGCTAAATTTCTTTCCTTCCTTATATACGTATTAAGTGTCGTTAATATCCAGTCCTTTTATGATGGAGTTGTGGTGTTCGAGATCTTGATTTTGAGCCCTGGCTACTGTCATTCCATGTATCACCACACTCACTCCATGTATCACCACACACACAACGTCACCACACTCACTCCATGTATCACCACACACACAACGTCACCACACTCACTCCATGTATCACCACTGTCACTCCATGTATCACCACACACACTCCGTCACCACTGTCACTCCATGTATCATCACACACACTCCGTCACCACTGTACAACACTGTAGACGAGCACATCAAAAGAAAGATAAAGAAAAGAGGAAGTGAGAGAGAGAGAGAGAGAGAGAGAGACCAGGCAAAACAGAGGGAAAACTGATAGAAAGAGATAAACAGAGAAAAAGAGACGAACAGAAACAAAGAATGAATAGATAATATGAGTCGTAAAGCACAATTTATTTATTTATTCCATCTTGTTTAATTTACGATATTAATCTTAATAGTTATTTCTTCCTCTACTTAACATTCACAAATTACTCTTATTATTTCGGGTAAGTTTTGAGCTCCGCCTACCGGATGTTGCAGACATTACTCTGATTACCTGAGTCATATGATGAACCTGACTGTCAAAATAGTATAATGAATCTGACTGGCTGAGGAGAATAATGACCTGACTGGCAAAGGAGTACAGTATACTCAACCTGACTGTCAAAATAGTATAATGAATCTGACTGGCAAAGAAGTATAATGAACCTGACTGGCTAAAGAGTATACTGAACATGGAATATGCTGTTCCTGAATGGTTGAAAAGTGCCCTGTATACTGACATGAGAAGGCAGTAAAGCAGTGTGATATAGTTTTAAGAAATTAAGCCATGCAGTGTACCGCAGTATCATCCTCGGGAGAGCCAGAGATGTACCCTCGTATGTTTACTTGTGTTTACGACTTAAATATTCCCGTCACTTTTGGTATAAAAACTTTACGCTCATGGCTCCTGTCTAAGAAGATAATTTGTGCCCGCCTTACCTTACCTCAGTCCGTCTCAGAGGTATTTGCCTAAAAACTCAATTTTTTTATTTTTCAGTGAGATTTAACGCACATCACCACGATAGGTAAACACACACACACACACACACACACACACACACACTATCTGATCTCAAGCCAAAAATATCTTCGCACCTAACCTTCGTCTCTCCTAGAGTGATTTAACACAACCCGTAAAACTCTTCCCTATCTACATCTGTTTTATGTTCTTGCATGTAAATGAACACGTAAAGCCAAGGTCTGCTGGCTCGTCCCTCAAACAGTTTCACAGGTAAGTAAGTACTCACAATGATACACAGTTGATCACATTAATAAAAACAAGCGTAAGATTATTATTACATTCAGGGCTGCACAACTGATTGACTCCTCTCTCTCTCTGTTGGCTATTTTTACAACATATATAGATAATTGTGTAGTTTTGCACTAAGTATGGTTACTTGACTTTACCCGTACGATAATATATGTATCTCAGCGTGCACAACACCTTGACGCCTCAGGTAGGGATAATTGAACCCCTATTCGTACGATAAGTGAACTCCGTCGATATAAAGGAACGCATTATAAATTAATCCCCTGAGAAAGATTTAACACTCCTTAAATATGATGATTCAGTCTCTCGATTATTATTATTTTTTATGCCTCTGTAGTCAAGGTCTTGGTCTGATTTGCCCGCGCAAGCATAGTAATTTATGGTCTTATGCAAGCTGGAAATTCCTGTTTGTGACTCTACATCAGTAAACACGCTAATTATGCACATTAGAGGATAAAGAACAGATAATATTTAATAAAATTAATACTTGCTCAAAAAATATATAAAAATATATGCTTATATGATGGAAACATGTCATCAAAATAAATATATAGAAGAGAATATATTTATAAAAAAACATAGACATCAGGCGCGACAATTTCCTCCCAACGAACTTTGATAAGCTTGGCAGCCGCCTTCTGGGGACACCTGCAAGTGACGACCCTCTACCCTTGACTCACTCTCTACCCATCGTTTACAGCCATATCCCTGATCTAGCTTGAAGATTAAGCACCCGGAACTACATTTTCGTCTTTTCTTACAGCCAGCGCCAGATTTAAACTCGTAGAAGTTAACAAAGCGCGCGTAGGGAAGAAGGGATTTTAATTTTATTATTTTTCCCTCTTCAAAGGTTGTAACTCGTCCGTGGTGTGAGATTATTCACTCGTGGGAAAATAAATTAAGTATTTATTGTTGGTGATGTACAGTAGATGAGATTTATATTTAGATATTGAGTGAAGGTTCTGCCCGCTCACAAATTCCTCCACCGCGAAAATAGTTGTCTCTATTTTCGCGGTGCAAAGACATTAGAAGGTGACGGGTGAGGCCACCACAATAAATGACAGTGGCCTGTCATCTCTCTCTCTCTCTCTCTCCTGTATTTTTAACAGGGCCTTTTTGTTTACTTGGTATTTTCAGCTCGCTCTCCTGCCTCACTTAACGCCCTGTGGGGATATTGTTTTGCTGGTGTCAGGGTTGTTCTTGACTGTGTGTGTGTGTGTGTGTGTGTGTGTGTGTGTGTGTGTGTGTGTGTGTTACTGTGTGTGTTTTTCCACATTTGTTCGTGTATACTGTATAGTTAACTCAATAATGTACGTATATTTGTGTACGCCAGTGTGTAATTATCAATTTAAGTACACATGTTGGTGTGTGTCTGTAATTTAGATGCATAGAATATGATATAAACACAGAGCTGACGTCTGCCCACACGGTGTGCTCTGAGTCACCCCATATACTCCAAGACGGTCTTAACTACACCGGAATGTGGCGTGAACTAAGTGTCTGTTAGCGGCATGATGGGTGTGTGTTACAGCAGCCGTCAGCTCGCTTAGTCTACCCCCAAGCACAGCCTGTCATCACTGGCCTCTTACTCACTTATTATGTATAAAAGTGTACGTATGTCTGTCAGTAGTGCAAAAAATGGCGGGAGGAGGTGCTTGTTGATTCACTCGTTCTAAATAAATGATCAAGGTGTTACAGTGTGTGATGAATGTGTTACACTGGGTGATCAAGGTGTTACAGTGGGTGATCAAGGTGTTACACTGGGTGATGAATGTGTTACACTGGGTGATCAAGGTGTTACAGTGTGTGATGAATGTGTTACACTGGGTGATGAATGTGTTACACTGGGTGATCAAGGTGTTACACTGGGTGATCAAGACGAATACCAAAATTATCCATCGTGACGGAAATCCTATTCAATCACCTGTTTTAAATCATCAAAAATACAAATTGTTGAAGGCGACGTGGCGAGTTTTATGAGCGACCACAGGAAGGTAAATCAGTCACAGGTGAGAGTTCAGTATTTTACAGTCGGTTATTTTGAGTAAACACACGTGTCTCTCTTAGTGATATATTATAGGAAGAAACAAATGAAGATGTAACGTGAGAAAACCAAAAGGAAAATAATAAACAGAATCAATAAGTGAAGAATATTAACCGTAAATGAATGTAAAGTTTGAAGAAAACAAAAAAAAATGTTCTGTTGAGGAATTAGGAACTTTAGAAGCTTCGTATTAGCAAGTCGACACATACTGTAGAACGAATTAACTTAAGGAATCGACACATAGAGCGAATTAACTTAAGGAATCGACACATAAAGCGAATTAACTCATGGAATTGATACTAAGAGCGAATTAACTTATGGAATCGATACGTAAAGCGAATCAACTCATGGAGTCGACACCTAGAGCGAATTAACTTAAAGAATCGACAGCGAATAACTCATGGAATCGACACGTTACATGACATTGAAGAAGAGTAATATGGTGAATATATTCTATGCTTAGTGTGCGTGACAACATGACAACTAACGTGAAACTGTGAGTGAAGAGTGAGTGAATAAGGCTGAAGAGTGAGTGAATAAGGTTGAAGAGTGAGTGAATAAGGTTGATGAGTGAGTGAATAAGGTTGAAGAGTGAGTGAATAAGGTTGATGAGTGAGTGAATAAGGCTGAAGAGTGAGTGAATTAGACTGAAGGGTGAGTGAATGATATTTTGTGAGGTGATGAATAAACATGAAAAATTTGTTGAATAAAGTGTAGAATTTGGATTATCTTACCTTGGAAATATTAGCTAAATAAGACATATAAATTATAAGACAAAGAGTGTGAAGAATTATTAATGGATTTGGGAAAGATATGAAAAGTTTTTGAAAGTGTGAGGTTTTGAAGTGATGAAGCTCGGTAGGGGCAGAGAGAAGGGCATGTTGTTGAATTATTGGTGGATTCGACTCCCTGACTGCTGGTCCAAGGTTGACGGTAGGAAGGGCGGAGATCTAACGCCTCACCACTATTATATATTGTTGTGATTGTGTGACAAGTTGTGGCGGCAGACCTTGTGATGGAGTTATGGAAGGGAACATAACGCCTCTTGGTATACTCCCTGACACTGGGATCCTGTTAATAATATACTGGGATTGTGATTTATGTATACAGATGAGGCAGAACATTAACAACATGAGCGGGAGGGTAAGTGACAGCGAGGGTGACCAAGAACTGGTCCCTCAGAGCGGACTGACCTGAAAGTTGTGTCTGTCATTCAATCAGGATTTTTCTCCACAGCGCTGAATGACGCAGTTAAAACTTATTATGAAAACAAAGACAAAGGAATCATAATATGACGTTTTGGGGTGTAATAAAGATACAATCCATAACATTAAAGATGGTCAAACTAGCAGAGAAAACAAAGCGACACGAATGTTGGAAATCTCAGAAACCTTTAAAGTAATCAGAGATAAAAACAACGACGTGAAGGAATGACGAGTGAGATTTATTTACCGGACCTTCATGAAAGTCTTTCCAGAGTAATTGATCGAAAGAAAAGAAAATCTCCCACGTCCCCAGCCCGCTCACACCACACTGAACCCCCGGCTAGCGCGTGCCAATCACTGGGAAGCAGGAACTTAAGTGATGATCTGTCTCGATCACACCATTTTGTTATTATTCTTGATGCACTTGATTTATGTTGGCGCAGCGCCGGAGGAGGTTGGGCGGAAAGTACAAAGACATGATATGAATTCTTGAGAAGTTCACAGGAGTTTGGTCTAGCTGAGGGAGGCGAGCAGCCGAGAGAGAGAGGGATGTTCTGGAGTGTGATGAAGCAAGGTAAAGTTAGATATACTTACGGTGGTAATGCAAGAAGGAAAAGTGACGTAGTGCGTTTGTTGATAGATGAAGGGAATCATCACCCAGATCAGAGGTAAATACACACATACATTCATTGGCACAAATACATACACAAAATCAAGCTCTCAAACACAAGCACACAAACACTAACTTATATAAATTAGGCACAGACACATACACTATACAGGTATACCTGTATACCTCATTCACGGATATTTTATAGCCTGAAACTCAGGATCAAAGTGGTTGTTTAACATACCCAATGACCCAAAGATAGCTCCACTACCCCCACCACCAAATTACCCCACCCCCACCCCCACCACCACCACCACCCCACCCCAGCCCCCACCCCTCACCCCACCCCCCACCCCACCCCCCACCCCACCCCACCCCCACCCCACCTCCCCACACCCACCCCTCCCCTACCCCACCCCTCCCCTACCCTACCCCACCCCACCCCAGCCACATAAATATCCCCATCATCATCTTCCCCTAGATACCCCTTCCCCACCCTTACCCCTCCACAGACACCTTCCCCATCACCACCTTCCCACAGACACCCTTTTCCCCCCACCCTCACCTCCACCAGACAACCCCTTAACCCTCCCCCTCACCCCCAGGCACCTCCTCCCTCCTTACTCTTAGCAGGTCGGCAGACAGCCAACAGATTCCTGAATAACCAGTATGTAGGCTGACCCAGAGGGATAATACTTGTGTTGGCTGAGTTAGAACGAGGGTAGTTGGCTCGGTCTCTCTCTCTCTCTCTCTCTCTCTCTCTCTCTCCTCACGTACTCTGTCGCCTGTGTCGATCTCCATAGATAAAACAAACAGTAACAAATGAAAGACAATTATAATGACGACCCTAACATATTAAAGTATGATTGTTCCTTAGGATGATAATCACCTTCTGTAAACATATATTTATTTATTCATGAATGGGTTACTGTTAGTATTATTATTAGTAGTAGTAGTATTGTTGCTGTTGTTGCAGGGTAGAGAGGTCACTGTTGTTGCAGGGTAGAGAGGTCACTGTTGTTGCAGGGTAGAGAGGTCACTGTTGTTGCAGGGTAGAGAAGTCACTGTTGTTGCAGGGTAGAGAGGTCACTGTTGTTGCAGGGTAGAGAGGTCACTGTTGTTGCAGGGTAGAGAAGTCACTGTTGTTGCAGGGTAGAGAGGTCACTGTTGTTGCAGGGTAGAGAAGTCGCTGGGTGCTATAGGCTGCCCTCCTCGCCGCAGCTGGTTTAAGTTATGGTCATAATTACATCATACGCACTGATAAACAGTCGGCCATGACAAGATGTTTTTAGCTCTGTGGTCAGAGAGTGTTCGTGCCGCCTCAATGGTGTGAAAGGAAAAGTTCGGTCATCGTCTTCCAAAAGGATTCACAAACTTTCGAAGGTGTTCCTATCCTTCCTCAAAATTTTAAAGGGAAATTTAAATTATTATATATCTCAGGTTATCGTTTAATAATGAGTTGGTGTAGAGGTTTAGGGAGGACTGAGTGGCCGTGAAGGAGCGACAGTGAGGTGAGAGCGAGGGAGGTGGCCGATTGCCAGTGTGCCTGCCTCCCCGCTAAGTGTTATCGATCACCTGATTGACGTCACCTACGGCCTACGCACCGTCATTTAGACTCTTTGAACTTAAAAGTTCCCAAAAGTGATTTGTCTTAACGCGCGGAATTAGTCAGAGCAATATCTTAATAGAGTTATATCGCTGAGAGTGATTTATAACTATTTGCCGTGTAGGTCGTCTCCGGGACATACAGTACATGCCTCTAATACGTGCTGTCGGATTCACAACCGTTTCTCATTCCTAAATTGCTGACTGTCACATCAAACAACATGCCACAGTTGGAGTCATTTCTCACTTACGAATTACTTAGACGTTATTTTTAAAATGACAGATCCGGTAAGGTTGTTTTATTTATTTACGAAGTTTTTTTTAAGTGATCACAAAAGTGACATGGCGAGTGTATCTATATCGACCTAAAGTAATGAGACTCTGTTTTTCTCCGTTTATCAATTAAGTGACAATATATTTACAATATTGGAAGCCAAGTTGGGTTCTTCCAATCATAAATAAAATTGTAGCAACACACAATCTTTTTAAAGAGGACGGGTCGTTTGCTTCCTTACAAAATTAATGGAACATTCTTTAAAATCTTGTGAAAAACTGCCCATTATATGCGTCTGTATACCTGTTTGTATATGTCTGTATGATGTATGTGTGCGTATCATAATGACGTTGAGTTGGGCTCCATCTTAACCAACAAGATGATTACGATATAATTAAACTGTTTTTGCTTCTTTTTTTTTCTAATGGGTGGATAAATTAGGGGATGAGTGGTGGGTGAGTGAGCTGCGGCGTGTGGGAGTCGACCGACCCCTCCCATGACGAGGCTCTTGTTGGAGGTATGTTCGGTATGGCACGGCGCGGCGGCCTGTCAAAAGTGCCGCTGTCACCATTAACACCACTACTACCATTACCACCACTACCACCACAACTACCATTACTACCACCAACACCACCCACCACTACTACCACCAACACCACCCACCACTACTACCACCAACACCACCCACCACTACTACCACCAACACCACCCACCACTACTACCACCAACACCACCCACCACTACTACCACCAACACCACCCACCACTACTACCACCAACACCACCCACCACTACTACCACCAACACTACTACTACTACCACTAGCAGCAACCGTTTAATATAGTCTGGGCTGGAAGTGCCACCACGTTAATAACTGAACAACTCAGGTGAATTTGAGATAACCGACTGAGTGTGCCATCAAGTTGAGCCTTATTTAGTATAGCTTTACCTATGCTTAATCGTATCCAGGTTCTTAGGACGTGCAATAAACAGGAGCCTTAAAATCAGTAGTAATAAAGTCTGATAATTGCGAAGAAATATAATTGTACTTAGCAATAATCAGACTTTATTCCTACTGATTTTAAGGCTCCTGTTTATTGCACGTTCTAAAATATAATAATTATTTAGGGTTCTGGGAATATAAAATGACCTTGTATATTGATGTCTATTCGTGTGAAGAAGATAATTTAAGTGTTGTAAATGAGAGGCAGCAAGGTTATATTTTCTCAGTCACGCTCGGCTACCAGTGTCTCAGACTTGGTGACGCCTCGGGTGTGAATTACATGTCAACACAACTACAATAACATACTGTCACAACTTAACATGGTGACATTTTAGTGAGGGAGTAACTGGGTTTTCCATGATGTGGTATTTAACTCCATTAACACAGTGAAGATTTTTTTTTTTTTTTTGAGATACGTCCTATATTACTTATTGTCACTATGTCTCAAAACTCTGGGTTCTGAGATTCGCTCGTCAGTTGTTTAAGACCATCTGAAGAATCTCCAACAGCAGAGAATCAAGTCATAGGCAAAACGACTAAAGAGTTTTCCCTCCTTTAACCCCTTGAGTACTATGACAACCCATTAAGTCATCAAATCATGATACTCAAGGGGTTTAATTATTATCGTATTCAAAGGGTTACAGCATCATACTCAAAGGGTTAAAAATCATCGTACTTAAGGGTTAAGTCATTGAACTTGAGGTGGTGTCACGGTATTCAAGCGTGTATAGCACTAATTAGTACGAGCAGACAACCACACTAGGAACAACTGAAACAGCCCACAGACACACCACACCCGCACATCATAGACAAATTCTCTCAAAAGTTATTTAATAATTTCGTTTTGAAATGTATAGTTTGCTAAATGTATAAATAAAACGTTTGAGACATTTATTGACAAACGAGATTGTTTAACATCCTTCAAGCGTTCTCTCCCCGAATGATGTCGATTCATTATAGATTGTACTTATCTTTGCTCTTTTTCAATGTTTGTTTTAATTTTAATGGATTTCTGAGTCTCCATTCTTTCATATGTTACTAATATCTTATAGCAGGTTACGTAAACTTGTTATATGCTTATGCTTCTTCCCTTATGATGTAGTTACTACGTGTGGGTGTAAATATGTCAACACAAAGCTGTACTCACTAATGTATAGAAGGGGTTAGAGCCGGGTATTAAGAGTTTCACATCATGATCCTGAACTGTACTGTATGAGGAAGATGTGTGAGTCTATAGACTACTTTGACTTAAGATTTAAAGTCAAATTAAGTTGTTTTTTTTAACACATTTGCCAAGAGAGTGAACTTAATCTTTGCTGGTTATGTTCCGAGAAGTCTCAGGTTTCGTCGGAGAACTGTCGAGATTATTATGTACTTGTATTTAAAGGTGACGTTATTCATCCTACGAGAAGAATAATACGACACCGTGTGGTGTGGTGGTGGGCGACATGTGGGACAGAGATCACGACCGAGTAAAAACATCTTCCCTACTACCACTTACCACCACTACCACCACGCCCGCCGCTCTTATCTCTCTACTCACCACATCCACTACTACCACTATCATTACTAATACCATACCACCCAGGTTTACTACTACCATATAATGTACACTGCCACCACCTGTAACCACGCCTATCAAAATTCAACCACGACCATTACCACCCCTACCACCATTCTTCCATCACTCGCACACCACTACCACCTACCAACATATTCACCATTCCGACACCACTTCAGAATGAGAAATGGTATTTAGAAGTATCAGCATAAATACTGATTTTAGGAATTCCTTATTAGGTCTCTCTCTCTCTCGCTCTCTCTCTCTCTCTCTCTCTCTCTCTCTCTCTCTCTCTCTCTCTATGAATCATTGAGCCCTCACCAGTTAAACCGTTATCTTACGAATAACAAATAGTTTATTAAGATGAAGCTGATAAAGATTATTAAAAAATGTTTCTTTACTTCTGTGATATTAACTAGACAATATGGTAACTCTCTGTGGCTGCTCTGTAACCCTGAATTACCCCTTTATAACGAACACGTTTTCGTCATCAGCAGCCTCTCTCGTCATCATCCCTAATAATCTTGAATTACATCACTATCAACACGATAGCTACATCTCAGTGAAGTGTGTTGCCGGCACTGTCTGTAACAGTTGGTGTGTTCAGTGCGTCACAGTTATTGTACTTCACACAGACTTGTAGCCGTTGACTCCGCTGCCGTGACATGATGGTTGCATCCGGCCCTGGGTTTTCAACACCAACATAATTATTAGGCAACCGAAAATGTAATACCGGGGAATGAGTTTGTGTTAACCCGTGTACAACGCAGCAAAAAGAATTAACACAACTTCAATGCTTCGACTATTATTTAGGTTAAGTTAAGTATGCATATAATCCGCCTTTCATGGTAATCCTTGGTGGTAGAGATGCACTGCTATGGTAACCTCGTGTGGCTCAGAGAGGAAAGCCTGAAGGGCATGTGTGATAGTGGTCTCACCCGCCGCAGGATGCCACAATAGGATGTTCAGCTGTCAGAGGAGAACTGTCTCAGAAGCACGTTTGTATTGAGGGAGCCTTGAAACTGAGCTAATGTATTCAGAGCCTTAGTCTCTTCTCACGCAGCACCCACACGTTAGTTTTCCCATAAATTAACATCGAGAGGAATTAATGTCTATAATTTGTCGAAATTCTGTGGTATTTGTTGACACATTACGATGAAACAACTTTTATTTTACAATGTATGAATATAGTTTCACTTCACAACTCGGTTAACACACCACCTTCCTCCCCCCCCCCTTTCAACTCAGACTAATCCATTTCCTCAAGTTGAAAAAAAATTGAACACTGAATTTACAAGCATTGTTTTATTTACGTTTATTTCCGATCACATAACACAGTAATATTTAGACGCGTAATACAGTACTGTGATATCAGATGCACTCATACCCTTGGAGGGAGGCGAGGAAGCCGTGGCAGCACAAGCTTCCTGTTCAGCTTTTGATATGTTAAATGAATTTACAACTAAAACTTCCAAGAAGTTATTTCTGACAGTTATCTGTGTTGGTAGCTCCACAAGTTTTAGGCTATGATCCCATCAGCTAATTCCCATTACGTACATTTGACCGAGTAGTGCTCATACGAGTGCTTACCCACAGCATTTAAGTCTCTTGTTTTTTAGTATAAATTAAGCAACTTTAGGCGTTTTAGTCTCTCTTCTTAAGTGAGGTAATTGAGTGCAGGCACCAGTCTGGTGGCCCTCCTTGATGTGATTTGATTTACTATACTTGGTTTGTTGGCCGTGAACGTCTGGGTCAGTCACGGCCTTAGTATTGTTAGCCCTCCTCTGGGCGTTCTCAATTAATTGGCTTTCTTTGACATACCTAGCACACCAAAATGAATTACAGGATCTTATAAGTTTAATTGGTTTATTACCAAGATTTACCGCTTTCTCACAATGATCTGATAACTTAAGTTCTTTATCAACAGAACCAAGATTTTTTTACACCTAAGTTTCTAATGAATTCGAAGAAAATATTTATTTACGGTCAAATCTCTTCATTAACAGTTATTTTCTTTCAGCAATACACCATGAACCTTACGGACTGTGCATTGTATACATTATGAATTAAAAATAATATTGTTATTGTGAAATTAATATGAATTATAATCAGATTAATCAGGTTACCTCTGAATTGTTTCCTCCTGATAAGTATTAACACTAAGTGAAACTAATTGACCCTCACCTTTTCAACTTCAGAGACTTGGCACTGCTAAGGTATACCATGTTTATTTAATGTGAAAAGTTCCATTTTACTACCGTCATCCGCTAAAGCGTTGTGCTGTTGAGAAATAGGCAGGCGGGCAGAAAAGACGCAAACAAACAGAGGTGTTTAGTTTAGGGAGAAACTTAAAGACTCGTAACTCAGTAGCCAACCCACTTTAGCCTCTTACTCAGAGTGCAAACTGCCACGACCAAATTTAGCGTTGGTTTAAAACATCTTTTCATAAGGGTGTTAATGAAGAATCTGACCCGATAAATAAGTAGAAACACTCACTGAGGTGATGGTTTATTCTGGGAGTGCGCTCTTAAGCGGTGAGGTCCACTTAAGAGGCTATGATACTTATCCACTATGTAAACATCACTTGCCTAAGAGCCTTAGTGCAAGGTTTACATTGATGCTTGACCCTTGACGGCTGTGAGCCACTGAACTAGGGGAATTTTTTTTTTTGTCAAACTAGGATATTCTTACAGCCATTGAGCCTTCGTTTATTGTGTGTTTTTAAACAAATGAATTGAAGGCATATATTTCTGCTGAACTGAACGAAGTCGTTGCATAGTTAAATGAACTGCCAGTAATAATAATATACTACAGGAATTGAGTTTTGAGTTATCAAGCACTGTACAGTAGAATATTCCCTGAGCTACTCCAGTCGACTTTATAGCTCTATTTGGTCGGAAGTAAATATCAGAGTTTTTCACTGAACGATAAGCAGCAGGTTATAGCTCCTGTGCAAAAAAACGAACTTATTTTTCACTAGGTAGTAGGTATTAGGCAGCTACCAAATAGGGAGGTACTACCGCCTGGGGAGATATTGGAAGCATAATGTGTTGTCTATGGTAGACCCTGCTGCCATATGGCATCACGAAAATTGTGACCAAGTACCAGGTTGCTGATCTGACTTTCTGCCTCATTTACACACAATTGCAGGGTCTCAATTGTTTCTCTTAACACAACATACACATATTGTTCCTCACTTTTGATTTTTTTTCATTTTGTATTTCTTTATGGTTCTTTATTATTATTATTATTATTATTATTATTATTATTATTATTATTATTATTATTATTATTATTATTATTATTATTATTGTTATTGTTATTGTTATTGTTATTGTTATTGTTGTGTTTGTTGTGTATTGTTATTGTTATTGTTATTGTTGTTGTTGTTGTTGTGTTTGTTGTGTATTGTTATTGTTATTGTTATTGTTGTTGTTGTTGTTGTGGTTGTGTTTGTTGTTTATTGTTATTATTATTGTTATTGTTATTGTTATTGTTATTATTATTATTATTATTATTATTATTATTATTATTATTATTATTATTATAATTATTATTATTATTATTATTATTATTATTATTATTATTACTACTACATTTTCGCCCCCCAGGCCCCGATGTGGGTCAGTGACCTGTGCCAGGGTGGACTAATTCCCGTAAAAAAAATTAATAATAATAATAATAATAATAATAATAATAATAATAATAATAATAAGCGTCAATCTTTACTTTCGTTTCCTATATTTAAGTGTTCTCTCCTCCTCATTTTTCGTTACTTTCCCCAAATAACGTTAAATTAATCCAGTCAATCATTCCACAGCTCTTCTTGCTACTCCTTGTCACCAGTTCGGCCTCATTCTTGACTTTTACACTATGCACCAGTACTCCCTCTCATTGTCCTCTTCAGTCTTATACCACGACTGTATTAATATACTTAGTGATGTATTTCATATTATTCTATTCTTCATATTAAGTTTTGGATGCTCCTGTATTTTATGCTGTAGGTCTAATGATAACAAGAGATAATTGTCGAAAAGTTGCCCAATAAATATGTTGTTAACTGTTCGTGTATGCTTCCCCCAGCAGGAGTCAATTGCATCAGTTATAATTATTTTATCATGTAAAGGTTAAACAGAATTGAAGATGGTAAACTGTGTGTGTGTGTGTGTGTGTGTGTGTTTGGGAAATGTCATCCTTGTCGCTTTCATAACTTTTGTGTTCCTTTGTCAGCAGACATATTTATTTACTGTCATATAATTCATAGGTAATAAAGAACGCGAAAACATATAAAGGAAAAACTTTTATATACACAAATCTTATTATACACATGTGAATCCTTCCAGGAATTGCATAAGCCTTACAGTATATGCATCTCGTATTTGCGTTTTAGAAAATCTGTTCTTGTTTTTAATAATTGTTTGATTTCCGCGTTTAATTTTCTCGGAGTTTGGCAACATCCCTCAGCCGTGCAGACCTCAGAGCTGCCAAAAAAAAAAGGCTTGCACCTCAAGTTAATTTTAGAATCCTCCTCCTGTAAACAAACAGTATCTGAAAGTTTCCACGTCACTATTTTTAACGCCAAATAAAATGAAATAAAGACCACTGTAGATTGGTTAGCAGTTAATATAAAACCCACTATATTATCTTATTATTAGCATAATTATATACTTCGAAATGTGGAAATATATTCGACTAAAAGAGGCTTGGTTGTAACTTCGACTGCGTTCCCCCCACGACAAATATTCACTTGTTGACATAATATATTGCTCTAAATTATGCTCGAAAATGTATAATATAATATAATATAATATAATATAATAATAATTACATACCACCAGTGAGACAAAAAGCAGCAATTAGTGGTTGGGAAGACATGACATTACGGATCACTTCACCTAAAATCAACTGCGTATAGCCGTACCCAATGGCCCCACCCATCACTTATACCACTTCCCTCCCTCCCCTCACCATCCACCCTTCATTGATTATGCTAATGTTTTTACAGCGCTGTATACCTGCTCTGTGTTTGTGAACTGTCTTGTCTCAATAAACAGACTGTGTTGAACTTGATGAAGCTGTTAGCATCAGGAGACGGACAGCACACGAAGACTAATAGTGATAGAGTGTTTGGTTGTGCGATATAATGTAGTACCTTAGGCTCTATGAAAATTCTCATACTAGTTCACAATGAATTCAGCATGTATATAATGTTCAGTACATAGACACTGCGGGTGATTCTTGAACTGTCATCTCAATTATCCAAATTGATTAAAGACTTCAAGACTGACAACCCTTCGGACAAGACACTATAGGGCGGATCTCAGGGGGCATTTACACAAGTTCGAGCTCGCCAAGGTGTCGAGCAGGACGATTATAAGGAAATACTTCCTCGACATGGCCACCTCTAGTTGGGGTGGCCATTTGTTAAATAGGTAAAGGTAAATTAGATATATAACCCTGTTAAGGGATGTAAATGTATGGCAAGGTGATGTAAATGTATGGCAAGGTGTTGTAAATGTATGACAAGGTGTTTTAAATGTATTGCAGCGATGTAAATGCATGGCAAGGTGTATGACAAGGTGAAGTATTTTTTTTTTTTTTTTTAGGAAATTAGCCCTCCCGGGCACTGGTCATCGACCTACAACTGGGCCAAGGGGGCGAAAAAATAAGAATGGAAAGAAATTTAAAATAGAAAAGGCAAAGGTTATATTAATATACTGTACAACACGAAGATGCCGGAAAAAACGGCTTTTTAAAATGAGACAGATTGTATGAGTATGAAAACACAGAAGAAGGCAGAGCATCCCACAGTGGTTGTGTGAGGAAAGGATGTACTATAACGGGTTATTCTAGTGACTAACATCCACAGAGAAACGGTGGGCACCCCGGGCAAGACGAGTGTTACGAGCCCACGGTCTTGCCGGCGGTACACAGGATGCCAAATCCACCGAACATTGTCCGTTAAAGTACCTGTAAAAGAGAGAGAGTGAAGCAACATTGTGGCGAAAAGAAAGGGAAGATAGATTATTAACTAAAGGAGGAGAGTTAATAAGACGAAATGCCTTTGATTCCACCCTATCTAACAGTTGGACAGAAGAAGAGCCACCCCAGATATGAGAGCAGTACTCCAAGTTAGGACGAACGAATCATGAGCACACAAATGGTAAACTATTCGAATTTATATCCAGGTTTATAACTCCAATAAACTCGCCGAATGACAGTAATATAATCAGAAAATAACAGGTCAAGACATACAAACAACTCAACTGTCAAATAATTGGATAAAATAAACTTCAAGAAAACTGTATCAGTCACTACACAACACAGCCGCACACATATACTAGACAATGCATTTCAAAAATGCTCACAGATGATGAAGAAAGCGCCTTTAAAAAACAAAGATAACACAAACCAGTTATACACATATAGGACACGAACTCCCGCAAATCTTTTAGTCCAAGAACATTAAAAGAGAGAGAGAGAACTCTTGTGTCCCTAGAAGGATAGAGCTTGAAGCATATCAGTGACTCGTTATTAACAGATACAGATATTGTACATTTAACAGCGCACGCCCCTCTCTCTTCCCCAACCCTCTTACTCATATGCATTTCTTATTCGTTCTAATACACTATCTTATTTCACTATTTCCTCTCCTCTTCTCACTCATTCACATACTCCCAGTCTCCATCCACAACCAGTCCGCCCCTCGTACGTGTTCCACTCACTACCTCCTTCAGCGCCTCCTACACGTCACACCACACTCTGTAATAGAATGAGAACGATAGTCTATGCCTTTATGTTACAAATTGGCGTAAACATGTTAACTTATATGCACATGGTAACTCATATACACGATCTTTAATTGCATGCTTGTAAATAAAGCATACGAGTGTAATAGTATATGAATCAAGATGAGTGTGAAGTATTCCGGTTCTTGTTGTCGAGTAAATAGGAAAAAGTCCGCAAGGATAATAAACAAAGCGTCTTTCCAACGTGAAGTGTGAGGCGTCCAAACAATAAACAATTCAACCCTGAACTATCATGCCACTTCTCCAAGCACTTATAGAAGCCAAGATTAGACAGACCGAATTGTAAGTCTCTCTCTCTCTCTCTCTCTCTCTCTCTCTCTCTCTCTCTCTCTCTCGGGATAAATTCTGATAAGCGATAACTTCTATTATTTTTTCTGAGAAACGTAGGTTAGTGTAACCAACAAAAGAATTGAGACCGCAGGAGAAAATTACTGTAGTAGGTCATTGGTATAGAATAAAAGAAGGATAGGCGCCAGAACTGAGCGTTCAGTTCCTCCATTATTGATGGGGAAGTACAGTAGTGTGGGTATAAACAAGGGTTCTGATACTATAGGAGGAGAGCTCATTCAGTGGGCGAACGCCTTCACCCCAGACCCAGAACCATAGGTAGAGTTTGGTCTAACTCTATCGACAGCTCTGCTTCACCCCTCAATATGGCGCAGACAAGCAGCCGGAAAGTAAACAAAATAATTACCAGGCAGAATGACGAAGAATTTGGCGAAATCCCCCCCTTTTTTTTATTGTTTGGCAAGATTTTTTTTGACAGTTGCAATAGGAACCTGGTACCGTGCAGATAGCTGTTAAGTGCTTTGCCAACTTTGAAAGGAACAGAAAGCTGTCTTTCGAGTGTCCATAAGTTTTTATGAGTTCTTTATTTGATGTTCTTTATACCACTACTAAAATGACAGCCTTTTAAAAAAAAGTGCATTGATTAACTGTCTGCAATATTTTTGTTCATATTAAATTTTGTAAAACTGGTGTAAAGCTGTAGCTACCACCATCGCTCTTACTAAAGAACCGAAGGAAGTATACTGTATTCCCTAGTGTTGTTTTGATAAATTATCCTTAGATATAAAAAAAATGGATGTCAATAACGTGTAACTATATATAAATTGCTTTTTATTGAGTAACCTGTTATTATCGCACAATATTATGTAAGGCGCAATGGGCTTACTGAATGGTTTTTTTTCGGTCGCGTGGCGACGCCACCATCGCGGAGGATAAAAATATTAACATTGAAAATGAGCTATTCCCTATAGTCTCAGACTCCTACGTATAAATCATCCACAACACACAGCTGTGACGGTTAGAGAGGTGGAAACCAGGAAATTTAAGAATCGGAGAGACGAATAGATGGAAGGTGGTATGCCTCTTCGAGAGCTCTAGAATTATCAAGAAAACTGTGAGGGCAAACTTTTTCGGAGTGAAAATTGCAAATTCTCGGAACAGTCTGCCGTAGAATGTTGTGACGGCAACTAGTATGAGCTCTCTCGGACCAGACTTGTCCAACACTGGCGGCAGGTAGACACATTCAGGAACCATGCAGTACATGCCTAGTACTTGCCAACAGTGTGTAACCGAGATGTGACCGACCTAACGAGCCGATCAATGGCGAAGAGGATAAAGGTTAAAAAGTAAAAATAAGAGCAACAAGATAAACTTCGCCTAAATTATCAGGAGCACATTCAAGGTTACGAACTCGCGAGCAAGTGAGCGATGGAGGGTCACCGATACTGTCGTTACGGAGACATACATACAAGGCTGGGAGGTGGGACTTATTAAGTGGAGTGATGATTATTATTATTAAAGTTTAAATAAATATGAAATTCACCCAGTCAGCCGTAACAGTGATGCTAAAAAAAAAAGATTTGCTATTGTAGTGTTACAAACTTAAAATGATTATTATGTTTTGCACTGAAGGAATTAAGTTTTGCCTTATTAACGGTGTGGTTGACATGGGTAAGCAGGTAGTGTGTGTGTCTATTAGGAACAGATGTGCGGACATAATGAATGGTGAATAATGGATAGGTGTATTAGTGTGGATGTCGTAGATACTAAACTATAAAAGGACCGCAGATGTTTGAGGGTTTCGACTCGGTAACTGAGATGGGTTGTTAGGTACAGTGAGGTTTATTGTGTTATTATCATCTGTTATTATGCGATCGAACCAGTGAAAAGATGTATAATAAAAAGAAGAGACCCCAGGAATCATCCAGGCTCAAGCTGGGGGGGGGGGGTTATTGGGTGTCTGTAACCCCTCTCTCCTCGGTGAGCCTAGAAAAAATATATGTCGATTATATATAGGTTGGGGCCAATGAATGATTGTGATTAAAACAATACAGTAGCCTCAGCATCAGGAATTGGTATAAGTTCATTGCGGATTTTGTCCAACGCTGTAACTTTCCCTTTCTCATGCCCTGTATACGCCCCTGCTATTCCTGATTGCAGTTTTCTGCGATGACTCTGATTCATGTACAACAAGGTGGGCACACTGTAGAGCCTTGTTTATAACTTGTATCTACCAGTAACACCCACCTCTTCGAAGCCGAAGAACCCAGGGTCTCGGGAACTGGACAGAAAGGGCAAGTTAAGTAAAGAGTAGAAAAAGAATGAGGAGACAAAGTAAAGTAGAATGCATAAGAGTGATCCAGTCTGGGTGTGTGTGTGTGTGTGTGGTAGTGTAAGCCGTCAGCTAGGGAGGGAGCTACAAAGGGTGCCACCCATTGCTTCTCACGTGGTAGTACAGTACCGCCGTGCTTCACGATTTTATGATTATATTTGATTGTGTCGCATTTGTGGACACTTCGATCATTTTCATCAGTTATATGTTTTATTCAGGAAAGTAAGTATTCGATACAGATTTTAGGCATATAATACAGGTATTCAAAATACATGGAAAATGGATAAAGACGACAAAAAGACTATACTGTATAGCTTATTAAGAGCAAGGAGTGGAAGCCCGAGGAACAGTAAACTGTCACTGGAGCAATGATGTATGTCAGAATGGACTTTTAATCTATATAGAACATAGTCCGTCCATTCATAACCGGAAAACTCTGCCCATAATGTTTTATAATTATAAAGGCAAAGAGTGATTGTGAAGGGTATTATCAGTCCCGACCAAGAAGTGTGAACGGTGACGCTACAATAAGAAAGAGTGACAGGAAGCCATATTACGCTCACCTTATAGTAATGTGGAGATGTACTGACAGCGGGCCACGCCACACCCAAAGCTCGCCCTTCACAATATTCCCTACTTACCCACCTACAAATAAAACGTTGCATATAAAAACTATGATATACGACAAGAAGAAAACTGGGTGTAATTTTTTTCTATATACAACAGCTGGGTACATTTCAGTACACCATGTCTTTAGACAACAGTCATAGCTAAATACAAGTATCTCAGTTACGTGAGTGAAATATAACATCAGAATACACAATTAGAAATGATTACATGTTGTTGGGCAAGTGTATGGATAGAACTAGCCTTTATTGTTGGGAAATAATTATAATTTGAAGGGTAGTTGAGGAGGTGTCCGCCAGGTGGCTCTGTCAGGGCTAGTTCACTCGCCAGTGCACCCAAGGCTGCCACACGCCTTGGAGTATCATGTTTTGTCTAAATATTGGCCTTTAGTAAACCAGCCATGGTAGATTAGTGGCAAGTGAGGTAGAGTGTTGTGGTTTACGATGGTCACAAACTAGAATGAAATATAAGAGTTGTAATAGAGCTGAGAGTGAAGGTGTAACACAGACAGCTTGGCAGAAGCAACAAGTGAAAATCTGCTGTGAACAAACTGTATTACTGTGTTCTTTGTATTATTAAGTGTCTTACTTTTATTAGTGTATCAACTACATATGGATGTCCAGCAGAAAAATGCCAGTGAGTGTGGACAAGACGTTGCAAGTATACTTAAGCTGTCAGAAACAAATTAAGATGAACTCCAGATTGGCGTTTGCTGAGGAAGACGAGGCAGTGTTACCCAGCCTGAGCACTAATACTGTTCAGTGTTACCCAGCCTGAGCACTAATACTGTTCAGTGTTACCCAGCCTGAGCACTAATACTGTTCAGTGTTACCCAGCCTGACCACTAATACTGTTTTACCAGTGGAAGAAGAATTAAATGTGCTATGCGATATCTTCACAGAAAAGCTAGTCTTGAGACAAAACTCACTGTTGTTCATTGTTACTTGAACATATTACCTGCTCCTGGTTTTCAAATTTGGAAAAAATAATACTTGAGGAAACTATATTATTAAAATTGATACTGCCCAGACGTCTAGAAGATATTGAATGTAACCTTCAGATCTTGACATGCTTTAACTGAAAATTAATATGATGTTTAGAGTACATTGTATGTGATAACATCTCATATCAAGAAACACTAAGGGGTTGTGGTTAATGACATGACATTAGGTCTGGAGGGTGAATTTGAAATTGCTTTCCAGCATTAATGTGGTGTTTATTTGTTTGGTTAGGTTTGATTACGTTAGGTTAGCTTTGGTTCGTCAGAAAGAAGGCCAGCTTTGTAACTGTCATTGTATAGTCTGCCCACCATGCATGCACATTAGGTTGCCATACTAATAGACATCAATGTCTCACAGGGCAGTCGTATCTGTATCCTATCCTGTGCCTTCAAATAAACAAACATAAACTACATACTGGTACTAGGTAATGTGATATTCCCCTGGCTGTAATGTAGGTGATACACCACCAGAGTTATAGGGGATAAAATAATGCTGAGAATTACAAAGGTTGGTAATTCGGTATTATTTTAGATTCGGCCATCCAGGGAATCTTAGGAATTTAACCCCCACCAGTAATTGAGGGGGGTGTGGGGCGAAACCCCCCCTGGTTAGATAATATAATTCCTGGGTTCTATGGCTATGTTAGGTTAGGTTGGATACCTAAATACTGATCAAAACTAAAATTTTACCAGCAATTCTGTACTAACCATTACTTGGACGAAGGTAAAGGCGAGCTTCACCTCTGTGTCTTTAAAAAGATCTTCACTGTTATATTTAAGTGAATATTTGAATGCTTAGAAAACAAATCAAAAGAAATAAAATAAATGTTACCATGTGAAAATAATTTAGAAGTCTTTGGAAGTGCAAAGGTGTTATCAACAGTGCTCCTATAGTAGCACCTGTGGTGTAATTGCAAACATACTCACCTCACAAGCGAGTTGACTCTGGTTCAATCCCCAGGCAGGGTGAAATTATGGGTAAGTTTCTTTATGTCAATTGCCTTTGTCTGCCCAGCAGTATTTAGGAATCTGGGTATTAATCAATTTGTGAATCGTGTTACAGGATAATGGTTAGTTAGTGCAGTTCATGAGTTGTTCGGTCTTCTTGGAGAATTCCTTGACATTGGGTCAAACAGCTCGTGAAATTGAGGTTTGGTTGTTGTGTTGGCGACAGCTTCTACACCTTAAAAAAAATAATCACCTAGGTGGCCATAGGGTCCCTCCATCCTTGAACAAGAGGAGCAACCATTATTATTATACTGTATGTACACTCCACAAAAATTTCTCGAACACTACGCGTCATACAATATAACAAAACGAACGAGAAATCTGAATATTGCTCTCTGAGGAAGTTTTATTGCAAATTAAATTACCTCTTTTCATCAGTAAATACTATAAAGGCAAGCAACAAATATTATTTCGAAATATTGAGTCACATTGCATCCAGGCATACCAACCATTCTGAGATGACAGGAGCCATAGTGCTCATTAAAGTAGGAGTCAGGGGGGTAGCTAACCTTTTAAGCTATTAGTGGTAGTGAATGACAAGCCAACTACACTGAGCTCAGTGCCACTTAGTATTGCATCCCAAGTTTGATTCAGGATCAGATGTGAGGAGAGTGTTGCCCAATGTGTCCTGGGCACAACGATTTTCACTCGGCACTAACAGTGTATCCATAAGGTGTTATTGGATACAGTAATTATTCCTCAAACACCAGCATAGGATTTAACCTGTCTTGACCCCACTAGAGGTGGCCAGGGCTTTGAAGCAAAGGGAAAATAAAGGGCTAAAATCATACAATAACTAAAAGAATGTAACATTGCCTAGCCTAACCTGGTCATTGTATTGACCTACTGTATGGGCAATGGTGATTATTCCACAAACACCGTCGTACGATTTACCCAGTGTTTGTGTGATAGGCTAATAACCTGTAGCAGATTAGTTATAATCTTTTCACTCCAATCTTGCAAGTGGGCCAAATCAAAGGAAGCTCATGATTGGTTAAGTCACACTGGGTGAATATGTATGTGGATGGTGAAATACTGTAACAGCAAATTTCACTGACACTTTATAACTTTTCTATTTTTATTTTAATATATCTATGTTATCAATCTGTTACACATGGTAAATTTAACTTCCCTGGCTTTGGATATCATCCTAGATTAACACTTAATAGTTAATATTACTTGCAGTCGATGACTATAAAGAAAATAAATAATGAAGAGCTCTAGGTTAACAATACACCTCATTCTGCCAGACAGGCAGCTGTATTTTTAATGTGCACCAAGCTCTGATAGCTCATGTAAATGGAGTATATATACTGTACAGTACTGTAGTCATAATTTATAATAGCTATTGAGTACCAGTATAAATTTATAAATTAATAGTAACTTGGATTCTACTGTATATTGCATATTGTCTGTGGTATCAAAGTCTATATTTACCCAAAATGAATTAGAATGACTCTTGATTAAGTTTTGCATGGTTGACCTGTCTTTTACTGGACTGTACTGATAAATATTTTATATTTAATGTTTTGGTTTAAGCTTGTAGAATTGAATCGTGAGGACAAAATGAATATGAGCTCTGGAAAATGACACCTTAAATAATGTACAGTATACTGTATATAGCTCCAGTACATGTAATTTGTGATTTTGTCGGAAGCTCTGTGACACACACAGTTTTTTAATACAGTACAAACTTTATTTTGAAAAGAAATCAAAGCTTAGCTCGGTAATCTACAATAGAGGAATAAAAATTTATGAGAAAAAATGTAATATGTGTGTTAATCAAAGCTAGTTTACCTACAATTATAGAAATAATACTAACAACTACACAAAATAGCATTAATTTGTAGCAAGGAAGTTTTTCATTTGAGGCAGACATTTTCTTTGAAATTACAACTGATGTAAATTTTCCTGCCTGCTTTAGTGTCTGGTGTTGGAAATACTCCTCATATGAGGCTCCTCCGTACATTAAGCATAGTGCTCTTTAAAACATTTTTATTCCTGTTGCTGGGCCATTCTGCTCTATGAATGTCAACATTTCTATGGTGGCAGCAGTTGTGGTGTCTTGTTCTTTCAATATAGATTTGTTTTTGATGAGTATCTATTACTGACCCCCAGGACTCGACAATAGCTTCAGATATGGGAAAGGAAATGACTGAAGACATAAAAAATGCAGCAAGTTTACATTCATTTATGTTACATTGGTCAGCCTTTTTAAGAAGCACTGGTGTGTCCAACACTTCTCCTTTGTTGCATATCATAGAAATTGAATTAGTCATGTAATCAATCATCACTTAGTTCAAAATAGAGAGTTTTAAGAGAGTCAGTGTTCTTATCTACAAATGAAATATCAGAAACAAATCTACAAAAACCTTCAAAAGATGAATAAGGATCAAAAATATTTCTGCTACTACTGGGATGTGTGTAATCCAATAAACATTCAAATTTATGACATACTGGGTAGCTTAAAAGTAGAGCATTAAAATCTGGATTTAATGTTTGCTGCAAGCGCTGAAATGTAATTTTTTTAATTGTTAATACCGGTATCTTCAAACTTGAGCTTGAGTCCACCAAGACCACCACCAGCACTTGTTCATCTCTGAGATCTTAATCCTACTGGTGCATCAGGCACTGGTAGTCCGTGAAATGTGTGATGATCAACAATTTCTGTTATTTTAATTAGGTTAGCAAATAAATAATGAGGCAGTATGTGAAAACTAGTGCCTACTTTGCATTTCATCACTACTGAGTATATATTATTTTCAAATCATCAATAGCTACTTCAGCCCTCTTAATTTCAACCAAGAGAATGTCAGTGTCCCTAGAGTACACCCAGGGAAGTTTATTTCTAGCCATTTGAACTTTCTTTGGCCCTTTACTTAATATTTGGTATACATCTGGCAGAAAAAGTAGGTAGAATGAAAAGCTTGGTTCTAACATTTGGTCATGAAGCAAACATCCTTCCTTATTTGGTAGCTTCTTCAGACCTGCTATTAAGCTTTTGAAATCAGATATGGATGCCCTGAATATCATTTCACTATATGCTGTAAACTTCATGTCCTTAAAAATCCTAGGAACATAAAACTTTTCACACAAATCCGTAACAGACAGTAACAACCCTTAGTTATTCCCCACTTAAACTGATCCATCACATTATGAATCAGTTTTATAACATCATTAAGAACCTCCATAATTTTACTATCTTTTTGGGTGAGCTCAATCCTGTGCCTGGGATCCCAACACAAATTTACAGTATAAGGCAAAGTAAACCCCACACTCTTCAAACAATCTAACATAGGACTGGTCGTAGACTTCCCTGTTCCTTCACCAATAGCCATATGTCACGAGTATACATCTTTATTGGTATTATTGATGTCCCAAATGAGTATTCTGATGCGCGTAATGTGTCTCTTTCTGTGACATGGTGTCATCTTATCTGCTATCAGACGAAATGGTAAGGAAGATTCAGTCACATATGGTATTTTTAACTCCCCTCCTCATACATAGGATGTAAAAATAACCATGAGAGTGATTCTTAACACCAACATTACCACCAGCAACATATATTTCAGCAAAGTCCTACATGAGACCGATATGAATTACCGTTTTTGTATGTAAAATAAGCTGCTGATGCACAGCTTAAACTACATTCTTGTGCCCGTTTATTAATAATTTTCTCTTCAGACTGTACTGTATTTTACAAGTTAAAACAGTATTTTTCACATGACTTTTAGAATCACAGTACCGTCCAAGTGATTCTTTCAGATGGGAAAATGAAGATGGAATCTTTCATTCAGTGTAAATTTAGTACCATTATTAAAATCATAGTGGATTATAGATTTACAAGTACTGTACTATAGTCCAGTTTCATCTGGTGTCACAGTAGAAGAGACAAAATTGTGTCAATTGATCTAGCAGCTGGTAACAACTCGAATATCTCTGTGGAAGCATGTCTGGGTAGTCCTTTATCGGGCTGTAGAGACAATTTTATATGATCAGTACGATGGGGTTCATCTTTTTGAGATTTTGAATCAATCAAGGAACTTATTTTACTATCCAAACTGATCAGCATAGTTTTTAAATTATCTTGCTCAGCACTTTCATGATCTGTTTTAATTTCTTGCTAGCACTGGCACTGAAAGCTAACCGAGATGAGTCTTCAGATGAATGACGCTGTACTCGGTGAGCTGTATCACTACTAACGTCCTTAATTCTAGTCTCCACATTCTGTGTTTTCTCTGATTTAATGGTTTTGACAGAAAGCAAATGTCTAAGGTCCTGATTAGTTGCAGATGAGAATTTCAATGCATTGATATCGTGCGCACGTTTTGTCTTGATATCGTGCGCACGTTTTGTCTGTTCGTCCAGGTTTTTGAACAGTAATTGCAAACCACTTTTTCTATCCATGACGGTGCCATTGATGTTGTTTTTAATTGTCCTTTTGGGGACGTTTGTGTAAAACATTCACAACTCAAATGATTAATGATGTATCAACACAGTCGGTCTTTAGGAGCCACTGTGGTGTTGCTGTATGGCTGGGACGAGACGTATTAGTAACTGGTGGACAGGCAAGTAAGTGGATGACCGGGTCATTGGACGTGCAAGTCGGTAGTGGACGGGTATATGTCCCGTTTATTCACGCGGTATGATCAGCGGTACGGTACTAAACGGTAGTCGTCAGGAATACGGTACAACCTAGGAAAGACATTGAGGCCTGGCTCAGGTTGAGTGAAGCACTAGATTAATCATATTTTTTGTAGTTTCTTTTTTTGTGAATAATACAAGTTACAACCCGGACAGTCTGCCACTAGGTTCTTATTGTATAGGAGTGATGTTCAAAGTGAATCGATGATGAAAATGATACAGAATTTCAAAATAAATCGAGAGAATGATGGTGCATAGAAGCATTATTCTAAGAAAAATCCACAATCCTTGTCAGTTCCTGCCTACCTAGGTTGCCTGCCATTTTTTTTTCTTTTTCCTTCTTGGTCTTTGTGTCTTCCTGTTATTAAATCCAGGCTACCCGTATGTATTGCCCAGTCTTGACACAAAAGTCAGTAACAGATAAAATGGTGCCTCTCTCTGTATTTTTTTTTATTCCAAAATTACCGTTCTTTACTCATGAAAACTGTACATACAGGTATTTTTTTTTATTCCAGAATTACCGTTCTTTACTCATGAAAACTTTACAGGTGAAGCCATGAGTTCAGCATATTTATTCTCCATATAGCTAATGAATAAACATAAGGTATGGCAGTTAAGTATATATGGTAGGTACTGTAGTACATACCAGTATATAATAGTTTTTAAACCATACAGTACTTGATGCAAAACTATTTTTTTTTAAATACTGCACTGGTACTGTACTGTATACACCTATAATTACCTCATACGATAAGAGCCTACTGTACTGTACTGCAATAAATAATGTTTTACACTGAACTTCGTTGTGTTGAAAAATTACTAACTATGTACTGCACAGGTTACTGTACAACTGTATACAATATGTATGTTTTTTTCTTTACAGCCAAACAAGATGTAAAAATGTGTAAATACCTTTTGTTGTATATATTGAGGTATTCTGTAAGGAACTATTTAGGTTGTAAGTGCACAGTTAAAGTGGACTGCTTGTGTGAAGTAGTGCAAGGAGATGGGTTGTTGGTGCAATCTAGATGAAAATAGATTGAAGGACCTACTTTGTGTTTACAATAGAAAATTTAAATAGTGTGTGTGTGTGAAGTTAAAGTGGTTAAAGAGGTGACACACAATGTTGTACTATATGAAGATGGCAATTACATACCCAGTGAAAAACAAAATATTATTAAGGGACTACTCGGACTCTTTGTCCTGAAGCTGTAAAGATGGATTACAGCCGCTACATAGTGCAGGTGTTCGTCGGGGCATTGTCGCCTCACTATGAAGCTCTCTCCATTGAGGTCAGCAAGCAGACCACGTCACAAGAAATCACCATCTGTATCGTGGAGAGGCTTGGGCTTCCCAATCCCCAGCACTATGAGCTGGCAGAAGTTATCGGTAATTCTCACGGGCAAGAGTGTAAGGAGAGGAGGCTGGGGCCAATGGAGAATCCGGTGGCTTTACAGATGCTTTGGCCCCAGTCCCCCGTTACAGAAAATACTGATGAGAATGACCAACATGAGTACAGGTAAGTTGGTAATACCTTTCTACCTGTCATGTGAAATTTAATTAAATAATTTATTGTGAATTCTGCAGTTTGGTAGACCTCACTGTTTTCAGAGGGAATGTCACAACATTCAAAACAGTTGTTGCATATTACTGTAGCTACAGTAATGGCATTGTATTGTACATCCTTATTTACTTCACATTTAGTTATATGAAATGCAAATACTGTATAGCTTTAATACTCTTTTATTTAGTATTTTACAGTAGTTTGAATTAGTTCATTAAATTTTATTAGCTAATATATACACTGTACACTTGCTACAAAAAGTATATGCAAAATTTTTGCTAGACAATATGACACAATGGACGGAGTATTTTGACAACCCTACTGAGCCAATAGGAGTTGGAGTGTTCATTTTGACCCCACCTTGCAGATACTTTTTGTAGTGAGTGTACTTGGCTATAGATAATTACTGTTGTCCTGTAGCTGTTTGTGATGATCCTGTTTTCTCAACAGATTTTGCCTGAGGGAGAAAATTTCTTCAGACTCTTTGTGGGCAGAACCCAGTCAACTCGACTCACAGCTAATCCGTGATTATTTTTATAAGTTCTTGTACCAACCCAAAGACAAAGAATATCCTGATCTCTGTCAGCTACCCAACCTGACTGAACAGACACTCCTTGAAAATCTGCGAGCGAGGTTCCAAAGAGGTTATATCTATACGTATGTTGGGTCCATCCTCATATCTGTCAACCCTTTCAAGTACTACCCCATATACAATCCCAAATATGTCAAGTTGTATCAGAATCATAGACTTGGAGAACTCCCTCCTCACATTTTTGCTATTGCTGATGCAGCCTATCACTCCATGCTGAAACAAAAACGTAATCAGTGCATTGTCATCAGTGGGGAAAGTGGAAGTGGAAAAACTGAATCGACGCTCTTCCTTCTCCATCATCTTACCATGCTGAGCCAAAAAGGTTCTCATGGAAGTGGAGTGGAACAGACCATCTTAAGTTCAGGACCTGTTTTAGAGGTAAGAGTTTTCACTGTCTGCTACTGTATATACTGTACAGGTATTGTCTTTAGCTTTGGTATTAGTACAGGTACAATGTTTTCTCACAGTACAGTACTATATTGCCTTTATTTATTAGTACAGTATATGTAGGTATTGTACACTTGATAAAAAAACATTATCTTCTTGGAATACCACTCATAGTTAATGTGAAGTTCATTTTAACTGTCCTCAGGAATGTTTCTGAAAAGAACTTAAAATTATTTTTGTCTGTATTGGTGCTTCATTATGTAACCAGTCCCTCTTGTCACTGCCAGGCCTTTGGAAATGCCAAGACAGCCCACAACAATAACTCAAGTAGATTTGGTAAATTCATTCAAGTCACCTATAAAGAAAATGGTCTTGTTCAAGGGTAAGTATCTGTAATGTTCTCTTGAAGTATGACTGTGTACAAAGACTGATAGTATGCCACTTGCTTATCACGGATGTATAGACACGTTAGTCAAAGCTAATGCTAGAGTACAATGGATTATTCTTTATTTACGTATGGTAGTGACAACGCGAGTGAAACTAATGACTTCTAATTAGGACCAAGTGTGGACTCTAAAAATTTACACTATACAGTACTATTATTACTTCACATGGCCTCTCTTTAACTACTATTTTTCCCTCCTGTAAGTGTTGGTCCACCTGACACAATAATGAGAGAGTCGATATAATACATAGTTAGGTTGATGCACTTGGTCAAAACATATAGTACTTGGATAGTTTAGACTTATGAAAACTAATATTTGCATTTAGAAAATCACCAACTTTCTTCATAAATAAATTTTTCAATAATTGTATACGTACTCTTATCTCTTGATGTGTTATTTGGATGCAGCCATTTGAGGAAGGTTAGTATAGCCCAGAGTCTTGTGCTGTAATCGATTTTCCTTGGTAATACTGTATAGTCTTACTGACTGTGCTATTAAAACTCAGGATATAAGTCAGATATTGTAATGGTTGTAATCACAAGTTATAAGATAATGGAGGATAAGGAACTGGTGGGAGAGGAAGAGACTATGGTATAGATATAGAAACAGATAAACAGATACATAGAGCATTAATGTGGCAGCAAAATTATGTTTAAATTTCATGGTAACATAAAATCAGAGAGATGATTCAACAGTGAAGAAGACAAGGCGACAGAAAAAAAAAATGATTGCTTGGTTACAAACTATATTATGTTTATTGTTTATTATTGTTATCCCCAGAGCATGTGTTCAGAAGTACCTGCTAGAGAAGTCAAGGATCTGCTCTCAGGCTTACAATGAACGCAGTTATCATGTGTTCTATTATCTCCTTGCTGGAGCGTCTCCCCAAGTACGGCAAGCCCTTCACCTCTTAAAACCCTCAGACTACCGCTACCTCAACCAGGTTGGTAATTGGTTTGCCTGTCTGCAAACTGTATTTTCTGTAAGAAAGAATTTTTCATAATTTAAAAGAAGAACAGCTCTTTTTGTTTGAGCAATTTTTCTGATTTAAATATAAAAGGGTGAGAATTATTGTTTCAGAAAACAGGTTTGAAGAGGGTTAGGTTCAGAATTATAAGCTTAATTGGTTGGCTGTAAATGGATTTATTTTCTGTAGAGTAGCTATATAATATGGCTTGATGGTGAGGAGTACAGTACAGTATTATATATGGTACAGAGATAGAAATGTGTATTTACTGTATGGATGGAGATGTGACAGTTGAGAACATGAGAAGGTTGTTTGGCTAAGCGTTAGTGAACAGAAGATTGAGATGTAAGTAAACTGGCGTGGATGTAGGAAGAGGAGCTGTGTATGGAGTGGGAGACAGAATCAATGAAGTATGAAGAAGGTTATACAAGTCAATGAGCTGAACAAAGGGAATGTGACTAAACGTGGCTAAAACATGTCAAGATATGATAAAGACAAAGTGGTCACATGTACAGTACTTGGGGGAGAAATGGGAGGTGATAAAGATCGATAGAGACAATGCTAGAAAGTGTACAGTAGTAGGTTTCTGGTTGTAAGGTATCGAGTATAGAGATAGATGATATAAAATAATATACAAGGGGTAAGGATGGGTAGAATGCCTTCCAAAACTAAAAAATGTAATAACTCAGATCAAATAGGACATCACAGGAGAAAATAATGTGTGTGAAGGCTACATAGAACTAAGGTGTTCATTGAAGATTTTCCAGGATGGAGACACAGTAAACCCTTGATAACTTGGCACATATGGGTCTCTGGCCTTGCCGAGTTATCCCAAATTCCGACTTATCGGGGCACTTCCCCCCCTCCTACAAAAATACAACATTAAAAAATTACTGACCCATATGTGTGTACATGTAATTACTAAATGTAAAAAAGGTAACACCAGCTCTGCAGGCAAAGAATGAAGGATCATAGTAGGAGACACAGATGCATGGTAGGTGACACACAGGTATGGTTGGTGATACAGATGGCCAGATATGTGGAGATTTTCCCAGATAATTTTATATATCTCTGCATTTCCCAAGTTATACTAATACATTCCGCGACCATATCCATACCGAGTTATATGAAATTCCGAGTTATCAAATGCCGAGTTATCGGAGGTTTACTGTATGTGTAGAGTTCTGGTTTTGAGAGAAGTCCAGGGGAATAATTATATAGTGTTTTGGGAAAGATGTATAGAATGGTGAGTATATATAACACCTCATGGTATTGAGGATGTAATTAACTCTGTCTGCAGTGAGCTTTCTACCTTCTACATTTGAAGTGGAACTTATTTTCATAACATTTGCAAAATTTAACAGGTGCTTTATAGCTCCACATAACAATGAGACTTATATTTAAAAGTAAAATTAAATAATTTCTTTATCTTTTCAGAGCAAGTGCTATACCATTGAGGGCTGTGATGAGCAATTTGAATTTGTGAGACTGAAGCAGTCCATGGAGATGGTGGGGTTCACGGTTGACAAACAGCATCGTCTCTTTGCTGTCCTCTCTGCTGTCCTTCTTCTAGGTGGGTGTGCCTGTTTCTTAATACAGAAAATATATAAAAATGCATGTGAGAGTGAGTGATGAGAATCACCCATCATGACAAACAAAGATTATGGCAATGCATTAATTTTTTTCTTTGCAGCAATTAGATATCTAATTTGTATACATTATGTCTAATTCTTGAAACAGGTAACATAGAATTTCAGCCAAAGAAGTCCACCTACCATCATGATGAATCAGTGTTGGTACGAAACCCTGAGCAAGTTGGTGTTATATCTGCACTGTTGGGAGTATCAGAAGACACACTCATGAATGCTCTCACGTCAAAGAAGGCTCGTGTTCAAGGGGAGATTCTAGTCATGCACTATCGCCTGCCTGAGGTATGACCCATTGAGCAAGCTCTTACTTCACTCTTGTCTATTAATCTTGAATTTTTAATAAAGTTGCAAAGAACCTGATCCTTTCTTCTAGCAATTTATTTAATTTAGTGTGAGTCTGTGAGAGGGGTAGCATTAACCCCTGGTGTACAGGGTCGCATCCGAGTTGAATAAAATCGCCGGGTGTGAGCCAAATGTAATATTAAACGTGGTGTCCCCGTAGTGAAGGGGTTAAAGTTTAATGCCAAAATATATGATGAAATTTTTTCCTTCAGGCTGTTGCAGCCCGTGATGCCTTGGCCAAGTGCTTGTATGGGGCATTATTTGACTGGATTGTCCTGCAGGTGAACTACTCTCTTATTACCCTGAAGGAATCAGCCAGTGACTGTGGAGGCAACTCAATTGGTGTGCTGGACATATTTGGATTTGAAGATTTTGGTCACAGCAACAGGTGTGTTTGAGAATTAAAACATGGATACAGTATTTCATGAAAACATTACTGTTTAGTATTCAGAGCTTTATTCAGGCTATCTAACAGTATGAAGGTGAGGTGCTCAATATATAAGTAGATAAACAACATTCCCTCTGAATCGAGACCACTGGTACTATAATTACAGCATAGGAAAAACCTCACTGAATTGAATTGTGGATAATTAGAAACAAAACATGAAAACAAAATTCCCTGATGAATTAAACTTTAAATTAAGCTGAATGTTTGAAAACTCTTATGTGACACTACAGTACCACCTATGCACGTGAAGCTAGAGTCTGGATGTGCAGTTATGAGAGAGAGACACAAATAAGAGAGAATGTGTGTGTGTTTAATTACTAGTCTTACCACCTCTCTCGCCATTTTTCCTCCAGGTTCGAGCAGTTCTGTATCAATTATGCTAATGAGCACCTGCAGCACTACTTCAACCAACATGTTTTTGAATATGAACAGGAAGAATATCAGCGTGAAAATATCACCTGGACCAATATAGAATTCCAAGATAATGTTGATTGTTTAGCGCTGATTGAGGGGAGGCCTGCTGGTTTGCTCTGTGTTCTAGATGATCAGTGCAGGTAAGGAAGTAAAGAATTGTAAGATTGAACCATGAGATGTCATTTTATCAGTGAGGAAGAGACACCTGATCTGTAAGACAACTCTCACCATAACAATCCACGGTAGAGCTCGTTATTGCCGAGGGGCTGACTTATTGTAGGAGTAGTCTGCTGTGTCTGTATAGATCAGTAAACTGCTGTTGTTCAGTAAACTAAAGAGTTAAACTGTTATTTTGTACTCTTAGCCTGGTGCTTGCTTGCTCTGAAATCCTTCCTGGGAGCCTTTAGGTTCACCACATTATTAAGGCAGTGCTCTTGTTTTTCAAAAGCATCCTAAGTAACTCCATCTGTTCCCACTGTGAATACATCCATTCACTGTTATACTTTAAAAAAAATTCAGCATAATTTGAGTAAAGAATTTTGTCAATTACAACAAGGGGAAAAATAGAGAGACTTGAGTATATTATATTTGTTATTTTGTTAATGTTGACACCAGAGGGCCATTTGTGTTACCCAGTTGAATTTCAAAGGAATATTTGGTACAGAAAATGAAGGTATTTATTCAAACTTTTTAGTTAATTTTCTATTCTTATGAATTGAATGATTTTGTTGTATCAAACCAGTTGCCTGTCTAACAAGAGTCTCAGTAGCACTTTACACTGATCTGTTATGACAGTGTAGGTTATGGCTTGCATTTTGGCCCTGACAAGCTCTGTCATGTCAGCTGTCAGCAGGTGTTCTATAAAAACTATTGTATGGTGTATGGAAGGCTACTTGTTGATGACCTGTTGTCTATAGAAAGTCTCTTGGCAGTTTTGATATTGCTGTATGTATTTACTTACCCAGATCTTTTTTTCATATTGAAATTAGCTGTTGAAAGATGATGCTCATGTTATATCTAAACCATAGCAATGGTAATCTTTTTTCAATAGATTTTGTCTCATGCTATAGAATGTAGTTAATTATATATTTCCCACCACTCAGTAATGAAGCAAAGTGTTCCACAAATATACGAGACAATCATCTTTTTAAATAGGTACAGAGTAACCATCTGACAATGTTTGAACTTTTGTATTTGAAGAGAAAACTGATTGAGAGTGAAATGTGATATGTTTGTTTTCAGTTTTCCTGCCGTCACCAACGAGACTTTCCTACAGAAGATCAACACAGTCCACAAGGATAATAAATACTATGAAATACCTCATAAAAGAGAATCAGCCTTCATCATTAAACACTATGCTGGCAAAGTCAAGTACCAGGTAACTGTTGTACTGTATAGTACTGTATTTGTTGGAGAATGTCTTGAATAGTGAGTCATCTTTATTATTCTCCTGCCATTAGATGTTGAGGGAGAGCCATACTAAATTGCCCTGTTCAACTATCACTATGATTAACTTGTTGAAATAACTTCTTTATATTTCAGATAATTTTCATGAACACTGACAGATTTGCTGATTGACAGAATGTGGGTGTGTGATCTTATTCCACACTAATATGTCTTTGTGTATTATACAGTAAAATGCTGTACAGTATACACTTGTATAATTCCTGCCATCTCTGACACTTGTATGGGAATCACTAATCTGTAATTAAGCTCAGTGATGGAAACTTAGAAGTCAGTAGGGATGATGTGGAAGTAATGGACAGTGCTAAGCCTTAAAACAGGAGGAACTATTAACCTTGTTTTCTCAACTTATGCATTTCCCGGTCCCTAAGGCCTTTAAGAACGATTCCTGCAACTGTTGCATGTTGACTTTTCCTGACCATTTTTTGATGAATAGGCATGATTATATGGGTCTCTAGCCAGCCTGGTAACTCTGTTGACCAAATATGCCTGCAAGAATTATTTGACCTTACAACTGGCAGTCACAACTTTATCCAATCCTGAGTTGACCAGTGGTGGGATTGGTAAAAATGTATAAGGAACTTGTTGTGGTGAGGTGCTTTTACACTGACTATTCCATCATTTAGTGGGAAGTGATTGTCAGATATTAATATGATACTGATTGATGCTTTCAGGTCGCTAAATGACTACAGCAAAAAGAGCCAGGGTCTGATGTTAACTGAACTATGGTATTTTTCAGGTAAATGACTTCAGAGAAAAGAACCTGGATCTTATGCGGCCCGAGTTGATATGTGTATTGAAGAACAGTCGGTATAGTATTGTGAGAGAGGTGGCTGGAGCGGACCCTGTTGCTGTGTTTCGTTGGTCTATTTTAAGGGCATTCTTCCGTGCTGTTAGTGCGTTCCATGGAGCAGCAATCAAGTATACTAAACGAAAAGGTAATAGATTTTTTTTTTTAACATCCTATTAACACAGGTCTAGGTAAGAGGACCTTCTTTCTTTGTAAAAGGAAGAATGTCAGCAGTTAGTGTGAGAAATCTTATGCTGTGTGGCAGTGAAACATGGCTAGTTAAAGAGGATGACATAGCAGGCTTGAACAAGCTGAAATGGGAACAGTGAGGTGGGTGAGGAATGTGACTCTGAAAGACAGGAGGTCCTTTTCAGAGCTAATAGGGTAACTAGGTATTGAGATTATTGGCAAAGTTCTGTGTTGAAGTAAACCGAGATGGTTTAGGTACAGTTCAGGTCAAAATTTCTCTCCCTCCTAAAATGAAGCAGCATCAACCCCAAACAAGATCCAACAGTTAGGGTAAATCAGTTCGGAGACTCATCCCCGAGACTCAGTCTCACTACGGGGAGCGAACTTTTTTCCGAGACTCTACACAGAGAGAATGGATGAGACCAATTGGGTCAAGAAATGCATGAACCTAAATGTGGATGGGATGAGAGCCAGGGGTAGATGAGGAAATGACATTAGAGTGTAGAACCTGACAAGAAAGACTGCAAGAGACAGTGCAGCATGGATAGCTGCCGCCAGGTTGTATGTTTCTTCATTTTCCACGGTCAGTAAGTCTCTATCATCTTATTCTTGTCAAATTGTTGGTCTATCTGGTAACTTTATCAGATCCCTCATTCTTTATTAAACTGCTGGTGTATAGAGACTGGCACTTTATAAGGATGTTCTTTATCAAGGGTTTCCTGTATACTTATGTGTAATTCATTGTTTTTCAGCAATTCATTACCTATTCACTGTATCACCAGATATTTATTATTTGACAACTTCTTTCAGGGCATGAAGACCAAAGGAAAACACCAAAGCAGAAAATCCATATAGATAATTCAAGAATTCTTGCAGCCATTGAGAACACTCAAATGTGAGTATTATGTGGTATATAAATGCCTGTGTTGTTAATTTTATTATACAGTGTACTCTCGATTTAATGGAATCCGATATAACAAACTTGATTTACATGAAGGACTTTTTTCAGTTATTTTTCACTTGATTTAGTGAACTAGTTCGCGAAATTGAGATTAATTCTGTTAATACGCTCACACCTAAGGAGACACCTCAGACACATGATATGTACATAGAAACATTATTCATGGCTTATCTTAACTTGGGGGTTCGGTGTTTGTTTTAAATTTTTTCTATTATTTCCCCCAACCTTTTTCCAATTGATAGCTCCACTCTTTTTTGACTTTCTCCCCCATACTACTTTCTTTCTGAGACTTCTGAGAGACTTTTGGCAGAATTTAGCGAAATCATGCTTGATTTAGTGAACTATGGTATTTCCACGCTATCCTGGCCCATATACCCCGCCCCTCTTCTATAGTAATAGTTCATAGAAAATTCAAACTAAATGTGTTCACAATTGGTAAGCAGACCTGTTCTTAACTAAAATAATGTTAAATATCTGAACCATAAAAATGCAGATGATCTCAAGGCATTAGCTCATCAGAGAGGATGTTAGAAAATTTTAAATATTTATCATAAAAGGTCGATATAAATACGTGCCTATACACACTCAGTTCGGAGGGAGGTAAATCGCTCAGGGTAACCAATCGGCTATTTGTAGCTATAGATGAGGGGCAGGGCTTATGGGCCAGCTTAGCATGGAAAGGATATAGTTCGCTAAATCGAGCGAAAATAACGGAAATTTGATTCGGAGGAAATTTCAATTTAACAGAAAGGGGTGGCTCGAATTAGTTCGTTAAATCGAGAAAATACTGTACAGTATAAAAAAAAAAGTGTATACAATAAACATATTGTAGAAAAGTGTCTGTAGAGGAACTCCTGAGAACTGCTGTCTCCAAGCTGGTTATTGAAATGAGGAGTCAACAGGTACACACAAGCCACCTAGTCAAGAAGTATCCAACAATTTTATGTATTTGTATGATGTAATAATGAACACAGTCCCAGATTTTAATGATGTCCCCAGAATGTGACCATCCCTACAGCACTGACTTATCACTTTGCTCTTTATGTTTCCTTTTTAATGGATATTTATAATTTTTTAGTAGATTCCATAGTATTTACTACAGTACAGTACTGTATCTCCTGTGAATTTTCTTTGTTATAAATTCACACATTCCAGCTGTCAGGACTTCCTCTGATATGATACAAATTGCAAACTAACTTCTTCAAAGACTAGCTTGCATAGTCCTCTTCCCAGACAGTGTATGAAAACCAGAATATGACTTTTGTATGCAGGAGTGGTTAACACTACTTGAAAGTATGCATCAGAGTAGTGTATCACATAGTTTCACCAGTTACCAGTATCTCACCACCTGTTGCTGCAACATAACTCATGCTGAAAACCTTCCTGGTTTTATTGTGAGACTATAGTGGAAGTTTATTATTTATGTAACACATGCTGCTTGTTCCTGAAATTAATTGATAAAGCCATCTATTAATTATTATTGCTGGTTGTAGTTTCAACAAATTCTGTGGATAAAAAAAAATTCTCTCTACACCAGAAATTTTAATTAGAGATGAAGTGTATAAATCAGCAGTTACTACATAGAGTTCACTAATTCAAGAAGTTAAACTTATTCAGAATTCATCATGCTTCACATACAAGAAGTACAGTAATGATTAGTGATAAAATGTGAAGTATTTTGGAGAAAGATATGAAATGAGAAAAAATAAGGATAAAACAGATCAGGGTTGGGTCGATTAAGCTAATTAACTAAACTAGTTTGATAGCGAAATGTGGTTTAACATAATTGAAATACAAGTACGGTATCCCCAAAATTCATTTTATTTTCAAATAACTTTTCATTTAAAAAATTATGGTTCAAGGAGAATAGTTAGTGGGGATAGGCATATGGGCCGAGGGAGGGCTGCTCCCCCACTCTCATTTGGGCAAGTTGTTTCAGTAGTTACAAACAAAACAGGAAGGGAGTAATTTGAGTTTACTGTTTGTAGTGTTAAATTTATCTTAAGCCAGATTTACATAGTTCTTCAGCTCACTAAATTTGTGAGCAGGCTTTCCTTAACATCCCTAGTTACTTATCTTATAGCTAAATACTAAAAAGTGTTGCATTCATCTTGATAAGTTTTGGATGTTGAGCTACTACAGCAGCTTCTTGGATATTAGGCATGGCAGTTGTGGCTCATCAGGTCATTAAAAAGACCGAGGCAGCTTGCCAATATTACCTCTCGACTGCTGGTGTCACACACCGAGAAGCATCGTGTCATAAGCAGCAACACAATAACAATGTGTCGTGACATTGATTCTAACCACTTCATGTTTGGTGGAAAAGTCCTGCAGTGCAACTTAAACTTCGGGCAGATTCTTCCTTGCCCATCAAAATAATTTGAGCCTGTATGCTTATGTTAATGTAAGACAACTGAAGACACACATGGAGCAGGTCACTGAGACACTGACCTCTCAGGGGTCAGTGACACAAACAAACAGGTAATCTGCCTGTTAATATTCTAAGCTGCTATCTGGCTTTCTCACAGTCAGGCTTTGTATATGTAAACTTCAAAGGAGCAGCTAAATCAACTATGTGGGATGACCCAGGCCTGAGCCAGGAGTGTGTAAGGTGACATAAACCTAGGGGGCCTCCAGCAGCAGATAGTGTTGCCAGTGACAAGGACTAGTAGTGTAATTCAGTGTATATTTTTGTTTGTATTTATCCGTAATAAATGCTAGTGACAAGCCTACAGCTGGAGATTATTCATATTAGAAAAACCAATGTTATTTTCTGTATACTGTACTGGATATTTGTTACGGGGAACAATTATGTCTGATAGTTGGGACAATACAACCCCGTGCTAATTTTAATTACAGTATAGTACGTTCATATTAAATGTGGTAAATACAGGTAATAGTACAGTATACTCTCAAAAGAAATTAATCCCTATACCGGAGAATGACGTATTCTTTACCAGACATGACATATGTACACAAACGGCAATTAAACTTACAGAAGTACTTGTATATTAATACAGTATATTATGATCAGTCATGTATAAGGGTAGTTCTGTGGACTGGTTTCAAGAAACCCCCCAAAAGTCACCCCGTCACAGTCTTTCGGCAAAGTTTGTGTCAGTAATAAGAACAGTTTTTCCATTTGAAAAAACATTGGGTAGAGCGATCCAAACCCAAATTGCACCCTTAGTGATACAACTGCCAGCCAAAGAGGCTAGTTAGAGGCACTTAGGTGGTTTGGCATTTCTGCTTAGGGGAGGGGTGCTGTCAGTGTGAGATACTGCTGAGCAGGAGGGGTTGTGCCAGCACAGCAGTGCTAAGCAATGCATTTTGCATCAAAAGACCACGAGAGGGTTAAAGTGGTTAACTTTTCAAATTAAATTGATTTAATTAGTTAATTTTCACAGTTTTTAAGATTACCAAATTGACTCGACTCACTATTTTATAATGTTACTTGAACCAACCCTGATAGAGGTTATAATTGTACTGGGTGTTGACAGTCAGAATAGTGGCTGTCCCCACCTCTGTTGGAGTGTACAGTAGCAGTTGTTACTCTCTGGTTTGTATTACATGTGAGGTTTGTTCCACAAGAGGGCCTTAATATAGAGAAAGAGGAAGCAATACTCTTACGGAAGTACTGTGTGGAGTTTTTCTGAGCTCATGGTAGCAACATGGTTAACATAAGGTGACATAATCAAGCTCCACCATGCTGGTTAACATTGAAACTTCATTCATACAAAAGGGTTTTACTCTCTGCATCAATAGTTTTAAGTTTTAAACAATTGTTGTAGTGCAACATATCCCAACTCAACCTCTATTATGATCATTCTTACAGTTCTCTCAGTCTTATGCATGATTAAATTTTTATTGTTTATGTATTAAACAGTACATTAATATAGTTTTAGTAATTTCCTTTTGAAATGCTAAATATTTTTATTATTTCCATTTTCTTGTGAAGTGACATCCTTGAAATATAATCTTGCTTATGTTAGCATTCCCTCCCCTCTTCTCATAGTTTATGAATTATTGCAATAAATATTTCTTACACATGCTGTCTTCTGAGTTATGGCATATCTCTATGACTACTGTAATGCCTGTCATATCACCCTGTGATTGATGGTGGACTCTTTGCTTCAAAATTTATGATAAAAAGATAGGTAAGTGGTATGTGAAAAGTACATGGGAACTAGTAGACCAGTGCATGACCCCAAACCCAGTGAACCATTGGGTTACTAACTTTTTGGGGCTTGTGAATAATATTGAGAGGAGTTAACATGATAGTCTGGTGCAGCTCAGGGGTTGGACAGCCTGCAAGTTGTATAGTACACAATGGTTTCTCCATACTAAGGAAAATCTGGTTCATTATATTTGTTGTACCTTGAACTGCTGTGTACTATGTGAAGGCCAGGCTTGGGGTACAATATGTGATTCCACTAAACTCATAGTTTTATATGGGTACATTTTCCATTGATAAATAATAAGACTTCATTTGATGTACTTAAAGGAGGTGAATTAATCTGCTTACCAGCACTTACAAGGGATCAATATGCTCTTTTTTATTGGGTATAGAGAAAAATCAGAACTGGGGAATTTATGCCAGTGTATCTCCAGGCCACTGTACCAGGTGTAAGTGTATGTATTAATCCATAGATGGACCTGTTGTCTAGACCAGTTAGAGCATCAGTTGCCAGTCTGTTTTGAGGTTCTTGATCTGTACACCTCAATATCTCATTTTTATTGTTCTGGCTGTCACTCAAGGTAAAAGTAAGCTGCCTAGATGGTGCTGGACACTTTTTCTTCAGAGCATAAATGGCCTTGATTAGGGGGGGGGGTAATAGAGCCATCTTGATTTGTACATTCCCAGAAATTCCTTTTGTGATTAATTGGCCAAGTTGGGTTTGGAGCAATCAACATAAATACTGCTATTTTTAGTTATCTCTTTATTTTGAAACTAATGCACACTGTTTTGCTTTGGGAACTTTCAACATTCTTTAAGGAGTTAATCAGTCCATCATGTGTGCTTGCTTGCATACATATAGCAGAATTTTTCCCTGCCCTCTCTACTGTTGCTTATTTTCTCTACTCCTGCTGACTTGCCTTCCATAATTTACTAACTTTTTTCACAGTGATTATTAAGAAGCATTTTACTTACTGTAGATGGGTTTTGCTTGCTTACCCTTTATTGTTCTCAACTTTTTATGGATATCTCTACATTAACTCCAACAGTAACATCTGATATAATTTGCTTATATATATATATACATTACATAATCATTTAACAACATCACAAAGTAACTCACCATTTTTCTTCCCTCATAGTCACTTTGACAACTTGGTAAAATAAAGCCAGCAGGAACTGTGGTCTTAGGGGAGGATCCAAACTGAGGAAATCACTTATCAGCCGGACTCTTGGCCCCGTCATCATCAGTTAAGACATCTTTTGTTGCATGCAGTGTAATTATCACAAGATAAATTATGAAGTAGTGGATATTTATCTATAATTGAGCATGTCTGCCACCGATAGTTTTCACAGAATAATGACAGGTGCTCTCATGCTGTCAATTTTGAAAAAAAAGGAAGATGTGTTTTATTTTATTTTTTCCACTGGAACACCATTGTAGGTAATTTGTTCACTTATTTACCCCCATTGTCTCTCGTGACATAAAGACGCATGCATGAAACTTCTCCTCCTCCTCCATTATGGGCTATAGGTAGGAAGAGTGTCATTTTTGGATGCAAACTATTAGTAGTGTACTGTACTTATTTATTCATGGTTTTACAGTACAGTACACATGGTCTTTCTGCACGAATGATGTGAGGCGTAAGTCTCTTCCAAGTACTGTACCCAGATTCCTTCTCTTGACCCTATACCATGGTCATTGTTTTATTTGCTTGTTTTCATATTTTGACAGCTTATTGCTTTAAAGAAGCTAACAAACTGGCTTATTATGCATAACAGTAAAGGCCGGATAGAATGTGAATTCACGGAGTGTTATGGTGTGTATCTCGTCAGTTTCGCTGGGGACATTATTTTGGGGGATCTCACTGTTATTTCATTGAGTGGTGCAGCAACCAGAGTTGTGAGGCAAGTTGATCAAAGCAATGTTAAAATATTGCTGAATATTTTGATCTGTTTTAAAGTATGCTAAGTTGGAAAACAAATTGCCAAAATTTTACTGAAATTCAAAAGATCTGCAAAGTTCAACCTCACTGGACAAGAGATGAGATTCATGAAGGTTCTTATCATGATTATTCCTTGTACCTGAGTGTTCAGTCAAACATTTTGGCTTGGGCTAAAGGCAACATGAAAAGAATATTCCACGAAAGTATAAGACTTACACTAGGACTTTACTGTCACACACATGCATGCACTCCCTCCCTCCCTCCCTCCCTCCCTCTCCTCTTTCGTGTGTATACAGATAAATTTACACACAAACACACTAACAGTGGCTCTGCATCACCATTTAGTTATGAGGGAGGTGGGCAGTGTGGCCTAAGCTCACTTTACTTAATTCCAGGAGTGAGGTAAAATATGTTGAGGCTGTTACCATACGTTGGTTGGGTTACTACAGGGGGTCCTCACAATATGCTGTACCAGTATAGTATGTCATTTCACGTACAGTATACGTCACTAACAAATAGAGCTCAGTACTATGATCTGACCAGTTACCTCTCTGTTGGATGGAGCTGTCCCACGCTTCTCACTAGTCCCTGATCTGTCCTCTCTTAGCCTCTCATTTCATACCACACCTGTCCCACACAACTGTTGAAATGCCCCAGCTTTTGCCTTGATTGTGAATTTTTAACTATGTTTAGATTATGCATAAAAGATGTTTTTTATGTGCCACTGGATGACTGGGGTGGTCAGTTAAATCATAATTTGTCTCCATTGGGTTAGTATGTCAAGTGCTTGGCATATCTGACTGCTTGTCCACTTTGTTTTTCCAATTAGGGGTAAAGTCCTAAGTTCTGTAGTACTGAACATACATATGAAGGTCAACACTGTTGAGTGAATGAATAACAGTGAAAGAAGAGAGAGTCTGTGTTTGCTCTTGATCCCAGCCACCCTGTAAAGTAAGTGAGTCAGGGACTTGCAAGAAGTGAGGCAATATATTACACTGTAAAAGCTTCAAGAATGGTAAAATATTGTGATAAAATGAATGTTGGTCTTTGAAGTTGATTATACAATGTGTTATAGGATGATCAGGTCAACTATATTTCACATTTAGAATCATGTACGGTATATTTTTCAAGGATAGACAGCCAATTAAAAGTTAAGTTCTGATGTCTCCAAGGCAAGTTATATCTCACTGTATTTTTTTATGTAATTTGTTCAGAAGTTCTAGTATTATTTCAATAATTGTTTTTAAAAATAATCTAGTACGTATTGTATTGTACAGTGGTTGTCATTGGAAATTGTCTGAATAGGTGATTTATAGAAAGACATTCGGAAAGAGATTGTTGATGGCCTTCCTGTTGACTGACAATATTTTAACACAGGTAAGTCGTTGTAAGATTGAAAATGATGCATACTTTCAAGATAAGTTTTCCAGGGTCTCCTTGTTTTATGAGGAGGACATGAGGCCTGAGGAGTGTTACAGTATACAGTTATGTTGGAGCTTGAGCTAATTTTTTATCATATTAATGTTACAGTATTTCAATTGATGGGCAAATAATATATCTTCCCTAAATTTTGTGATTCATTATTGATACTGTATACATTTTGTAGCCAGGTGTTGGTAATGATATTGCTCCAAGGTTTTCATTCTATACCTCTCTAGTGTTTTTCTGATGCAGTTTCAATGTTTTGTTCAACTTCCAACACATTCTTAACTTTTATAAGGTATTATTGATAACTTTCGATTTAGCAGACTCTCCCTTGCTCTGTTCATTGATTTGAGAGAGATAACAGGCATAATATGCTCCTCACCCACAGACTGGCCAATGTAGTGTCATGACCCATTTTAAGTACTAAAACTGCTTAAAACTTTTCCTGAAGTTCAGTGTTCCATTGTATTTGTGTGTTATAGAAAATAAATAGTTGTGATATGCATCTGCTGTAAGATGTAAAGCAATTAAAATGTGGATGAAATGGGATACTAAGCTGATGAGATAGAAGCTGCTTCTTGTCTTCATTTTATGTGAGGGAATTGCCATCTCTCTATACTCAGTAGTCCTTCCTTGTCAGTAAGCTTTACAAATAAAACTGAAGGGTTTATATATAATTTTCATATAGTAATACAGTATTAATATCACAGAATTTTAAAAGCTTTAGTAAGGGAATAACTTTACTGTACGGTAGTAAGTATTAAAGAACAAAGCTGATCTCAGAAGCAGCTCATTGCCCTTTGTTGTGTTTAAGATGTGAATGTACAGGTGATTGATGTTGTGTCAGCTAAGCTATGGTCTTGACTTCATTGACACCTTGCAATAGCTAGAATATATGGTGTTATATACAAGTTGCTATCTTTCCACCTAACATCTGTCTCCCACTTGAAATATTTTGCTTCCCCTAAACTATTGTGAATATGTGTTGAAGCTGACCAAAAGATTGAAATTTGTATACAGAATGCTTTAACCTCTTTCTCTGTTAATTTGTCTGTTTGATATATGAACTCTGTCCCTATGTTTTATGATCATCCTTTCCCTATATTTCTCACAAATGTTTTCAGGATAATGATAGTATCATTTTTGCTTTTGATTAGCCGGCTTTATAAGTCATGGCACTTGCGGTAAGTCTTAATTATGGAAGGAAGTCTGCCCCACCACTTAATCAAAATACAGTACCACATATATAATACTAATTGAAGAAGGCTGCAGAACTTGGCTTAATGGTATACGTTACCCCTAACCTTGGATGCTTTCTTGCTTTAGATCGTAGTGTCAAGATTGAGGTGACTAGCAGGCTACAATGTGTATGTTGCACTACTATACTAATTTGGTCTTAAATCACACCTATAAGGAAGCTGTAAATAATGGTCATTAAAAGAATTGTGTCGACAAGTGAAACTCGCTTATTGTTCTGAAGTTTCTGTCACTGCTTCTTGTGTGAGTGCAAAACTGTGATATATTTGGATGCCCTATTCAGGGATGAGAATATTTTAACATCAGACTTATATGAATTTTGGAAAATACACAAAATTTTGCTGTTTTTAAAAATCTACCCAAAGACTGGTGCAGGTAATTCAACTAAATTATTATTATTATTATAGATGCTATATTTTAATGGATTGCTGTACAGTACAATGTTTGTTCTTTTACCATTTTACAGACATGTACAAAATCTGTCAGAAACATTCCTTTGATGACTCCTTATAAAAATTGTTTGACTTAGCCCTTAAGTGATTCAAGATGATCATTGTTACTGAAAATAAATGCATGTTTATATGATTAAGGAGAGAGTGTGTGAGTGGATATATGTGTATACATATTCACTTCACTTTATTTATGTTACTTTAGAGTTACAGTTCCTTTACGTACATGATCTATGGTTTGGTGATCAAGTCCATCATGTACTTCATGGCGCTGCATTTTCACTTATTAGAAAGAACTAATTTCCAGGAAGAGAGAAACAAGGAGGAGCAGGAGGATATAGAGTGAGAAAATAGATTGTATGTGTGTGGATGGCAAGAATCAAGGCTGAATTGAGCATTTTTTCCCCTCGTGCCGTCTGGTTATATTGGTATGGCGTTTATTGTACCTCGTTAAGATATTCTCATTCCTGTATTTCTCTTTTTTATGTACTTGATGTATTCACCAAGCATCATCTAGTGCTGTGTTTTGTAATTTATTGTTATTATTATTATTAATTTGTATTTTAAGTTTACTTTTTTGAGTGTGTGAAATATTGTGATTATTTTTGCATATAGTACTGTCTTTTATTTTTTATTTAGTTTTATTATTTTTTTTTTTTTTTTTACAAGTGTACATTGGTCTTCTTTTATTTTCTTTATGGAGTTACTCCCTTTATTATAAATGAAAAATTATAAATGAAGAAAAATTAAGAGATATGAAATAGTAATAAGTCAGAATAATACATTCATTACTTACTTTTAGGCTGGATGCTTTTGTACCGTGAATTATGTTTTCTAGAGTACACATACTGTACCCTAGAGCAACACAGTTCATGTTATACAGGTACATTACCAGCCTTCCTAAGCCAAGGTTAGCTGTATGCTACAATGGCTTACCTGTCTGTATTCATCCTTTCACATGTATTTGTGTCAGTCATCATTATTTGTGGATTTTTGTTGTGTGAGGTCCAGGCCTGGGACAAATGGGGTTGATGTGATGATGCAGGGTGGATCATGACCATATATCGTAGGAAGTTGTGGACAGTATATGGTGTTGGAAGCAGGACTGTATGCTAAGTGTTACCACTCCAGTGTTCCTGGGAGATCTGATATGCTTGAACAGTACTGTATTTGATTTTCATAATATAATCATCATGAACCTTGAGAGGATCTTGCGCTAGGTTGGGAACATTAGTCTTGACAATGAAGTCCATTTTTGGTTGGGAATTTCAGTAAGCTAGCCATTTATACAGCATCCCCCAAGCTAGAAGGACCTGACAACCGTCTGCTCAAGCCATGTGTAAGAGTTTGAAATGTTTGCACCAGTAGTGCTCTGAGCTTTGTATTAGTGATGCATGCTTTGCTGCTTCAGGTACCAATTGCCAAAATGCCTGGTAAGCTGATAAATGGTAGAGAAAGAGAGAGAGAGAGCCTGTGTAAACACATTTTAGATAGGGTCATACTGGATAACACCTAACTTGCATCAGACCTGGGGAATTGAACCCAAGATACAGTGATGAATGGCAAGCATGCTATCACTCTAAACTCGCTTCTCTTCACTCTATGTGTATACTGTACTGTACTTGTTTATTATTCATGTTTTACCGAGATTGAATATTGAGCTTTTTGCAGCTGTAGGGTGAAGACGACGGTGGGAGTGCCGACAGGAACCATTGTTCACTAACTGTTTTGCAGATAGTTGAGTTGTCGAAGTGTCTAGATAAAGCTTCCTCAGTGCATTATTTGATGCAGGAGTATGGTAGTGTAAAGTGTAACTTACTTAAAGTGAACACAGTTACTCATTGTGTATTATTGGATCTTCATTTGTCACATTGTGGATTAAATTTGTAATCCTTTTTAAAATTCATTGACTGAATATAGTTTAGTGTTGTTGTTTATGTTAAAGTCTTGTGTGCTAACTTGTCTTTATTTATTTGTTTGTTTCTTTGGCTGGTTTGTTTGTACGTGGTTTATCTGTTTGTTGATTATTTGCTACACACTTTACTGTACTTTATTTGTCTCTTTTCTTTCTGCTCAGTATTTAGTACAACTACAAAAGATATTCATAGAAATTTGACTATACAGTATATATACCTTATATATACTGTATATAGTTACTTGTGAATTCTTTATTAGGTCCTATAAGAGGTTTGGAACTTTCTTCTAGTAATAATTCTTGTTTTGGAGATGATCTTTTTTTTTTTTGCGAAATTAATTGTGTATGTCTTCAAGGTCACATGTCAACTTCTTATTTTTATTAGTCATTAAAGGTTACTAAAGATTGTCCCCATTTCCAGTCGCTTACGGAAAACCCGGCACAGTCGGTCTCGTTCACGTTGCCACGGCCCTCGGCACCAGAAGAACCTCAAGACAGTGAAGGCGCTGGCCCAGAGGACTCAATCACTCACACTACAGGTTTGTTGCTCGACTCCATTGTTTAATTTCTTGTATTTAGGAATTATGAGATAGGGTGAATCTGTGTTTGCTCTGATTTCCAACTAAGTATACGTACTTGCATATTAATGGGTAAAGATTTGATAAAAACAAGTTACCTTTAATATATATCTCATCTTCAATTTCTCATTATATATTCAGAATGAAGATTAAAGGGGATGCCACTTTTGATATTTAGCTGATTCTGGATGATTGTATTCAACTCAGAGGGGTTGCTCATACACAAGGGGTTAAACACTCCTTTGTTGAGTGTGGATGTTTTTAAAAGTCCCATAATCGTACTAATTATTTATTGCAGGGTCGACTACCTGGATCGCGTAAGCCGCCACACACAGTTACAGGACAGTTCCACCTGTCTCTCCAGACACTCATGGAAGCTCTCAACACTGCCAACCCATTTTTCATTAGATGCATCAAGAGTAATGCAAACAAGGTACTGTAAAAATTAATTGGAAAAAATAATATCTGAGGTTCATGCTTTCCGAAATGTTCATTTTTATTGACATTTCTTAAACTTAAATGAAAAAGAAATGTTTGGAATTTTTAGGTAGCCATAATTGTAAAAGATGTACCCGTAATTGGTTATCTTAGGATTTTCATATACGTACTGTACAGTAGTTCACAACACTGTATCCCAGGACTTTGTATGTGAGAAGAGAAGACTTGAAGTAGTATCAGTAAAGCAGATAAATCATATTGTAATGTAATGTAATGTAATTTAATTTATTCCTTATTGCTTACAGGAACCAAATGTCTTTGGAGATGAAATGGTAATGCGGCAACTGAGATATACAGGCATGTTGGAAACTGTTCGGATAAGACAGGCTGGCTTCAATGTTCGACTCTCCTACGAAGAATTCATACATCATTACAGAATACTCCTACCCAAGGGTTTATTAAGGTACTGCTGTAAACCTTTTACATGTTGTTACTTTATTAAAGAGAATGTGTAGTATTTTACTTCTGCAATATATTTTATCTTTCTCAATGAATAGTAGCCAGGAAAAAAATTAAAGTAGAAAGTCAGAAAATAAACCAAGGTTACTGTGTACTGCAGTATAAACAAAGCAAACTAAACACTGAATTTAATAATACAAAATCAGGGTTGGTGGTAATGGCCATCAGAAAAAATTATTGCAATCCCTGTCTTTATAGATATCTAGAGAACTCAACTTTTGGACATGTTCTTGAAAACGTCAATGACCTTGTCATGGTTAATGGAGATGTCCTTCTCTGTTGCCAACAGCATGAGATCTGACAGCCTAATTTCCTTGCAGAGACTGTGAAGCTTTGGCTTGATTAATTTCAGTTTTGTTGAGGATTGCTCCTCTGTGGCAGTAGATGATGGCAGGGTTGCATAGATTTTGAACAACTCAAAAGAAAGTTGGAAAATCAAAGCTGAGACTGTACCTACATGCACTTCAACGTTGTCTTGGTATCATTTTGGGGGCACTGATATGCCAGATTTGTTAATGAAGGAAAAACACAAGTTTACATGCTTTACACCATTTCCTAAGGTTATTCACATTTTTGTGTAATTCATTCTTAATCTTAAGGGTTTTGAAGAAAATGTATCATTATGGAATTAATTCATTCCCAAACATCTTTGGAAAAATGGAATTAATTTTACTGTACTAAATGTCCTATGTCATTGAATGAACTCTAATGTATATCTGTTTTGTAAAATTCTTTTGTTAATAGTTCACAGGCAGATGTACGATCGTTCCTGCAGGGAATGCAGTTGATTGAAACTGAATACCAGATGGGGAACACAAAAATCTTCATGCGAGAATCACAGAAACAGAAACTGGACTCACAACTCCACCAGACTATTTTGTCCCGTATTATTGTCATCCAACGATGGTACCGGACCATCCACCAACGCCGACACTTTTTAACATTCAGAGCGGCTGTTGTCAGGATTCAGGTGAGTCAAGATTTTAGTGGTCAGGTTAGCTTTTAGAATGTTGAATGTGATTTGCCTAGTTATGCTCTTTTGTATTTTGAGAATTAGATTAATTATAGTCCAGTATTTTTATATTAAAAAAAGTAATAGCAGCTTCAAAAACATGGAAGTATCTTCCATAGAAAATTGTAGTGTTGTTTGATCTTTATTGTTATAAGGTAAGTAATGTAGTTCATTAGTTGGTTCAACATAAAGAAAAGATTATAAGGGTGCTTATTTTTTAATGGATTAGGAGCAGGTGTGGGTGATTAAGATTCAAAAGCATTGTTCACAAATATAAATAGAAGTGCTCTACATACTTAGCTGTAAAGATGGATTTAATGTTTATTTCACATACGTATGGTTGATGCCTTAACATAGTAATGAATAGAAATGTATCTTGTAACAATGCAACTGGATAGAAAATAAGTAATATACTGTATGTATAGAGGAATGTGTACAATAGTGATGATCTTTGGTGTGACAGATGTGGAGTAAACAGTATTATTTAGCGGGAAAACTAATAAAATGTTGATAGTGATTAACTGTCAGCAAAACATTGTAGAATTTTACTACTATTTTGTTGCAATGAATTTGTGTTTTCTCTTAAAGTGTAAGGCTCGATGTTGGATTGCACAGCAGCTGTTAGCCAAAATGCGTATAAAACACAATGCTGCAACATTTATCCAGAAAATGTGGCGTGGACACCGTGTACGAAAGTGGTATCAGAATTTCCGCAGAGCTCTTATAATATTCCAGGTATGTAACATGATTTGACACTTGCTGTCTACAGAGAGATGATGATTGTTATCTATTAATGAAATTACATTACAGTTACTGTTTATTTGTATGTTGATAACTAGCGTCACTGTGCGGTGTCTTGTGTTAAACGCTACTCACTTTCAGTCTTGTGTCCGAGGAGAGCAGTCTCGTCAGAGGTACCAAGTGCTGCTCGAGGAATGGAAAAGACAGAAGAGCAGAGGCGAGATAAAAAAACTAAGAGAAGAGGAAGAAACATCAATCACCTCAATAACTACTGCTGGCTCCACTATCTCAGTAACTGTGGAAATTATTGAGCCAGCCCAGCCCCCTCCCAGAAGAAAATTAAATGTCCAGGTGGGTTTACTGTTCTTGTCATGTTAGGCTGTAGCAGTAGCAGGGGTGCCATGATGTGTCAAAATAACTGTGGCAGTAGTGGTGGCTAGTAACACCATTCAATATCATAGTCTGTATATGAAATAATTAAGTAATTAAATAGTAAAAGTATACAGGAATGAATAAGAGACAAACATTGTCCATTGTAGGTCTTGATCTTTTACAAGTTTATCAGTCACTCAGTACAGTAAGATGTGAGAATTTTTTGAGAAACTTTTCTACGAGTCTCTTAACTTTTTTTATTTTGTTTAGAGTTTGTTTATGACTTTAATTTCTCAGAATGCTCAGGGCCATAAGCTTCACAGAAGACAAAGTGAGCAAATACTTAGTGAGAGAAGAACATCAGAGGAGCCACAGTTACTTATTCAGAATTTGGGTAGACGGATGAGTGAAACAAACGTGCCATTAAGGAGGTCATCTCATGGGAGCACAATCATTCAGGTATCTTGATATTCTGTCACAACGTATAAACTTTTTAAGTCTTAAGGTTGTAGAATCTCAGGGGCTATAAATACTTGAAACTAATTAAACAAGTACCTGGTCACTGATGAAACTAAACCCTGAAGTCTTCAAGGAGTATAATGCTTTATCCTCGACAGTTGAATTACTGGACTGATGAGGAACACATAAATGACATCATACATAAATTATACTATTATACTCCTCGATAAATCACTCAAAGTGTTGATGGCCGTGGGTGGTCAAGTGGTGTATGGCCTGTCCCGGCTCTAACGTCGGTACAGACGGTGTTGTCACGTATGAATTTTCCTTAATTATAAATATCATGATTTCACAAGATAAATACAAAATTCTATATCCCATACACAATATATTGACCACAGAAGTGCAGCAACAAAATATTAAACAAAGCTAAATATATACAACCATAGAAATTTGTAACAAGATTGCACAACTGGCATCAACTATTCACCCAGGAATACACAGGACTTTTTTCATTAATTTACAAATAACCTTAATAATTAATACAGTTTTAATACAAATTAATTATATCTGTTATTTATATTAGTCAATTTTAATAGAACTCTTAATATTACGCTTTTCACACTTATGTTTTATCACAATGTTTGACACCATTTATCATTGAGGAAAACTATTGTAATTTACTAATGTTTTATTTTTAATTTTTGTGGTAATAAGTGTACCTGCAATATGAAGTATGGCATTGTATCATTTACTTTTAGTAGTACAGTTCTGTAATAAATGATGTATAATAATGTAATATCATCTTACTCACTTCTTGAAACAGGTACATGCTAGACAGAGTGATGAGAGCCAGGGTATGCCATCTCCTCCAGCTTCACCAGGTATAGTAGAAGAAGATAAACCAGTACATAAACCTAGATCCTTCAGACACCGTCAGTACAACAAAGTTCCTCTCGCCAATCAGACTGCAGCTACTCCATCAGGTACGAAGCAGTGTACAGTCACGAGCAATAGTCGCGTGCCACACTCCCCGCACATTATACAGTTGGTGTGTGGTAGAACCTCTCCTCTATACTCCTCAAGTAATTTTAGGAGTAACAAGAGCTCCATAAACATCTCCCTGTCATGTGAATATGTGAGGAGAGAATGTCACATGACTACTGCTCATGACTGTACAGTACACTGAAATGTGAAAGTGGGTCCCATAGGCATGACTGCCCATTATGGACAGTGTAGCCACAGCACACTGTATACTAAGCCTTCGGCTCACAAGGAGGCAGCATGGCCGGTACTGTTCTTGACCACCTTTTCTTCCCCAAGTTGTGAACTTAGGTACCCATTTATAACTGGGTGAACTGGAAGTGCCCAAGAGAGAAACCACTGTTTTTGTCATATTGTAGCTCAATAAATGTATTGTACAATGGAAACCATCTACAGCTAAATATTTACCTTATATCTTGATCAGTTAAATAGTGGACAATTCATAATGCCATTAATGAAATGATTTTGTATAACTTTTGGAAAACAAGCATGGAACAAATAGGTAATTCTGGACCTCAAGTTATGATTGAGGGAATTCCTAATACAGTATTGGATTAGGACTACAGCACCACCATTAAATAGGTGAGAAGGAGGTTCAATAGTGTCTTTTAATTGATCCAAGAGATGCCCATGGGAATGATACTATTCAAAAGCATTTTAGGTTTTCCTAGCTTTTAGTGTAAGAGAGGTTCAATACAAAATCAAGGTACTTCTTAAAGGTTGACTGTGGCTCTTAACCTTTGTATAGCAGGTAAGGATTCCCTAATTGGCCACATATGCTTAAAAACTGGAATTTAAGGAACATTAACATCCATTGATGTTGGCACCTGTTTAAGGTTACAGGGGTGTACAGGCTTTAGAAGCAGTAAGGAGTTTGCTATCTGATATTTTTTAGGCCCATCTTTAAGGACAGTCAGGAAGAAAGAGTGAGTCACAATTTTAATTCCTTTACTAAAAGTGCAAATTAGATACATTTTGTTTCTAAAACTCTAACACTTCATATTATCTGAGGATTACTGTACTAAGGGATATGGTTACTAAGTGGATACAGTGCTCGCCTCCAGTCCTAATGGTCACTGGTTCGATCCCAGGGCATCCCCAGTCCACCCAGCTGTAAATGGGTACCTCACTCTGTAGTTGTGGAGTGCTTGCCTCCTTGTATACCAAAGCCTTTATAATGATTGTCCTGTATCCACACTGTTCCTAATGTGCACTCAGGCCTATGGGACTCACTTTTACTCATCACTGTGTTGATTGGTTTTTATGAGGTTGTACCTAACCCCCTAGAATAATCTTAAAGAAGTGTTGCAGGGTTGTGGTAATTTTAGAATATGGAAAGATTTTTCTTCATAATCATTTTGCTCACTTGATTTTTTTTCTGTATTAATTTGGGAATGATTTTCAGTGTAAGAATTAATGTATCTTTAATTTAGAGAACATATAGCATGTATCAAGAAATGGTGAAAGAATGTAGTTTAAAATGAAAGTAGATACACATATTATTAACCTTTGAGGACGGTGATGGTTAAGTTACTAACTCTGCTTCACCGTCAGCCCCTGGATGTGCTAACCAGTGATGCTACACTCCATGTATATTGATAGTTCATATTACCATACAACAGCAATGGTTAAAAGTTGATTTATTTTGAATAGTGAGAAGTGTTTGCATTTCCTTTTAGCTTCTGCCGAGAGTTTGAGCTCCAACCAGCTGGAGAGAAAACACAGCAGTGGGGGTGAGGATGACAGTGCCAAGCTGCAGCACCAACAACCTTCTCCTGCAGATTCTCATAGCATGCTCAAGTTTTCTAGACAGTTTAAAAAACCTTTCAAGAAGAAAATGGGTAAGGTTGGCTCTTGTTTATTATGTTAGATCTCTTTTTGTGTACAGTCAGACCGTAAATTACTTTTTTCCTCTCCATGTCGAGCAGTATGACAAACCGCCGAAAAATTCCATACAAAGCTCCCGCATGATTTTACATTGGTAGCCCAGCTTTCCTTATACAGTATGAGAATATGTGGAGCTGCCAGTGTCACTATTCCTGTCACTTATCATAATGCAATTTCCTTTTCTGTGTAATCCTAAAGTGGTTAAACTTATTGTAAATTGAATAATAAAAATCTAATGTAAACAAGTACAGTCATGTTGCATTTTACGCAGGGGTTACATTCCGAAGAAGTCGCGTAAAGCCAAAAATGCGTGCAGTAAAACCGTAATAACTCGGCACGTATGAGCTCTTGCCTTGCCGAAATATTCCAAATTCAAGCAAAATTACAGCAATGAAATATTATCGGTCCATATACGTGTACATGTAGTTAATGATTTTCAAAAGATAACACTTACCAGCCCTGCAGGCCAAAAAAAATCAAGCATTGTAGTAGGCAACACGGCACATGGTAGGTGACACAAAGGCATGATAGGTGACACGGGGGAATGGTAGGTGATGCAGGGGAATGGTAGGTGACACGGGAATAGTAGGTGACACAGTTGATGGAGGGGAAACGCTACATAAACAGCAAACAGTGCAGCTCTTACGTACAGTATAATTACTGTAATTTGGTCACTTGTACAAAATAAAGAATAAATTAAAAAAAAAAAATTGTTTTCGCTACATATAATTAAAGTCTGAGTATACAGTATACCATAAATAAACACGTAACTTATAACAATCCGGATATTATAGTCCACCCTAGTAAAACCGTTTTGTTTATCACAGAGCAAAATATACAAATTAAAATACTGTACTCTATTGTGGCTTAGAAATAAATAAAATATAACAAAACTATAAATAAGCAAAATGAAGAGCCTAGGTGTGTGTGTGTGTGGGAGGTGAACGTATGTGAAGGCTCTGGAAAAGCAAATCTATCTCTGCATCACTGAGACGCAGTGGGTGGGAGGGAGGGAGGAAGGAAAGTGAAATATGATTTAGGTGGTGATAATAGAGGTAGTGGTGGTGATCATGGAGCTGGTGGTGAGAAAGGTGGGGGTGACTTACCTTTCATAAAAGTAGAACATTCTTTCATTAATCACCAAATGGGTAGTAAAAACTTGGTTTCATTATATTGGGGATTCGTTCAGAGGATTAACTTTCAATGGGGACTTATTGTATACCAATTGTTGGCTTGGGACATAGAACCCAGAGAAGCCAAAACCTATATCTGTTCCCTCCACGTGCAGTCATGTTGTTGCATTCAAATTAGTCAACTCCATCTTATCAGAGACTTTATGTTACTATTGTTGTCTTACTCTGGTTGAGGGATACAAGTCTGATGAGAAATTTTGTTAGTTAATGTATTGCTGCAAGAATTGTTCAAATATTTACAGAGTCTACATATGTATTTAGAATAAAGTTAATACTTAACTTGTTGGCTATTTATGTATCATTATCTATCGAGCTTCACATTTATGGGGAATCACTGCATTAGTTCCCAGGTGTGTATTAAAACTGTTTACTTATATGTATGTACAGTATCATCTGTAGGTATGATAAGTACCTGTAGATTTCAAACCAAATTCTTCCCATTTTGCAGGAAAACGAGAAGGTAGTTTAAGTGAGAGTGAGGACGCTATGTCCCATGAGTCACAACCCCAAACTCCAACCAGCCCAGGGGACTACCAACCCAACTTCTCTGCAGATCTAGGGCCAGATACTAACACAGTAGTAATAAAAGGAAGAAATGCTGGCAGCAGTGGTGGCCACCAGAGGGCCTCTGTGTGGGAACTGAGTGAATCTGATGAACCACCAAGAGCTAAAGAACCTCTAAAGCCTTCTTCCAGCCTCCCTGATGTGGTACAAGGATTCTATATGTAAGGAGTTAATGTAGAATTTTATTGGAAGATTTTTTGTGCTATCACATTATCATTAGTACCATGACTTACAGCAAAGTGTATGTATGTTTCGTCTCATTCATTCATCCATTTGTCTATCCAGGTTTTGTAAACTCATTATTGTATAAGCAAGACTTACTATTAGATATTAAAGATTTTGTAATCATTATGAAGAATTCTTTTAGTGAGGTACTTTGATATTTTGGTTTGTAATTGTCACAGATTTGTTATATTTTAAATACTGTATTACACTTGTTCACCTACAGTACTCAAAGAGCCACTGCGATAAAATAAACATCTAATTCATAATTCTCAGTATGTAGTTATTATCACTTGCCATTGTTTTTTTTACAGGTTTATAAAATATATTGTCACTTTCAAATGATAGTTTCTTAAATTAGTGTAATAAATGCTTAGAGTTATAATTTTCTTGCTTATATCTTCTGTCACCTGAAAATTAGTTGCCTGTATTTATGCCTTACATTGATTTACACTGTACCCTCATTTACATCTTATCTTTATTTACACTGCCTTTATTTACAGCACGGAACCAACTGGGGACCAGGGTACAGCATCGACATCACTGACAGCTGTATGTGGCGAAGCAGAAATTTTAAAGGATTTATTAGCCCAGTCTCCTCACCCCCTGAAGCAGTCCACTTTGTTGAAGAAAGAAGTGTGTTATGCCTGTGATAAAGCCTTTACTGGCTTTTTCATAAACACTGGATATAAATGTATAAGTAAGAATGTTTTTTATCTCTGGCTCTTACACCCAAGAGGATCAAGGGGCACTATACTGTGCACTTGAGTATCAGGAATTCAAATTGTATGAGATTAAAAGATTTTCAGGAAGCAGTAAATTTTGGGTTTTTAATATATATTCTCTTTGTTTATTTAATAAAATTCATCAAATATTTTGATGAAGTGTGGCCGGTGCTCCATCACTGGTGTTGGATGTGCACATGAATGCTGATAACAGTACTGTATGTACAGTAAGACAATATAAGCATTTTCTATTGATTGTCTTTTAATCTCTCAGGTTGTAAGAAAATCTTCCACTCACGCTGTGTAAAAGCTTCTCTCCATGTTGCCTGCCACGATGTCTCACATTTTGGTAAAGAGAATTCCAGTCCAATGAACAAGAAGCCACGACGCATTGATCAGGAGGACAACTGGAACCTCACTAGAACATCTGAATTCATTGACAAATCTGATGAAGTGATTAAAGATGCATTTGAACTTAGACGGCTGGAGGAATACATCAGACGCAAGGTGCAGTAGATTGAAACTTGTCATTGATTACTTTTAATATGAACTGTGTCGGGGCCACTAAAACTTGTCTTGAAACAACCTACTACTGTACACTAAATCTAATAATATTATTACTTTTATTTGGTTAAAGTTTTGCCTCTTCTCTGATATAAAGCCGGTGACTTTGTGTCTGAACACAGATTAATTTAAGCTCCTATACAGGTGGACCCCAAAAACCGACGTCCCGTTGACCACTGATTCACATACCGATAATTACATATAGGGAAAATACTCTACAAGTTTCGTTGATATCCTGGACATCCGACGATCGGCAGAACTGGCGTGGTGCAAATTCTTGCCACCATAGGGCTCTATGCACTGCCTCTGACTCATTCCCAACATCTTTGCACTTGTTTACATCTACTATGTGTCTCTGATTTTGTGTTTTTTCGTTATTTATGACTTGGTGTGTTACTCATGCCTAAACACCCCAGTGATAGTTCCTCTTGTGCTGGGCAACTTGAGGTGATGTGGTGGACAGACGGGAGCCAAGATACTGAAAGTGGGTAACACTAGACAGGATAGTACCATTAATTTGTATGGATGGTGGAGGTGCGGTTGAACCGGGGGCAGGCCAAAACAGAATCTGAATCTTATGTACATTCACCTCAAGGCCGAAGTATGCATAGGCATCTGCGTAGGTGTTCAGGATCTCTTTGTAGGTCGCGTTCAGAGTGAGCGACAAGGGTGAGGTCATCTGCATATTAAAGTTCAGTGATGGAAGTGACCGACACCTTTGTTCCGGCCTGGAGTTGTCTTATGATTAAAAGTCTTTTCATCCGGTACTGGATATCCACCTCGCCGGCTAAATTGGCACTGGTACGAGTAAGGAATGCAATCAGGAAAATGGAAAACAGAGTTGGAGCCAGTACACATCCTTGTTTTACCCCCGTTTGGATGGGGAAGAACTCAGACTGGGCACCATTGTGCAGTGCCGTTCATGCCTTCGTGGGGTTACCTCACAATGGTGATGAATTTTGGTGTGCAATAAAAGCGGCTGAGGGTCTGCCAGAGGGCTTCCCTGTTGACCGAGTCGAAGGCCCTAGTAAGGTCGATGAAAGCCATGTGCAAGTCACGATGTTGTTCTCTGCACTTTTCCAGTATCTGACGGGCAGCAAAGATCATGTAAGTGGTGCCACGTGATGGTCTAAAGCCACATTGAGATTCTGGGAGGAAGTTTTCTGCCTCGGGAAGAATTCTGTTTAGGAGGACTTGGGCGATAATCTTGCCAGCTTCGGACAGCAGCAAGATCCTGCTGTAGTCGCCACAGTCTGACCGGTCTCCCTTGTTCTTATAAATATTGACGATGGAGGCACCTTTAAGATCTTATGGGATTTTCTCCTTCTCCCATATATTCTCCAGGAGAGAGTGGAGATGGCTGGTAGGCAGAGATCATCCTGCTTTATACACCTCGGCTGGGATTCCATCAGGCCTTGTGGTTTTGTTATTTTACATTTGCTTGATGGCAGTAGCTTCCTCATCCTGTGATGGAGGATAGCTGAGGTGGGGCAGCCCTGGGTGCTGAAGGACCTGCTGGGTAGTCAGGACATCCACATCGAATTTTCTGTTGAGCAGCGAATGGGAGTGCTCTTTCCAAGGTGGGTCAGCTCTTTGTGCTGAGGGACCTGCTGGGTAGTCAGGACATCCACTTGGGTGTTTCGGTTGAGCAGCGAAAGGTAGTGGTCTTTGCAGTGCTGATGGATGCCATCTTCGTCTTCAATTAGGAAGTTACCGTCGAATGGGCGGGCCGGGGGCGGGGGGGTGCAATGAGTAATTGAGTCATACAATATTTTAGTGGAGTTGACAAATTCGTGCATCTTGTGTTGATCTGCAAATTTTTTTGTTTCGTGCCTTATTTTTCCACCATTCGTTCTTTAGATTGCGGAATTTGCGCTGGGCCGCCTCTTTCTTCTCATGGAAGGAATCAGCTTTGGTCTGAGACTGAGGGTTATTCTGCCAGACAGTGAGAGGGTCTCTGCTGGTGTTTGTCATGACATTGTCAAGGATGCCACATTCCGCACTTGGATTTGGGTTGTTTGTTGTTGAGTTGTTTATCAGCTCATCCTCAAGCTGCTCTTTGAAAGCATATGCTATCGCTTGATCCTCCAGTTGCTTGGTGTTAAAACCTTTTCTGGAGGTTTGTTGCCTCCACCATTTTGGGGTGATGTGAAGGGAGAGTTTGGCTCTAATGAGCCGATGATCTGTGTCACAGTGGTCTGAGCCACACTGGCTTGGTTGATGACACACACACACACACACACACACACACACACACACACACACACATATATACACATAAATACATACATACATACATACATACATACATACATACATACATAAACCTTGTAATAGAAAGGGTTTGAATATTTATTTATTTATTTTTAATTTATTTATTTTATTTATTTATTTATTTTTGTAATGTACATTTATTTCTCAAACAGTTGTATGACCTGGAGGAAAAGGAGAGCGAGAAGATGGACGCCCGTACCCAGAGCCTCGACCGCAGCTTCTCCCGAGACACAACAAACAAGGATTCTGAAGCGAGCGCACGTTTACGAGACAGAAAAGATTCGCAAGTAGACCAGATGTTTTGTCAGTCATTACGTGAATTCAAAAACAATCTGGTCTCCACGTACACTGTGGCATTCCAAAAAGAAACGGCAGACATCGCTCTCAAGTACAAGGACCTTATCAAGAATTTTGAACAGGTTGGTAGCAGTTTTTGATTGTCAGGCTGTCCTGATTGCTTCCTGGAAATAATTATTGTCTCTCTGTCAGTCTTCAGTAGTGTTGGGAAATGTTTGTGGCAGATATAGTAAATGACAGTGAGCTGCTGCAGTAGTTATAAGATACTGGACAGGACTATTTAAATTAAAAAGCCAGGCTTATTAAATTTAACATTCAGACTTGTTCTGCTTAAAGTTCTAACACATTTACATTAGATTAAAGGTTCGAACGTAATCTCAGACTGTTTAGGTTAGATTAAAGTTATGACTTCCTAATGAGATTAAAAGCTCTGTCATTATGATTAGATTTAAAAAAAATTCAAACTTATGGTTGGATTAAAAGTTAGTCTTTATAGATTGAAATGTTCACCAAAACACTTATGAATGTATGTAACTTTTACTGCCCATAGTACATTATGTTTTGATGCTGGGTCATTATGGTATGTACAGTCACAGTCAAAAGTTCACTCCCCCCATGGTGAAAATGGGTCATGGGAATGAGTCTCTGAACTTACTTACCCTGACTGTGCAGGTGTGCTGTTTTATCTCAATTGGGGTCTATACTGCTTCAGTTTGGGAGGGAGAGAACTCTTGACCTAGGGTGTACATTACTGAAAACGTTGCATGAAGTACCAAGGAGTGTCAGTCTTGCTGTTTTATGTACTAGTAATGCAGAAACTTCCTTTCATTCTTTGTAGGTGATGAACACAGTATGCAAGGAGAAGATGGGTAACGACACTTTCCCAGTCACAATGGGTGTCAACGCATTTCGAGGTTTCTTGGACGAATTCATACGAGAGAAAAAGAAACCACTTGAAGAGAAATCTAGAAGAAAAAGACACAGGCGTAAAAAGAAAAGGGTAAGTTTTTTTTTTATAAATTACCGGAATGTTGTAGAAAGAGTGATTGAGAAATTGTTAAAGGAGAGTAGACAGCAATGAAACATAGTTTGGGTTTATGCCAGGTTTAAGGACAACAGAGGCAATATTTACGGCCAGGCATATCTACAAGAGAAATGTGGATAGAAAATTTTAGCTACTTTGTGTTTGTAGATTTAGAGAAGGCATTTGACAGGGTACCACATGAAGTAATAAAGTGTGTAATGAGGAAGTTAGGAGTGGAGGAGTATCATGTCTGAGTGGTTATGGCATCATATGAGGACTCAAAAACCTCTGATTTATCGAGGTTCTACTGTATATAAATAATAAGCACGTTCCTATGACAAATGTGATCCAAAGACAGGAGGCTCTGTTCAAAGGTAAAAGGATTACTGTTTAGTTTTATTGTTTAGTTTTCCTCTCTTGTACTTATACTCTATTTATTGTTTATTTCAGATAGAGGAGTTGGTTTATGGAGGACACATCTTCTCCCAAATCATGGTGAACATTCCTACCCAGTGTGAAGTGTGTAACTCCTTCCTGTGGCTCTCTATGAAAGCCCTTACCTGCCAAAGTATGTTTGCTGTTTTATATAAATGTAGTCACATGTAGAAATAATTTGTAAATAACAAGAGGAATAACTTATCTTATAATGTACAGTGTCAAAGTATGGAGAGAGAGAGAGAGAGATTGTTAAACTTTTGTATGAGTGTGTGTAAATGTGTGTTGAAGTACAGAAAGTTCTCAATTTACAGGAGGGTTATGTTCCTAAAAAGTTGGCCTTTAACTGAATTTCCATATAACAACCCTGACAATTGCCATTTAATCCCATTATATAAGAGGAGAGGTGTTCCTACAGAAAAAAAAATATTTCAACCCAAAACTTCTTAATGTACATAATTTTTTACCTTTTTAAACACATTTAAGTATAAAACAATAATATTCTGATACATTTTGATATATAATTTATTACTGGAGCCAATAAACTGGATAAATTGTTGTACATCATGGGGGTGATGCGACGTCTCCCCAAGCCAAAAAAGATTGTTTAAAGTAAGAATAGTATTTATTTATTGAAGGTAATAAGTGTTACAAAATTTGCTGCAGATTCAAAATTTTGGTTCAGTACACCCACATACACCCCCACACACACACACACACACACACACCACACACACACACACACACACACACACACACACACACACACACACACACACACACACACACACACACACACACACACACACACACACACACACACATATTTGACCAAAATCCTGTGTAGAGGATGTGACAACCAGTATATGGAAATAAAAGTTATTTATTTCCATATATTGTATGAGGTTGTTTACATTCAGTATAACAATAAGATTAAAACAGTGGTGCTCCTTGTGTTATGCCCATGTACAGACAACCTGCTTGTGTCTGTTCCATAAGCAAGTGTCCAGTCCATTGCTAGGTTCCATATTAAAGTACAGTACAGTATTATGTATTTACTCCTTTATATACAGGTATGCATATTTATTTATTTATTTTCCCCCACTAGGATGTAAAGTTACATGTCACCAGAAGTGTTACAAGAGAGCGGACTCTAAATGTAGCCACGAAGGTCCCAAGCCTGTAGTCGTGGACAACAATACTCCTCCAACGAGAAATCGGGTTCTTGGCGTCCCATTAGAAAACTTAGTCAGGCCGGGTGAGAAAATTCCCTCGGTGATAGATCGTCTCATTACCAGCATTGAGCTTTATGGGTTATACACTGAGGGCCTTTATCGCAAGTCAGGGGCACAAACCAAAGTAAGTATCTCTGTCTCTCCCTTTATAAACAAGGAATGTAAAGAGAAGTTGTTTACTATGTTGGGTAACCTCATTATTGGTTCATATAGTGTAATGTACAGTACAGTACTTTTCCAACAAAAGATAATAATCATGCATACTCATACAGTATATCGCTTTTTGTCATGAATGCTTATTCCTGTAGTCAGTTTCGACATGGCAAAAACAATCTTTCCCCGAGCAGTTTGGCTATTATCTGTTTCCACACTTTAATGAAATGTGTTAAATTTAAAAAAGTTGGTTTTACAATGTGTAGCTTACCTAGCTCACCTTAATTGTCCCATTATGCTGAAGTAAGCAGTGAGGGATAAGGAAATAGTATCCATCTATACATCTATATGTCTCTCTGGGCATCATGCAAACACAAAAATATAAATGGGTTTCCATAAAACATGGTATGTGAATGTAACTCAACAACATCTTTAAAAACAAGTTAATAATCAGTATTTCTTTTTTTTTGGGGGGGGGGGTTGGGGGAGTTATGGTCTGTTTTGTCTATAATGACGGGGAACCTGCATCTTCTCTCGTGACTTGATTCTGTGAATTTTCTTAAGTTGAATTAACTATCTCATGAAGACATGATTTAGGTTTCCCTCTAGCTTCTGTAGTTTTTTTACTTCATCAAAATTAGACACAAGATTATTACCAACTGTAGCATTCAGGTCCATCTTGTAATGTTCATCTTACAAACTTGGCACAAAGCTGTTACCTGTTGCAGCTCACATCCATCCAAATAATACACACCTGAGACCCTAGTTTTCACAGCTACTCAAACCAATCATAGAGTTATAAGGAAAGTAATGTAAATATGCTGAAGAAAACATAAAAAATGGAAAGTCGCTTAAAGACACAAATATTCCCCATGAACTGTGTAATATAGAGACATTTTTGCTCAGCTTGCACCATCCTCCCCACACTGCCCAAAGCATGTGCCACCTGCCAAAGTCCCCTGTTGGCATAACTTATGATCACTGCCTGGTTCTCTTTGTTATTTTGGTCATGCAAGATCCTATGTTTCATATTTATACCCACACCTCACATTGCTGTAGTAGAACTTGTTATTCATGTGATTTATACCAAGGAGATGTTAGAATATAGAATTATAGAATGTTTTGCTCATAAGTATGGTACAGTATGTTTGTGGTAATCCAATCAGATTTGTAAGCATAGCACTTCAAATTGTATTCATTTCATGACTTAGGTAATAATTTGTATTAGTGTTTAAGTAAAATTGATTATTTGGAAATTTTAAGCTTGGTAAAATTTTCATTTGTACAGTTGTTTGTATACTGTACTGTAGTATATATCATTGAGAAGACACTTTGGAGGTTTTATATATTTTGACATTACAAGGTATTAAGTTACAGTGCTGTAAAATACTGTTAAAAGGACAGGAGTATATTGTGAATATTTTTAATTATTGGTCTATTTATCTTTTTCTCTCTGCCCCTGTAATCAACCTTCATCAGGTACGAGCACTGAAGGCCCACATGGAGCGTGACCCAGATAATATAGACTTCACTGACACACCAATCCACGTCCTGGCCACCATACTCAAGTCGTTCTTCCGGGAACTGCCGGAGCCACTTCTCACCTTTGAATGCTATGACTCGCTACTCCATGCTACAGACTTGCAAGATCCAGATGATCAGCTTCAGACTATTTTTAATATAATTAAGGGAATACCAAAATTAAATTATGACTTACTGGAAAGATTAATCTTTCACATGGTGAGAGTGGTACAGCACGAGGAACATAATCGCATGAATTCTAATGCCCTGGCAATTGTGTTTGCACCGTGCATACTGCGTAGTCAGAGATCACAGACGGTCCAGGATTCTCTCAATGATATTGCCAAACAAACGTCGGTAAGATTTCCTCATTAGTTTGTGTTTAGAATTCTGATCCTCCATATATTTGAAGTACAATATTTAACTCACATATGTCTTGGTATTTCTACTGATTGTTTTCTTTTCTCTTACGAATATATATTTTTTATCCAGGTTGTAGAAACAATAGTAACAAGACAGCTGAGACAAGTGAGAATGACCCTTCATGACATAGATAGTGTTGACAGTGCTACAGCATCAGCAGGAATGCGTCTCGATTCTATTCGTTCCTTGAAGGTGAGATGCCTTGCTCATGTATACAGTACTGTACTTATATTACAGAACAGAAGCTTTAGCGTTTATTATAAATTATTCTCTCAAGATGAACTGTTGCAATTAATATTCTTTGTTAAGTAAGTTAAAAACCTGGATAACTGTACAACAGATTACCGGGTAATTAGAGTTATTGTATAAATGCCAAATATGTTAAAAACATTGTTATACGGATGTAAAGTGTAGTTAAGTCCAGTTTAATGGGGTTTACTGTATACTTTTTTATTTTATTTTTTATTTTTTATGGGTATTAGCCCACCCAGGCACAGGTCATTTTTAATGACCCACATCAAGGCCTGGGGGGCAAAAATATAATAAAATAATAATATTAATTATGATGATAATAATTATAAAATGAATAAAAAATATTAATAATAATAAAAAATATATATAAAAATTATAAATAATAATAATAAAGAACCATAAATAAATACAGAAATTAAAAAAAAATATCAAGAGCGAGAAATGATATACTGTATGTATGTTGTGTTGTCAAAGTAAGAGAAACAATTGAAACCTTGCAATTGTGTGTAAATGAGGCAGAAAGTCAGATCAGCAATCTGGGATTTGGTCAAAATTTTTGTGATGCCATATGGCAGCAGGGTCTACCATTAGACAACACATTATGCTTCCAATATCTTCCCAGGCGGTAGTACCTCCCTGTTTGATAGATGCCTACTACTGTATATATTTTAGTATCACTGATTTAGAATAAATTAAACTACAACAAAATTGTGACGACCATATTTTTATTTTTTTTCATTTTCCAGCCACACACTCATCGTACCAGTGCCCTACACACTGATGTTGCAGTGTCAACATTACCACGTCCATCCTGTACTACAGTGAGAACTGCAATATCTGATACCAGCGAGTATGACCTGGAAGAAAAGTTGGAAAATCTCCGTGACACTCGAATGCGCTTAGAGTTTCAATTACCAGTCTTGGTAAGAGTCGGCTCAGAGGAAGATTTACTCTCCACGGATATGTCTCGAGCTGGTTCCTTAGAGGACATTCCTGGAACACCCACTACTTCTGGTATTTTCAGTGGAGGATCCAGAGAAAGCACTTTTGGTGAAGAATCAGATGCACCTTCCTTATCAGGTAAGATGTGAATTCGGTAATAAGTAATGTGAGGGATTAGGTTATATAGTACAGTAAACCCTAGCCAATCCAGACCCTTTTATCTTGGACGGGAATTGGGTCGGCCTCGGACACTTTTCCATCCATCTCGGACGATATCTGAAGTGGGCAGGCAAGCGTGGCCGCCCATTCAGACAAAACCACAAGTCTCCCCGAAGGTTCTGTAAGCTTCCTCGGCCATGCATGAAGGTTCCCAAGTCCCAACATTCTTGAATATGCAGCATGGGTGGCCTCCCAGGTGTGTGTAAAGAAGTGGATGATTAATGGAGATGATGTGGATGTTTAAGGGGGTTGATGTGGATGTTTAGTGGAGATGATGTGGATATATAGGCAAGGTTAAGTCTCATCCATCATTGGTCTCATTGTATTTACACATAATCATAATTTTATGGTTACAGTAGTTTTTTCTTAGTGATTAACTCACTTTTTTTTTTCCTTCCTAATAATTTATTACAGGTATACCTGTATTTCTGAATGATTAACTAAATATTTCTCTTATTTACACTATAAAACATATTCATTAATATTTGCTGATAACCACAAAAGAAAAATAATACACAAAATTCCCAAGTGCTTCCACATCTTCAGGGGCCTCTACTTACCTCTGAAAATTTGAATTACACACAAGTGCTTGGGAACTATGTGTTTTCTCTATGCTACTGTACTGTATGTGGTTATCAGCATAGGTTCAAAATTATTTCTTTAGGGCAGTGGTCCCCAACCCTTTGTAGGCTCTGGGCCACATAGGTGAGATTTTCCTCCTCTACAAAAATTTTTATAATAATAATGATAACAGCACATCATAAAATCCAATAGCTCATATTTATGTACAAAAATACTCACTTTTTTTGCCCACAAACCATATTCTGGATGATGCATTATCATTTAGGAGCAAAGCCTTGTTGGATATATTTCTGTTGTTACTGTACCTTTCAACTGCAGGGCAAAAATAATTGGTGAACCAATCTTGGAACAGGCTCATAGGCACCGAAGCTTTCATGTTTGAAGGCGAAATCTCTGGTAGTTTAGGTTTGGTGTAGACCTTGAAAGGGCTTTAATATCATATTGCCAGCAGCATTACCTCCCAACAGAAGCATTGTTAGAAATAAATGTCTTAGCAGGCATGTGCCTCTAAAAAAGGCCTGTTTCATCTACATTGTACTCTTGTTCTGGTGTGTAGCCCTCTGCAGCAATAATTGCCTTCGGTTCTGCTGGATATTTACATGCAAATGAAGGCATTTCTTAAACCTTTCAAGCCAGTCTTTACTATCCCGAATGCATCAGAACTTACACCTTGTTCTTTCTGTAAATCATCTTGCAAACTTTTGGCTTTCTCCTGAATGAGCATCATGTTTGTTGTCACATTTAATTTGGTTTGATCTTCAATCTACACACTTAAGAGTTATTCCATATTAAGCGTCACATCACTTCGATGAAAGTACGATGTACGGGCAGTTAAAGGAGTAGCAGTTATTGGCACTTGACCTATTTTTGTCTCTATTATCACATATTGTGCCCACTGTAGGGGTAGCAAGGCCTAATGTTTTTGTGCTGTAGCTAAGTTTTTCTCCCACTTCAAACCTCTTTAAAACATCAAGTTTATTGTCCAATGTAATTCCTTTATGTGATCTTTTTACACCTCTGCTTGTACTTGAGCTTGATGGCCTCTTTCAACTCATCTTGAATAAAAATACACAGTATAGTAATACAGTCCTAAACACAAAACCGAACACAAGTTGGAAAATGAATTTAGACTGAGCAGCACCGTTGTTGCTGGACCTCCACCTACAATCCACTCGTAATATATTTTAACATTTTTGTTATACATCGCTTTTTTTTTTTTTTTACCCAAATTCTGTAAGGGTGAATTTTTGGTCATAATTTCCAAATTCCTTAAGTCTGTAACCTGAGTTTCCATAATGCAGGGGATGTCTGTGTGCTCCATCATGTTTCTGTAATGTATCTGCCATAACATATTTTATGCCTCTTATTTGTTAAAGTTGAACACTTCTTTTATGTTCACTAGGCAGTTATTAGTTACCTTTGTCCAATTGAATATTAAGCCCTTCACTATGGGGATGCCACTTTTAATGTTTTATTTTACCGATGCCAGAGAATTTTATTAACAACAAAAAAACATTGTGATGGCCTGTATTGATTAAGAGGCAATGTGTAGGTCACAAGGAAACTGTTAAGAGGATGGTACAGGTGAATTATTCACTGGTTATTCCACAGTGTTGTGTTGGCCCTAACTTCAGGCAGTACAGTACTCACTAACATTGTGGTTACATTCTTGGAAACCACAATGTTAACCCTCTCGTGGTCTTTCAACGCAAATTGCATTGCTAAGCACTCCTGTGCTGGCGCTACCACTCATTTGTTCAGCTGTATCTCACACCGACAGCACCTCTCCTGTAAACAGAAATGCGGTAGCCCTATCAACCACTTACGTTCCTCCCACTAACCTCAGGGGCTGGCAGATGCCTCTCTTTAGGGTGCAATTTGGGTCTGGATTGCTCTACCCAATGTTTATGTAAATAGAAAACCCATTCCTGTTACTGACTCACGATCTATTTTAGATTGATTATTGTTAGCAAAAATTTATGCCCTTTATAATAAGTATATTAATTGTGGACAAATACATCATAACTGTTAACAATAAATATTCATACTTGTGACTGACGGGAAATAGTGGCATTAATTTAAGTCCCGGCAACAATATGGCATGATATCCTCACCAGTGTCCATTATGTAGGCAAATATCTTATAAGAAATGGGGATGTTTTACCTCTTAATATTTTTTGCTACTAAAAGAAGTTGGTATAATTTTATGACAGGTGACAGCACAAGCAGACAAAAGAGAAGAACTACTTCATGGAAACGAGATAAGAGTGATGAAGACGGGAGCGTAACTTCACGATTACACCAGGACTATAGTGATGATGCTGTGATGGTGTAGCTTGAGGATGATCGCTGACAAGATCTGTAACACTCGGGCCGTGCTGAACACTAATGTGGTTTTAATTTCATCATTTGGAAAGATGGCTTTTTGGAAATATTGAAATATAATCGAACAAATCTGTAATTGTTTATTTTTTATCTAATAATTATGCCTGAAATTTGCTACAGAAAAATCCATTCATAACTAAAGATATACAGTATTGACCTTTATTTTTGTGTAAAGAAAGAGGTGTTAGTGTGAATGAGACTGATGTGCTTAGAACTGTTTTGTTTGTGAAGCAAAAAATTTGTACATCAATTTTTGTTGTTTATTGCTCTAAATGCTTTAAGGTGAACTATTCTTGTCAAGAGATGTGTTTTTTATGTCTGTATTCTATGTTAAATTGAGAAGTTACCTTTGTAAATCATCGATTGTTTTTATTTTGGAATTGTGTTTATTTGATGACCAACAACTGTAAATATTTTGTCAACACTTTTCAGTTTACACACATACACATTCTTGAATATTAGGGATCCATTATTATTATTTTTTTTTTGGGGGGGGGGGGGATAACCAATTTAACAAAGTATTTTCAAATTCATAATTCCCTGACCCAACTGATGGTGTGGCAACTCCTGCAGTACAGAATGAAGCCACATGTTCTTACATATTTTCTGGGTCCCAGCTAGTGCTGGGTGCACCATCAGTGTAGAACAGCACAGCCTGCACTATCTCTACTGGTAGAAAAAACAGCACCACTCTCATTGTTGCTGTTGGTCTTAAAATGTAGCATCACTATCACTGGCACTCCTTTTTTCAGCAACAGTGAATAAACATGTGCTGTATGCTGATACAATTTATAGAAAATTGTAATAATAAAACACCAAGGTAGAAGCTATTCATTTAATGTACTGTACTGTGCACATACAAAGTACTGTATATAAACTAAAAACATCGAGGTATTGGGCAAATTATTCAATGAGATCAAATTATAATGAACTGTTTCTCACAAAGTTTCAGGACTTGACAAGTTGTGTGGTAGAGAGGATGACCGCCACTGTCTAATTTACATGGTTACTGCTCATTTGTAATTACAGTCAGTATTTAGAGAAGAAATATTTTAAATTAATCTCTTGTACTGTGTCAGCACATATCTATGTACACAATACAACTTTCAATGCTCTATATATCTGTAATTAGAAATGCAGTGCAATTTTTTTATTCAGAACTGTTAAATATTTTCCATTTTATTGTATATAAATTGCCGTTTATAGTGGCACTCAATTGTGTATTCCGCATCAGTGATTGATTACAGGCCACACTTTATTGAAGAATAAATTTAGCACTTTTATTAAATATATACTCTACTATGGGTTCTTGGAGTGCATACATATACTGTCCAAAAGCTGTTTTGGTCCCAAGCATTCTGGATTCCTGATGCTCAAGTCTCATATATACAGTATATATATATATATATATATATATAAATATATATATATATATATATATATATATATATATATATATATATATATATATATATATATATATATATATATATATATATATATATATATATATATATATATATATATATATATACTGTATATCATATTTAGGATGTTCTCCAGATACTTTCACCCATCAGTAGTAATGACCAATATAACCTGAAAGTTCTGACCCTAAGTGACAAATTTCAGTTTTATAAAATACTCTTTATTCAAACCTAGCACTGTAATGTAATGTACTCGTATATAAACTCATATTTTTATCTTACAAAAAATTGACTAAAACTTATCCTGATGTAATTTACAAGAAGGGCAAAATAGTAAATTATTATTTATAGAGTAAGACTTTATTCATAACGTCTAACAAGCAAAAGGTTTTTTTTGTTCAACTATATAAAAAACAAACAGCTTGGTAATTCTTTGAGGTAAGCGACCTTTTAAATAAAAAACAAGGCAAAAACTTCTTTTTAAACAAATTGAGGTACCACAGTTTCTTAGTGGTCTTGAAAATTAAAAACAAAACAAATGCCAACAATGCAGATATGAATCGTGCCACAAATTTCTTAGTATCCAGTCTTCAAATTTCAGCAGCCTTCATCATTCAGGCTTTGACATATGACATCATTGCAATACTTCTTCAGTATAGTATCTGTCAACTGGAAATCTATTTTACGAAAGATTTGAGCATTCAAAATAAGAAGTTAGGGAGACATCTACTACTTGTCTTCAGGTGTGTTTGAGGAGTAAGTTTTATGGTGATTGTAGGAGATTGACATACAGTATTGAAAGTTATATTGCAGATTTATTAACATTGAAAATGTTAGGGAAGTGAATTAGTGTATTTAAAGGTACAGTATTTTCAGAAACGAATAATATATCAAAACTGACACAAGTATTGTACTGTACCTGTACTATGGTTTATTACATGTTTTCCTTGGACACACATTCAAGATAGTATCACTTCGCATATTTATCCATTTTACGGAAGCCTCTTAGTCCCAAAATTCTCCGTTGACAGATACTTTACTGTAGTACTATTACCACTACTGTATCACCATGTCAGAGAATTAAAAATGTGAAGATACAGTAAACTGTAAGTCATTCTTAAGATTAAAAACACCGTCTGCATTGCGTAATAGAAAAATATTTTGCATTTTCGTCCAGGTATCATTTGTGGCATATTTATATTGCATGTTGTTGCATATGCTTGTAAATATAATCTAATTTAAAATTGTCTAATGATGTTTGTTTTAGCAGTACTTCTTACAAGGTACTGTACTGTCAAAACCTTATATTGTGCTGTTTTATTCAGTAATTTGTATTATTTCGGTGGGTTTAAGTCATTATTACAGAGGATTTACAGTCCTACTGTAAGTTTAATTCAGCAATACACTGTGAAGTAATTGGATGTTATTCAGTAATCTTATAGTTGTTCTTGTCATCAGTGAAGATGAACATTACAGTATATGTACAGTACTGTACTCAAAATATTTTACAAATTTAATTAGAGCTGGTTCTACTCCACTGCACACACAAACACACACACACACACACACACACACACACACACACACACTATTGTAATTTGAGTCATCACTTGCATATTTCAGGGGACCATTATCATATTTAAGTTTACAAGAATTATTTCATCCAGATAACATCAAGTGTAATACAGTAATGCCTCGGTAACAAACTAAGCTCAGGCATGACGACAGCTGTACGAGCAGAGGCTTAGACTATGGACAGTGACACATATAACCAGAGTTTTTACAAAAATTAAAGGATTTTCTTAGTATCCTCTCTTATCCATTAATGACTTTGAACTTGTTGCCATTTCTTGCCATTACTTAGCCTGTTTATAAATTTTTTAATACATGTTAGTTTTTTTTTTTTTTTTTAATTGCAATATAAATTGTTTCATCTCTCCACACTATTTATTTGAAGATCTTAGTCAAACCCAACTTATTGGTACTGTACCCCTATGTCTACCCAAACTACCATTTGTGAGTTCCTATCATTGTTCATGTTAAATAATTTCAAGGAACAAAAGTTTTAGTGTGGCCTTCTCTATATATTTTTTTCTGATTAATATTCATATTAGTGTATAAAAGTACCATTAAGCTTATTTATACAACTATTGGGGTCTAGGATGTCAATATTGCTGGTTATGCTTAGACTCTTGTGTCCTGTCCAAGTCTTGTGACTAATTTAGGAATCATCTTCACAGACAAACGGTCACAAGAGCATGAGGAATATATATCTCATAATAGTCACAAGAGTACTTCTATTTTTAATATATTTTGAACATTGGGGTTTTACTTATTTGATTATGAATTTTGTTTTAAAGTGTCTGCCTGTGCATTATGTACAGGCATATCCCAATAACCGACATATGTAGGAACCATGAAAAGTCATTGGTTAGTGAATCAACGGTTATCGAAGCAATTAATCCCATGAGAATATAACAAATTCAGGGGGTTAAGGACTGGCCACCCCCAAAAATCTCCCTTACAACCTTGATACATCTCTGTCGTGTACACTGTCAAGCAAAAAAATAAAACACCCATATAAAACTAGTATAATAAAGATTAAGTAAGTAATGTAAAGCATAAATTGAGACAGTTTTACCTGTGTTGAGGATGGTAGAGATGGTCTAGGGTGGCAAGTCTACCAATCTTTGCTGTCCATCACCACTCTAATTACTCCTTATTGCATCACATCAAGCTGCAGCACGAGAGAAACTATCACTGGGACGTATAGGCATGATTGCATAAAACACGAAGTCCGAAAACACATGAAGTCGGAGACACACAGTAAGCGTAAACAAGAGCAGAGGGGTGGGAAGGAGTCAAAGGCAGTGCCCTCTCGTGGCAAGAATTCACACCACGCCACCGCCTGCCAAATTCAAAACAGCTCTGCCACTCCTCTCCCAATCATTGGTTCTCCGGGTATCAACGAAAGTTGTGGGGTATGTCCCCTTTATGTAATCATCAGTTATGCAAATCGGCGGTTAATGGAGCGTCGGTTTTTGGGGTGTACCTGTACTGCATTATGTATTGCCACCAGTTAAATTCTGCAACTAATATGACAAGCTGTTGAATAAACACAAAAAATATATAAAAAGTTCCTTTTCTGAGAGGTGAAATGTTGAAAGTTATTGTATTATATGTAATCTTTTAAATTTATTGTACATTTTAAACTTAAGAGCATTTTAGTACAGTTGCGGATAATGAAAAGTGCAATGAAACAAACAGTATGGCTCAACAGATTGAGCCAGTGTTAGTGTTTGTTAAGTAAGTGGGCCATGTTTACGGTGTACAAGTCTTTCTGCAAGCAAAGACCAAGTTATATACATGACTATGCTTTTAGTACAGATAAAAATATATGACAAAGTCTCTTGTCATTCTATAACATTCCAGTTAGTACAGTATTGTTTTTAGTACAGAAGTCCATCCGTCAGGAATATTATTTGTCGATGCCTTTGTGGTTAGCTAATCTAATGCCTGTGCTTGAATGTTGGAAGCCATTACTCTCTTCATAGTCATCAATTGTACCATATCCATTGTATTTATTTGAGTAATGTAAGCTTCAGTTTGCAGGCTTCCCTTAGACATGATACAGTATACATTATGCAAGTATATATATTATTGTTACAGCATCATATACACATCAGTTCCAATCTTTTCAGTCTAACTTGGGATTTGTCAGCCATTAAACAACCATGATGAAATACCTTAGATGCAATGATATGCTTCAGAGTATGTGGTTGGCACTTGAACCCATTGGGACGATTACTAGGATACCATCTGATCAGTTGTTTTTCTTAGCAGATATTATAGTATTATTGCGAAGTTGACCAGGGATTTTTTTTTATGTTAATGTAAGTCACATTTGAAAATTCCGATCATATAGAATGGATTTCTGAAGCAATTTAATGTGCATGCTTGTATACCAACATCTTTATTATTGAAGGCATGTCTGAATCATGATTACTCAAAATATCAGATTGTTAGTACTGTAGCATGCCTTGTGCTTTTTTTCTTGTGTGTAAAGGAAATTTTAAACATCTAATTTGGGCCATGTTATGTAAGAGTGCAGTACAGTGTAAACCACAAAGAGAACAAGTTATTATTGAAATCTGATGACTGGAATAATCAAGGCAGTAAAAGGTCTTTGTAATGAAGACATTGGTGAACATGTTTTTAGTTATGTTGGGTAATGCCATTGTTTGGAGATCTGCACATCACAAAATATGGCATCTCTGAATTCCAACCACCAATTTCTTTTATTTATTTATTTATCTTATTTTTTTGGTAAAAGACCATTTTTTTTGCCTTGATTATGTTTATAATTTGGATACTCATTACTTTATTCATGACTTAAGATTTATTTAAATAGATAATTTTCATGTGCAAATATACCAAGGAATTGAATGTTTCTTAACTTCCTTGTTTTATTGTCCTTTTTACAGTACTATAGCTTTCGTCAAATTTTATCCCCCTTGATCCACTCTACTCATTGACAGATGTAGACAATACAATAGATCAGTATAAAAGTAACATTGGTGAAAACTGTAGTATTCTTCAGCACAGTAGCCACTTCAGAATTTCTTTTTAACTGAAATTGTAATATCCTTCACGTAAGACCACTTGCATAAATATGACATCCCGTATGTGAGAACAACCTCACAAATTTTAACATTCATAAAGTGCGCCAAGTGTCCCAGTAGACACGCTCATGCTACCCATATCTTAATAGGTCTCTAAGTTGCCTTTGTCAGCAGGAAAGATTCATGTTCACTGTCCACAGCTCGGCCCCTCATGCTTATTTAAACACTCCACCACAGCTGAACAAATGTAAGTAAATCTTTTCGTTTTTTATACTTCTGCATGCATGTCTTTAATTTGATAAAAATATAACATGTTTTTATGAGTTGATTTGTCTGTGTTTATTGCACACACACAAAGGTAAGCTGATCAAATTGCTGCAATCACGGGAAAAAGTCACCTAACCCAAGCCAACCCAACCTAACCTAGCCTACGTGCATCATAAATAAATTGTTTTCAATATGTAAAAGTCATGTATTGTCAGTTAATTGTTTTAAAATATTTTTAGTTTTATTACCTTAAATGTGACTTTTTTTCCTAGCCAAAATTGTGACTTTTTCTGACTCTTTTTCCTGTGACTTTATTACCTGTCACCTTTGCATCAGCTGGTGTAAGCAAACTTTCAGTGGCGCCACCAACACCACGCGGTCAGCTGCGAAACTATGGGTCCATTACACTGTCGGCACATAAGTGGCACACATATCGTAGACTGGGTAGTTGTCTGGCTGGCCGCCAGGGTTTAGTGGCATTATGAGTGATTGTTTACTGTGCATCAGCTGTTGGAAATGGCATGTGGTGTTGTGTTCGTTTAATTATACTGGAATTTACTATTTTATTATAATCTCTATGTTAAATAAGTTTACCAAACATGAATTTCAGTAGGAAATATTAGCGGCAGGCCACGGGAGTTACGCTAAGTGATACAGTGAGTGTTAGGCAGGCTGTTCCACTTGTTTACCACTATGTGGCAAAGCTTCTTATTTTATACTTGGCGTATAAGTCGACCTCTAGTTTTGGAGAGATTTTTTAAGCTTAAAATGTCGACTTATACGCTGCAACTTACGGTAGTTTGTTTTTTGTTTTGATCTGTGATTATGATTATGTTTTCAACCACAATACACACCCACACACCTGGTGACTGTCCAGCTGATCTTTGTCGCATGATGGCTCGATTTGGCTACATTTGTACTTGGTCAATAAACCAGGGCATATGGAGATACATTATACACTTCAATAATATTTATTAAGTTATGATAAATATGCTACAATATTATTGACCCAAAACAGATCCTGTGGTAAGCACCAACCATCTTGAGCAGTGATAACAACGGTGCTTGAGAGATGGTGAGTGTTGGCAACACTATTAGTGAAGCAGGCCAGTGTTAACTCTGTAAACAAGAGATTGAGAATATACAGGTACTACGGCGCAATATCTCTTCTGGGAATGAGTGTGGGATTTTAGAGGAAAAATGTATTATTTTTCAATAATGTTTTATAAAACCAGCACCAAATGAACATAAATAATATGAGAATTACGGTGAATTATATACTGCACATACTGTTGTTATAAAGGAATCGCGAGCTGCTGAGCAGGAAGTTGTCCTCCCTCCTCCATTGCCTCTTTTACAATACTTATTATAATGCTAAGAACATCTGTGGAAAAAATTAACAAAATTGAATAAAATCTGGTAGTGCTGTTCTCAGAAATTTTCTTATAGCCTCATGGAGAGCTGAATTCCAATTGCAAATCTTGAATAAAGGGTCACTAATAATTTTTCATGAATAAGTGAATTTTCTAATATGGAGTTAGTGAATACAGTGTAGTAATTCACAATGAAAAATACCTTCTACTGGACACTGTAAACACAGCTAAATTTGACTACATAACACTCAAAACTACACAAACAATACAAAAGCAAAGAAAGCACAACAAGCATAGAGCATGTACAGTATTTATCATCAAACATGGAACATTTTGTACCATTAAAAAAAGTATATCATCATCAAAAATGCATTAAGAGGGTACTAACTACACCAAGGTCCCAATAACCGATGAATGAAAATTTGGTTAACAAACTTAAGTGTTTAAAGGCCTAAAAATTAAATTAAAGAATTTTTATTCAATTTAACGAGCAAAATTACGAGTGTACCACCTCACATTATCACTAGTGAAGTGGATCTCGTCATCCTTTTCATTGGTTGATTGGTCAGCTACTGTAGGTTAGTGAACTCGTAGACTTGTATTCAATACTTTGAGGTGTAGTGGCATTTGTTTATCATCATGTTCTCTGCTTCTTGGAATGTACACTGCCTTTGCTCATTCATTTCTCATTATTTTTAAGATCAACCCCAACAATAATGAGTCCAAAGGAGAGAGAGAGAGAGAGAGTAAGATGTCTCAGCCCCCTTCACTCACTCACCGTCTTAACCTTCAACCAACAATGCTCAGCCAACACAAGCATAATCTTCAGCTCAGGTAAGTATATTATTCTAAATAAATTTAATCTTGTTACCCGGTAGGTTACGTTTTATGGTTGAAATACATCCAAGTTTATTCCACAAAAGTTTTCGGTTGAAAAATTCTGGGCTGTAACACAACTCGGCTTTTAACACGGGGGAAACTGGGTCCTGCTGAATGGGACTTGACCTAATAAGCACTTTTCAAGAATGTATATCACCTGTTAATTACTAGACATGTTAATTTACAATACCAAGAGAAAAGTTGTTTTTGGCCATAATCTCCCAACATAACTTTCACAAAAATTGGTTCAGAAAATAGCGACTGTTCTGATTAAACACAATCACCACTAACATCATGGATGTTACCAACTTACTCTCTTATACGACAAGTCCCAAACTTCAAAGGTAGTTTAAAATATATAAAATCTGGATGCATTTATTTTACTATACAGTATACTGCAGTTCAAGCAAGATTAAATTAATAATCTAAGATACAGTATATCTTCTTTAGTACAGTACTAAGTCTAAGGATGCTGTGGAAAATTAACACAATGCTTTCTTAACAATATGTATTTCAATTGTATCTTAGATGTTTTCCTGAAATTTCAATACAGTGTGTAAAATGTTGTAATAATAAATACTGTAATAACTTGCATCCTATAGCAGATTTTTTCAACACTTTATTAAATGTGTTACAGAACTTTATTACAAACCTATGAAAATAATAGACTATTGATATCATCCAATAGTCCATCCTTTTATCGTTGGTGTCTGAGTCTGCCCATCAGGGGTCATCATCTTGTAACAAAGAATTGAACCACTCACTGATGTATGTGGTCAAGGGAGCCACATACTCAGAGACACTGGTGATGGTTGCATAAGTGGCATCCATAGCAACCACTGCCCAGCCTTGTGTCGTCTCCACCATACGCATCACTGTGGGAGTCCAAGCTTCTACAGTGTTGTCAACCTGTACATGGAAAGATGGTCATCAAGTATTTTAGTTGAATGTGGGCGAGTACAAAGCAGGTGAAGTAAAGTTGGTAAAATTATGGTTTCCCAATTTTTATAAGGTACTAGTTCACACCCATGAATAGGTGGTAGACCACAGGATACTTTCCTGCTGGAAAAACAAGTTACCTTTCCCTAACTTTACAAACACAACATTTGCCACCAAGATAAGAAAATTGCACTTACAGATAAAATGTGAGGTCACAAGCTTAAACAAATTTACAGAAGCAAGATCTAGGTTTCTGTATACTACACTATACCCTTGTTAATTTGACAAAAAAAATTACCTCTGGGTCACTCAAATTACCCCAAAAAATCTGAATTTACTGAATTTTGGAATATTTTGACATTATTTAAAAATTTCTGAATTGTTGTGTTTGGTTATAATACAGTGAGTTCTGCGATAACGCGTGTTTTGACAACGCGAATTGGCTCTAACGCGATTTATGAATAGAGGAATGATATTTGTATAACGCGAACGCTTGTTTGTTGTAATGTGATTTTTGCTTTCTATTTCTCCAATTTTGTGGTATTAACTGTGAATATGGTAAAGAAGAATATCTCCAGGAAGCGTTCTGGTGATTGCATTCCCGGTGATGATCATAAAAGAAAGGCTATAACCCTTGAAGAGAAGCTCGATGTTATCAACCTCAAAATCACCCTTCTCCCCCATCAAGTTATATTCATATTTTTTCAAGGTAAAGTGTTACATTTACTGTATGATTTCATTATTAGATATGAATGTAACATTTATTTAGATTGCTAACCTTTGTGTTATGCTAACTACTAATTTTTTTTTTATTTCGAGTAGTAATCTGCACCTAACCCTATTTTCTCCATAAGCCCTGTTATTTCCATTACGCGAATTTCTATAACACGATGTTTTACAAGAACACAACTATCGCGTTATAGCAGAACTGACTGTACTTCATTTTCCATTCAATTTTTGTGCCTTGCCTTGGCTCCCACATAAAATAATCTATTTATAATTATTGAGCAAACAAATATTTAATGAATGTACAGTTGCCAGAATATTTTCTGAATGTACAGTTGCCAGCAAATGTCCTCTCACAGCCATACAGTATGTAGCAGGGCTGTGGGAGAACTTTTGTTGGCAACTGTACAGTACAGTATCTGGAGCGAGTAACAAGATCACTAGATTACAAGATGTTGTAACAGCTAGACTAAGGTCAGGATATAAGTACCTCTAACAGTATGTTCCTCAAGCAGATGTGAACAAAGCTAAATGTAAGGTGTGTAGCCAGACATATAGCCACACACTCGAACACTACGTCCTCGATTGTGTGATGATAGAACCTTTTAGGGACAGGTCCAAGCACATTGTGTGTGAAATGGCACAACACTTTATCTCTAATGGCAACACAGCTGACATATTAAGTTTGTATCCACTTTTTTGTACTTAGTAACTACAGTATATCAGTTCCCATGTATAGAACCACACATAATGTGCTTGAATATCTCTCACGCAAATGTGAATAACAAAGTTTGCGACTAGGCATATTGCCTCACACTCCTGTACTTATGCAGTTGCGAATAAGTTACCCTCTGTGTACAGAATTAAACAAAATTTACTTGAAATACTGTGTAACATTCAATGCCATTATATCCTGACCATGGGGGTTAGTTATACAGACCCTTTGTGAACTCTACTCTGTAATCCTTTTATGCTACTGCTCACAGGATTAGTATGGAGTGCACAATAAACTAGCCACTAAGTGGCATACTGTATTAAAAAAACAATAATAATAATAATTATTAATGAATTAACTAATTAGTAAAATGTAATCTACCTGTTGTCCCAAAGTAGGCTCAGAGGTGGGTGACTGGTTGTCCACGCGGTGAGTCATACAGGTGGCCTTTGGCGTGTCTTGGCAGTCATGACACCAGAGGCTGCAGGAAAAAAGTTTAGGTCACCCTCCATTCATTGATCATAGTGGATGTTAAAAAATAAAAAAATAAAATAAATAAATAATTTGACATCTGTTGTAACACAGGAAAAATCTTCATTAACAGTATTAATGTAGTTTAAACTGGGTAACTGTAGATGTTTCCAAGTGAATCAAGTTAATAAGGCTCAAACAACCTTGGGACTATTTGCAGTCATTAGCCTTAATGAGATGAAGGCCATTAAAAACCTTTAAGATACACTATTCACTCCCTCTTTATACCCATATTCTTTTTTTAATGTTTATGTGTGACAGGGTGGCAACAGCTATAGGAACGTGTGGTCATATTATTGGTCAGATAATTTTTAATATCTTGTATAATTATGATGTTTACACATTGACTAGGCATCAACCTGACTCAATAGCCACTCCCTAATATTTTTGCATTACATTGGTTATAATACAATAGTTCTAAATTACATTGGAAACCCGTGAAAGGTTATAATTCCCCGTGTTTGTAACTAACAGGTCAAACAGTGGCAAAAGAGAAAGTAAAGTTTAGAAAAATGAATCAGCGAGGTCGGATCTGCATTTCTTGGAATAACTTAACAGGCCCAGATAGATTTGAGGCACATGCAAGGTTGGAGGAAGTGCTAAGACGACAACACAAACGAAGACTCCACAGAATTGTACCTGCCCGCATGAACCCATTCATAGCAATGAGCGATGATGATACTCAGAATAATACATGGGCCAGCATTTGTAATGTAAACAAACGCACCTCTGGCATACCAACCACACGAGTAAGACGACCCATAATGCATCAGCAAAGGTGGACAGGCTTACCAACCCTACCCTAAATGGTCCCACATGGAGGGGAAGAGGTTCGAGTAATTAAAACTACAACTTGAAGGAACAATTCATACATGCGGGCTCTTCATAGAAGAGGGAAGGAGGGTGATTAAAACTTTGGGCAAAAGAGTCTGTGCAAAGATTTAGTGAAAGAACAAAGTGCTAGTTCTGATGAAAAACCCTTCAATGCCAGCAAAGGGAGGTTTGAATGTTTTAAGTAATGCCTAATCCTACATAACATTAAGATGGTAGGTGAAGCAGCCAGTTCTAAAACCGAATCTGCAAAGCAATACCCAGCAGAAATATAGGCAATTATTGAAGGTGATGGACACACCACAACAAGTGTACAACATTGATGAAACCATCCTGTTCTGGAAGTGCATGCCTGCCAGGATATTTATTTCAACAGAAGAGAAGACAGCTCAAGGTTTCAAGATTTCCAAGGATCATCTAATGCTTCTAATAATAATAATAATAATAATAATAATAATAATAATAATAATTTAGTTTATTGAAAGAGCATGGCAGCTGGAAGGCTGAAAATATACAGTTACATAAAAATGGAATGGGTCACTTGATTTACAAATAACCTAAGTGATACCAATATGATATATAATAAACATGATGGGAGAAGGTTATACTACAGGGCATTTCAACATAGTAACAATGAAAAAAGGTGAGAATGACTGGGATTGAATACACTGGTTGATTATGAGTTGTTGATAATTTGTACAATGGTTGGGACTGGGCTGTTCTTATGGCGATCAGTACGTGATTGTATGGGCTGGATGCGGTTGTAGTGTCGAACAGCAATGCTGCTGAAAATATGAAGTTAAAGCTTGCTTGTGTACCACTCTGACAATCCTAGGGCTATGCCAAACCTAGGTTACCAGTGATATGGCATTCTAATACGAAAGCATGGATGACTGTTTTTGTTCAGCAGTGGAAAGGTACAGAAACCAAAGACCTATTTCCAACAAGGCCTTGTTACTGTTAGATAATTATGTTCCCAGCCACCCTATTAACCTTAATGATCTTTCAAGTAATATCAGAGTGGAATACCTGCCAAAGAACCCAAGTGCCTTGCTACAGCCTATGGATCAGGGTAAAATATTAAAAAAATTATAGCTGCAATTGATGGTGAGGATCAACAATCTGTAAGAGATATTTGGAAGAAATTTAACAATGATAGCTATAGAAAACATTGCTGAGTCATGGGATGAAGTCAAATGTACAACAATGAATGATATTTGGAAGAACATCTGGCCAGAATGTATCCATATTTTTTAAGGTTTTCCCCAGGTTCAGACTTTAAATGAGGTGCAAAAGGAAATTATGACTGGCAAATGGTGCAGGGTTTGAGGACGTAGATCAGGAGAGTGTGGTTGAGTTGTTGGAGTCACACAGAGAGGATCTGTCAAATGAAGACCTGATGTTGATGGAACAGGAGCAGGCTGCCAATGTTCCATCTATAGCCCATAATTGACAACAAAGGTTTTGGCTAAAGGGATTAGTCAAATGGAAGAACTGGTGCAAACCTTTGAGACGAACAATCCAGATCGTGAATGCAGCCTCAAATTTACAAGAGGATTGGTGAACCTCATGAGCAGTTCCAAGAAGCTGTACACTCAAAAATTGCACCGTCAACGACAGACCACATTAAACAAGTTATTTACCCTAAGCCCACAGCCAGCAGAAAATAATGATGATCCACAATGAGAGGCAGGAGTCAGCAGTGATCATCTGTCACCCTCCCAGTAACTCCAATTGCACCACCTCACCTAACTTAGCACTCAACATTGTTTCTGGTAAGTAAAATTTGAGTGTTTTATGCATTTATTATGTTACATCATGTTTAAAACTGTCTATTTTCATTCATATATGTGCTTGTGTTATGTTTTTGGACCTCAAAAAATTTCAATAGGAATGCATCTCAACCTTTATAATGGGAGTCAATGGGAAAAATAGTTTTGCAATGCAGAATTTCGTGATGTGAAAAGATTTTCAGGAACGGAACCCTTCCATAACCCCAGGGATGCCCCTACACAGTTGTAATGGATGTGTCATCGTCATGCTCTGTAAAAAATATATTTTTCATTCTGCATGTTGAGCGGTATATTTCAGGTAACAACCTCATAGTCGCCCAGGTTACCTTGCAGAAGACACAATTCTTATTAGTGCTGCATTAAAAATTAAATTGAGTGCTATCTAGCATGTTGGGCATGTGAGGTCACATGTCTGTAACAAAATGTATTTTAACATTTTGGCTTTAGTTTGTCACGGGCATAGAAACCTTACCTCCAAAAAGACATATCCAGTAACATTTCAAGAAAAGGTGCAATACAGAGTGACTAAGATCATTTCTGCACAATATTATCTCAATTATCCAAGTAGACTGAGGGCCTTAGGACTGACAACTCTTCATATGAAACACATTCAAAATCTTGAATGCTATGGAAGAATTAAATCCAGATATTTTTTTTTTTTGTCACACCACCAACACAATAGGAAACAATTTCAAGCTTGCTGAGGAGTAATGCAGAACAAATATAAGAAATACTTCTTCATGCAGAGGATGGTAGACATGTAAAACAATCTAACAACCAAGCAGTGGAAGTCAAAACAATACAGGGGTAATGGGTTTTAAAATAGCCCTGAACAAGACTATCAAGAAAAAGGGAGGTATCTTACACAGGTCAAATAAAGTTCAGTACATAAATTATAAGGGCTGCCTGTTCTTCCACAGCAACCAATGCATGGAGCTGCCTGAACCAGGAAAGAGTGCAGCAGTTGTGTGGTGTCAGCTACAGTATTTGTAAGGTTAGTGTTATAAGTCATTACTGTACTTTTTGGGCCAACTATTTCATATGCTTAGCAGCATTAGAATTTGATTCTGCTATTTCCTTCTACATCTTTAGTTGGTTTTTAAATACAGAAGTCTAAGCCATGAACCAATTCCAGTTTATAAATGAAGGATTTATCCTGCAAGTACAATTTTATACCCGAGTTAGGACAACAAGACCTGCATCCTTCCGTCCTCCTCTTGGTTTCTACTTTAGTTTAGCTAAACTGACATTGGTACAGAGAAACGTGCTATAGCAACAATACCCTAACAGTCCTTCAGGAAAACTGTTGCTTTTAATCTCCCTTTTCTAGAGTAACAGTTCAATGGGGGCTGTACTAATTGGTGGGGATCAAGCTTGAGGTAAAACCTGTAAATGTAATAATATACCATGCATAAATTACACCTGACTCATTTATAAAACAGAATATCAAGGATCATTCGTTTTTTTTTTTTAGTTTGCAGATAGCATGGAAGGTGGCAAATACCCTGTACTGTAGACACATAATGTGCAGTAGTACAGTATGTACTGTGTATATCAGGTACATCATCTTCACCAGAATACAGCACAATACTATTCCAATTTTAAGACACATTCTGGGTCATTATTGAATTACTGTACACACAAATCACTGCACACTGTTTGAGGTAACTACTGAAAAACTCATTAGGCTTATACAGTATAATCATAAACACCAAAATTACACTGACATCTGCAGCTGTATAAAATTATCTACAGAAACTGGTCTACTATTACATGTACTGTATTGTACATAAATAAATATATTCAATTATAAAAAGCATTTCAACTTTTACAATTTAGGCAATTAACAGAGATGCTATATAACAGAAATATTAAACAACGAAACAAGAAACACGACTTTAAACATACATTGTGCAGTGAACGGTGTAGGTTGTACAGTATTCAGCTAGGAAAAATGTAAAACCATATCCTCACTTGACAAAAAGATTCCCATATTTTGCCATGGTTAGAACATCATTGTTGGTCTGGAGAAGGTTTACCGAGGTAACCCGGCAGACCTTCCGGCAGAGGGGGCACTCAACCTTGTCACACTTAATCATCTGGTGTATACACTCCTCGCAAAAGGTGTGATGGCATAGAAGGTATCTGGGGATCCGCATCTCAGAAAACTCATCATAGCACACTGAGCATGTCTGTAAAGGAAAGAGAAGTCTATATGTTTGTATTGTTGCCACACAAAATGGACACGTTGCAAAAAAATTACAATTAATACTTTTACTGTACTGTCAAACATAAGTACTATAGAAATAAAAATAATGTAATGAATTAACACTGATTGTGGTAAAGTATTTCCTTCTATCATCTGACATAAGCCATGGTAAAAGCCTTTGCAGTAATGTACAGTACACTTGTGTAGAAGAAAACTTAAAACTAGATTAATACCTAATCTTAAAAAATATTGGCAGTAAAATTTATATTATGTAACCATGAAACATAAAAACATACAGTACACACAAAACACACATACTGTATACACATGTACATGCACCAGCTGACCGATCTTGAGCTTTATCAGGACTGATAAAGCACCTGGAGTGGGGGGGCAGGGAGGAGGTTTGAAGGCAGCAAGGAGGAAGTAAAAGGACAGTTGTTTATGTGTGTAGGGAGGACTAGGTACAGTACAGTTATGCTATTTATTGGGGAAGGGCATTAAATTATGTGCCAAGGCTAATATGTCACTATGTATAGCATGCTTATCTGTGTCACTATAGCGTGCTTATGTGTCACTTTGTATTGCATGCTTATCTGTGTCACTATGTATAGCATGCTTATGTGTCACTTTGTATTGCATGCTTATCTGTGTAGAACTAACCAACCAACTATTAAATCACCCTTATTGCTAGATATCAAAGTCTTATATTAACTAAAATAATGCTTTCATAAATTAACCACAATCTGTTTGTTCACTGTAAGAAAGGAAAAGGCTAATACAATTGTTGTATTACTTTCACATATAATTATGCTGGAGGATATGCAAGCCTAACGTCTAATCGCTTAGAAAATAATTCCTAAGGATTAGCCTTTAAACACTTAACCCCATGTGTACTGGGTGGGTCACTTCTGAGCTAAATAAAATCAACTTACATCAACCAAATAAAATATTAAAAGAGGCATCCCTGTAGAGAAGGGGTAAAGTGGGAACCTACACATTGGGATAATGACTGAGATGATTATGGGAAAGAAAATGTACACCTTTAGTATATAGACAACAATCAGACAATAACTTAGGATAATATGAATAACCTTGATAAAGTGAAGACAAGAATACTTACCGGGAGGAGTGAGTGAGGTTGATCAGTAAGCTTGGCGTGCCTGAAGGCAGGAAAATCATCGGGTAAAGTTGGATACAGAGACATTTTTTTAATCTTCTTTGCACTTCACATTCACTTGGTTTCTTAGATACTTTCTGCTAGTGTTCAGTGACCTACTACTGCATCAGTATGAAAATTTGGTTTTAAGCTGAAATTTTTATAATAATCATTGGTCATTCATTACAATGTTTAGGTTTGGAGAATACCAAATGTAAATGGTTAATTTCAGTTTATATTCGTGCTGCGTCAAGACGTGTCATTTAAAAATTATATTAACGCTTTGTATACAAGGCCCCCTCAGAGTCGAATACAATTGTCTGGCATTAGCTATATAAAATATTAAATAGGGAAAGGGTTAAAAACATTAATTGAAATTTCTTAATCTAAACTACAAATAATAACCATCAAATACAGTATCAGTAATCGGATTCAAAATTTTATGCCTGTGCAAAGGAGGGCCACCGGGCTGTTGCCTGCACTATGCCACCTCAAGTACCCAGATTAAAATGCCTGTCATTGCTTAGCTTATATTATTTTCAGGCAAGGGGTGACTTAATAGATGTTTATAAACACCTCAGAAGACATTATGATGTCAAGTGTTCATACCTGGAGCTGGCAGATGCCCACCTCCTCTAGGGGTCACAACTTAAGGTTGAAGAAGCCACAAGTTCAGAAAATTTTGAGGGCATATCGGACCCGAGGCTTGAAGATGAAAAGGAGGGTTCGGACTCCCAGGGCACCCACCTGGGATCTATCCCTGGTGTTGAATATTCAAGTAAAAATTTAACTAAATCATGAAAAAATAAACATAAAGGTTAATACGTATAGATGACTAATCCACGGACGAGTTATTTGTATTACTCTGTTTATTTTCTTACTTTATTTTCATTCAGTGAATTCTGATATGGTAATCATTTCTTGTTCAAATGTTTCGTTCTGTAGATAATTAGGCGCCTAGGTGTGCACTAATTTGTCTTCCCGGCGGTAATGAGGCCACGCTCTGCTGTGGGCTTCCCTCCCCCCCAGGGTTCTTAAATGGACGTAATTTGCGAACTTAGAGGTAAAGACAACAAGACCCTTCAATTGTCCAAAGACCACAGCACTGTTCCTTTAACTAGAGACTGTCCACTCTGCAGGAATCCCTGTGTTTTCAGACCAGAAAGAAATTTGTTCAACACTTCCTCGACGTTTCCCGCCATCACAATAAATCAGTAAAAATCGCTCTGCCACCCGGGCTGCATAAGCACCAATGCGGCCGCATGATCTCACGTCCAGAAAAAGCCTCAAATTACACCATATGATAGTAAGATCTATCTGTTTAAAATATCTTTTACTTTACTTTTATCCTCTTCGCCACTGATCGGCTCGTTAGCCGCTTGGGTGATCGGTCACGTCTCTGGTTACTTTTCCTTTTCATTTATCCTCTTCACCAAAAGATTGGCTCTCTAGCCGCCCGGGCGATCGGTCACGTCTCTGTCACGCACTGTTGGCAAATACTGGGCATGCACAGGCTCCTCAATGTACCTGAACCCGCTCCAGTGTTGGTCAAGTCTTGTCTTGAAAGAGCTCGCACTCGGTGCCGTCACAACACACTCTGGTAGATTGTTCCAAGAGTTTACAACCATCACTCCAAAAAAGTTTGCCCTCTCAGTTTTCTGGACTTGTGGCTTCTTCAATCTTGAGCTGTGACCCCTTGTGGGGCGAGGGTCCGCCAGCTCCAAGTAAGGACACTCGACCGAGTAGTGCCCCCTGAGATGCTTATACACCTCAACTAGGTCACCCCTTGCCCGTCTGTAATATAAGCTAGGCAAGTTCAGGCGCTCCAATCTCTCAGGGTAGCTGAGGTGCTGAAGTGCAGGCACCAGTCTGGTGGCCCTCCTTTGAACATTTTCAACCAACTGACAGTCCCTAGCATATCTCGGGGACCAGACGGGGTGACAGTACTCCAGATGGGGTAGCACTTCACTCTTGAAGATCGTTACGAGGGACGGACCGTCTAGATATCTGAACGACCTTCTTATAAGACCCAATAATTTATTTGCCTAGTTTACCTTCTTCTCTCAATGGCCCGAGAACTTCAGCTCATTGTCAGCATACACACCTAGGTCCTTCTCGCATTCAGTCTCAACTAGTGCAGTTTCTTCATCCCGTTGGGACATATGATACGCCTCCTTACCGTTGGTACGCCCCAGGTGCATCCTCTTACACTTCGTGACGTTGAATCTTAGCAGCCATTTCTTCGACCATTCCTGGAGCCCACAGAGGTCCTTCTGCAGCTCTTCACAGTCCGCTTGGTTCTTAATTTCCCGAAATAACTTGGCGTCATCGGCAAACATTTGTTGGAGGAGTGTACAATGTCAGGCATGTCATTTATGAAACAAACAAACAACAGTGGGCCCAATACACTGCCCAGTGATACCCTACTTGTGACAGGTACGGATGACGATTTCGTGCCATTAATCACCACACACTGCTTGCGGTCATGTAGAAAGTCTTCTATCCATGCTAGGACATTTCCCCAAATTCCGTACCCTTCCAATTTGATTTTCAGCCTTTCATGGGGTACACTGTCGAAAGCCTTGGCAAAATCTAGGTAAATATTGTCGATATTACCACCCCGTTCCAGAATATGGGTCCAAATATCTGGGGGCTTAGCCAGCCGCCGCCACTTTTAAAGAAACTTCACGACGCACCCATTGTCTTTTTTTTAACCTTTGCAGACGCCTCACTTACTTCGGCAATTGAAGTACTATCAGTGCCGGATTTAGACCTGTGGAGGCCCCCCCTTCATTATAACTACCCAAGAGGGTGGGGTGGCTAGTGAAACGAGCCTAAACATCTGGGGGAATTTTGAAGCCATAATAATCCAAATGAATAAACAAATAAATAAAATATTGTAATATGTGGAGGCCCCCAGATTGTGGAGGCCCCTGGGCAGCTGCCCACTCCTGAATCCAGCCCTGAGTACTATAGCACAATCCTGCAAGGCCTCAACTGTAGTCACGGTGAACTTCGTCTAGACACTTTGTTGTTGTTTACGTTGCGTTGGGCAGACGCACCAACAAAACATCCCAATGTAACACAAACGTTTCTGTTTTGCTGGCCAACTAGCTGCGACTACGTCACTACTGCTGCCGGGAGTGTCAAGTACATTGACCTTGGGGGTACCGTACCACCGCCGACGCCACGCGTCTAATACGGGTCCAAAACTTTTCAGTGACGGGAGAATCTTTCTAATGCTGTACAGTGCTTAAATCAGGTTATCATAATTATCCCTGGATAGTAAGAAGGTTCTCTTTTTATTTAATCAAATATTACTAGAAGAACTTCTGTGGTGTTTCTTAACTTTATGGAAAATATCTGTAGATTTTTCTGGCGCCATTGCTCTCGTTTAAAAAAATGCAATGGCCTACAGCCAATTACTTTCCTTTGGACATGCTATGTGGACCAAATTTCATGTTTTTATTATCAAAAGCCCCCGTCTTAAGACAAGTTTAATACAGTTGGCACCCAGAGACCCCCAGCAAAAAGATTAAAATGAGTGACAAAGGCGACTTAAGGTACAGTACAAGCAAAACTTATTTTATCAGTAAATTGTAGAGGGCGATAATACCTTAAGTAGCAGTGTTATTTCTTACACAAGTGAGCACACTGTACTGAGTTTGATAATACTGTACAGTGTAGTTTTACTGGTGCACACTAATAATTAAATAAGTGTAATATTACTAATAGAATGTCAAAGGCAATATTCCTCCAAAGTATTGACATACCTGCAGTAATATTGGGGAAGTGACGGCTAACGAATCGATCTGTCAAAAAGGATAAAGTAAAATGTTTAATCAGGTTCGGCCAAGCCACACGTAACTGCTGTAACACTGCAGAAAACGGGGCACTCATATGGGTAACTACGTCTCCCGAAAACATTGCACTTTGTTATAATGAGGATCGTGAATACGTAAAATGTTAACAATTTCTTACTTCGGTGACCACATTTACACAATTGATATCAAGTTCCTCCAAGCGAAATGTTTACATCTTCGTAAAGAAAAGTATTCTCGACTCAATTTCTCTACCACAACACTGGCTTTGTCACTTTCACATGATCATCCGATGACTTCCAAACTTCCAGAACTCGCTAAGATTCATAAGCGAACCTTAAGATATATATTCAGACAATAGTATTTCTGTTACGTTACACTTGTTAATAATTACAAACTTTCAACACTCATTACACGCAGCACACGCCACCACGCACCTAATCTTACAGACGTCGCCTGAATGACTGGGTGTTGTCTGACGTCTCGCTCGGGCCCAGTCGGTCTGCTGCCAAAACCCTCGTCACGTGTGCGCTGCTGCCACATTGAGTAACATAACATATTCAATCACAGTATATAATGTTAACTAGTTGGTTTTATCACAATTGTACAGGATCTTTTAAACATCATATACAAGTTAATTCACTGGAAGTGGTATGTTATACTTTATCGTAGCTTGTGTAATAGTATATATGGCATATAGTGATGCCACCACAGACAGATTACTTGTTCAAAACAGGAAATGCCCTGTATGTGGCCTCCTCTGAGTCTGCAGTCTCTCACGTCTTTGATTTTCAAGCTTGGCAAAGTATAATGTGTCAGATCAGTTTTATTATTCTCATTATTTTTTTTAGTACGTAGTATTAATGGTAGTGGAGGTGGTGGTAATACTAGTAGTAGTGGTAATAATAAGTAGTAGTAGTAGTAGAATACTTGCCTCGGAAGCGAGTAGGCTTGGGTTCGATCCTGGGCAGAGGGAAATTACAGACAAGTTTCCTTACGTCATTTGTCTTCCCAGCAATAAATGGGGATGGTCTGCATCCCTTCGCGGGGTAATGAGTTAAATTCAAACTGTTCAAGTTCTTTGCTAAAGTTCTTTATAGATATTCTGTTAAACAAAAAATTACCTCAGTTCTTTCCAAGCAAGGTTTTTCTCCGTGATGTTAAAATATAACGAAATAAATAAAGTTGGTGGTCAACGCGAAGGGCAGATTAGATAGTAACGTAGAATTAATGATAAGTCTTGCCCACTTGGCCTTATCAGTGTTTACTGACACACTACAGGCGCTGGGCCTGTCCATCATAGATACATAATTTAACATGGGCTTTCATCCTCACGGTATTGTTTGTGAGAGACTATAAGTCTATACTTTAATGGTGCAGGGGGAAACAGGAACGACTCAGGCTCTAGCTGGCTGGCTGATTTACACCCTCCTCCTCCTCAACCTCCCAACACCCTCCTCCTCCTCAACCTCCCAACACCCTCCTCCTCCTCAACCTCCCAACACCCTCCTCCTCCTCAACCTCCCAACACCCTCCTCCTCCTCAACCTCCCAACACCCTCCTCCTCAACCTCCCAACACCCTCCTCCTCCTCCTCCTTCAACACACCACGGCAATAACTAGTTTACATAAGCACTGTTGTATCACATTCTCATTTCCTCTCCTGTCTCCGTTAACTACGATTTTTTTCCTTTCAATGTCAGTTTTTCCCTCTTCTTATGACCGAACTTTGTGTAAGATACAGGTTCAAGTTGTTAAAGACATGTCCTTATAACTCATTAAGATGAGGTAAATTAACTTTTCATTGAGTATTGTACCTGTAGGTGCTGGGGTTCCCATACAACTTGATCTTCTAGAACAGGAAAGACACTGAGAAGATCAAAAGGTCATATTCAACACAGTTCCCTGAATATATGTTGTGAAACCTCTCCACCTTCGGCTAATTCCACGCGTCGAGTAATACTAAACACGTGGAGGCAGGCGCAGTGTTCCAGACTTACTGGTGTAAGCAAAGGAATACAGTATAATTACAATCGATTTTCATTTTCTCTACTTTCGATTTAACATAAAAATCGCGATACACCAAATGTTCACATTCAATAAAACGTATTGGTATATTAACAATGAGACTAAAATATTTTATCGGCGAATTGATATCTAGCGTCATGGTAGCCGCCCGACGGGTGACTCACAACTGACTCCCCATCACTCATAAAATATTCATAGGACACTACTTGATGATAGTCAGTCAGTATACACCTACACGGTGACCTTCGTTCCTCACATATATGAGTGAAACTGTTGCTACCTTGTGCATACAATACGTTATAATGTAAGCTTATGGACATTTAAAGGCATTAATTTCTCAGATTATTATAATCTGTGATATGAACATCAGTGTAAATGAGATTATTGTCTATGGCTGGCAGGGGTTAGTAACGAGCCAGGAAATTAACAATATTTCTTCTGTAGTAGTTCCCATGATGTAAAATTGAATTTCTTGAGGTTTTCCGATAGATCTTATTACACGAGTCCTCATTTTGGTAACTCCGTTGTGATGTGTAACTTAACATTTACGAGAATACTTCAGATCGTTGTTTTAGAATATCTTGAGTCTTGACTGATGCTTCTGAGGATCAGTCACGTCACGTCCTGTACCGTGAGGTGGACTAGTGTGAGAAGGCAGCAGCAACACATAAGCGGAGTCTGGCAAGTAACAGGAGAGAGACATGAAGACATTACTGTCAACCCAAACTGTTAACACCGATAACAAGAATGATTATCTGAGACAGAAAAAGTGGACATTTTCCACTATTGAATGGGTGGCGTATAGCACTCTTTAATTTTAACCCACCACAAATTGGAGTCGCGTAAATACGCCAAGCGCATCGACAAGCTGGGTGGCAAGCAAGCAAGCAGGCAAGTTGGGGTGGTGAGGGGGGTGGCGCATCGATCCTGGGCCTTGTCCCCCCAGCCTCCCCCCATCCCTCCCAACCCCCGAAATTTTCTTTATTTTGTGCCCATCCCAACCCTCCGCCGATATATTATCTGTACTTCTCCAAACCTTCGTACCAAATCTTAAACGTTCTACCTACGTCACTCTCCACCTGTTTTATAGACATTTCTAAATTACGAATGTGTTTTTCCACCTCATCAATCTTGTGTATTCTTCCCCCACGTCAACAGTACCTCACTGTCTTATACACCATACCTGTTCTTCTCCCGAGTCTTTCTCCAGTTTCCACCACATACCCCATGACCACATAGATCATGCCTCATGGCCACACAACATACCTCATGACCATAAATATTCACAATTACACAGCAGCATATTATAAAACCATATAACAATATACTCCATGTCCACATACTAACATACATCATAACACCACTACAGTACATTTATAACCACATACTAACATATTTCATTACAACATAAAACATTTCGCGACCACATGACGACATACTTCATGGCCACATACCTTAACACAACATACCACATGGCCACACACCTGAATACCTCATGGCTACATACCTGTTCATTGTTCAGTTATTGCAGGTGGAGGTGATGAGGGTGGCAGCAGGAGTGAACAGAACCGCAGTGTGTTAAGTGAATGACTAAGTGATCAGGGAGGAGGTGAATGATCAGGGGGAGGAGGTGAATGATCAGGGAGGAGGTGAATGATCAGGGAGGAGGTGAATGATCAGAGGGAGGAGGTGAATGATCAGGGAGGAGGTGAATGTTCAGCTGGAGGAGGTGAATGATCAGGGGGAGGGAGGTGAATGATCAGGGGAGGAGGTGAATGATCAGGGAGGAGGTGAATGATCAGCTGGAGGTGAATGATCAGGGAGGGTGAATGATCTGAATGATCAGGGGTGAATGATCAGGAGGTGAATGATCAGAGGAATGATCAGGTGAATGATCAGTGAATGATCAGGAGGTGAATGATCAGGTGACTGAATGATCAGGGGAGGAGGTGAATGATCAGGGAGGAGGTGAATGATCAGCTGGAGGAGGTGAATGATCAGGGAGGAGGTGAATGATCAGCTGGAGGAGGTGAATGATCAGGGAGGAGGTGAACACAGGTGACGGTGACTAAGCAAATATGGAAGGGTGATTGAACATCTCTAGGTGTAAATGAACAGCTGTAGGGTGGAGTGAGTATAGGGGTGAATCACTGAAGTGAGTGTGACCTGCAACGTGTGAACTGTGACGTCAGAACAAATAGGGATGAAGGATCACGTGTTTGGACGATGACGCAAGAGTGACGTTCAGAACACGTGTGAGGAGGCCACCAAGACGTTGCGTCAGTTCATGGCATCGTGTGAGATAGCGCCAGGGAGTCCCTCATGACCCGGGCAACAGGGGTACATAAGCCACGCTGCCGGACGTGTATGCGTGCGTGTGTGTACATGTGTATGTGTGTGGCGGTGGTGGAACACGAGGAGGCAGGATATACACAGCTAGTAGAAGGAGGTGAGTGGGTGGTTTGGAGGTAGGTCATGAGGATAGGTAAGAGGTTAGGTCACCTAGGAAGCGAAGGTATATGCACTTGTGTAGCATGTGCCACTGACCCTCGGGCGTAAAGACCCGTTGACATATCTACAAACTCTGGAAGAAATTGTTTATGTTTTCCAGGCGTGATAATCAATATATCCACCACGTGGGGCATTAAAGCTGTGAGTTAGTAAGGTAATGCAGTTATCAGGTCTCGTGGCTACCGCTCTTATGTGCTGCTGTCGGGCCCTGTCGCCTTCCTCATGACACATGCTGGCTAACTTCGCATAATTTATTCTCATGGCGATTTTGATGCCTACAACAATGACGGACGTTATGGATGCAAATCTGCGAAATCGGTGCCTGAGGCAGATTCTTTTTTGTTAGTCGTGTCTACCCGTGGGTTAAACTTTCTATGGATACCTTTTGAAAGACAGTTGGTGGGAATTTGCTTGTATGGTTGAGACATATTTTTAACTCATGGATAAATAAAAAGGCTGCAGAAAGTAGGAAAATGAGTTCCGGGGAAGTCAATGCTTTTGGACAACGTGACTATCGGCGGGAGTCTTAGAGCTGTGTCACGCCATGATTCTTACGCTTTGGTTGCAGCTACCAACGTTAATTTCATGATTCTGTGAGATTTAGGTGTGATACAAATATTGCAACTATTTCAATTCATAACATAAGAGGAACAAACAAAACTTGACGAATTATTTTTCGACTAGTACACATGTGAAATATACTATTGTCAAAACGTGAACCGGAGAAGATAAGATGTTAGAGATACAAAGACACTGTACACAAAGTGACTTTACTCATCATAAATAACACAAACTTATGTTAATGTTTATGGACAGGATCTAGATGACCACGGCGCAGCTTAGTCTGTTGTGACGCCAAGGTACAGGTAGGGGACAGGCAGTAGGGTTTGCCAGTGCAGCTTTAACACCAAGGAGGGTACAAACGGCGCTTCCACTAACCCACAAATTCTCTCATTAAATTATATGGAGCATTTCTGTACAACTGTATTAAGACCATACTGTGTGGTGTAGATAACTGATAATTACCAAAATAACGGAAGTAATTTATATTCATTTGCCCCTCCCCTTCCCTCGTTCCTGAAGCATTATTATTATTAAAAAAAACAAACATTTGCACATCCAAGAATCGAGGGTACTAGGAAATCGTCTTTGAAGAGAGGAAGGGTGAATTACGTATATACACTCAGGTAAAAACAAATAATTTAACACTGTTCAAACATAACGTACACAGGAATACACACACACATCCAGTCAAAAGCACGCACATAATCAGGAAAAGGCGCACACACTAATATGCACATTCAAGATTCAGGAATACACGCATAGATGTAATGCCAGAAGCTATACAGTACTGTACACTCTTCCATAGAAATGTTTGCGGAAGATGCCAAGTTATCCGGAGAAATTAAAAACCAAACAGACCTGCTCTGCCCCATCCCGCCCTATCCTACCCTATTCTGCTCCACACGACACTGCCCTGCACTGCCCTGCCACGCCCCAAGTCTCCTTACCGTACCCTTCCCCGCCCCGCCCGACCCTACCCTGACCTGTCCGACCCTACCCGACCTGCCCTGCCCTACCAGCTTTGAGTGCTGTGTAGGAGCCCTGCCTTCGTCGGTGTCAGCAGGGCGACCTTGAGGAGCTGTTGAGGTAATCGACTCAGGGGCTGCTTGGTGGTCTCCCTGGGTCACCGAGACGCTCCTCTCCTCTCTTGATTTGTTTTCTTGCTGATGTAACACTTAAATCCTCTTCTAGCAATAGAGTAGGGTAGGTGAGGTTGGTTTAGGTTAGGTTTGGTTGATTTAGCTTAAGTTAGGGTAGGTTTAAGTTAAGTTAGTGTAGGATAGGTTAATTTAGGGTAGGGTAAGTTAATTTATGTTAGGTTAGGTTGGTTTCAGTTAGTTTAAGTTCGTGTCAATTCACAGCTGTTCACATACACTTAAACACATCCTCTACTGATATAGAGGCTGTGACTTCAGTTCTAGTTATTCGTCATTCTGTGGACCTCACCCCTACACACCATACTCTACAGTAGTAGGCTACACGATAATGATAAAGCGAGATCCACTTACGTTATTGAGAAGAATGTACTGCACCATAACTTAGTAGATACAAACAAGTGCATCTATATATTACCGTCGGGTTGTGTCACTGTGAATCTTAAATGTGAACCCATGAATTCTCAAAAGACAGGTAAGTTTATTTTTCGGATCACCTGAAGAATCTCTATCTCAGCTTATTTCACCTAGAAATTAACCAGCTTAACACGATTTGGAGGGATGAGTTTAGGTTAGTGTTAGGGTGGTTAATCTTTAGGTGAAAGCTGGGGCGCACATTCTTAAGTGATTTTAACTCACTAAGTGGGATGTTGAGTTTTCATCCTAGTGGCTGACACATACTCACACGTTACTACATAAAGATAAAGAAAATGTCTTCGTCTCCAATTACTAGATGGATATTACCGTATGAATCTCTGACGAGAATTCGAACCCTAGAATGACGTTGTTTCATTGTAACGTAGGAATTGTTGGCATCTCCCTGCGGCTCTGACAACAATGGCCACTCTCCCTTCGTTTAACGCTTTGTCCCTTTTACGTCGCTGTGTACTGACAACTATTCTACACCAAGAGCCTCTTTCAATTGAGTCTTAGCATCTGTGTTTGTTTTGTTTTTCGTCAACCCACAGACGAAAGTTTAGGGGCAGCGTGAGTATATATTTTTTTTCCGTCATGTGGATGTTGCTTAACACAGTTTCATTACTTAGAAAATTCATCCATATTAACACTAGGCTTATGAGGGTTGCCTGTTGCTAAAAGTTTAAAATTGTCTTTTAGGGCCCGATTTTCATAACTTGCCAAGGTCACAGCGGAGATAACAAGCATTTAGAAATATTGATGTTACCGTCTCACTGACTGTCGCTTCTTGTGTGGTGTTTACGTACTGAAGAGTTTTCAAATTACTGTCGGCCTTTAGCCAACTTTATTTTTATACAGGTAGTGTGGCCTGTCAGCTTTTGTTCTTTATTCTTAAGTTTATTTTAGTCTCGTGGTGCCGACCTTTTATTTTTAGAATCTTTTTGTCACACATCTAGGGTTGCGTCTTGATATACTGTTTGTAGGTAACTGGGGCGCTGAGGCTAGTGAATAATGAACATACCATTTCCTTCCCAACTCAACTGCTGTTGGTTGAGTCTTGTGGCCAGCCAATGATTGATGGGAGGCGCCCCAGTTGATCCGGGTGAAGTATGAGCATCTAGATTAACACTTAGGCAACTGAAAAGCGGTAGAGTACAGTGCTGGCCACCTTTAGGCTTCAATGTGTTATATTCAGGCGTATGGGACTCATTCACATTCAGTAGATAACGCAATCTTCATACGCATCACACGGTGTCACCCAACCACATTGTGTACGTGAAGGGAGAGTTATCACCGGGTGTAAATCATTCCTAAATTTATGTTTGATAATTTTTAAGCTCTGTCGGTGGCAATCAGACAGATTCATTCTGGAGAGATAACTAATGGGATCTCAGTAAAAATTAGGAACAAGCAATAGTTATTAGCATGCATAGCACTTATCTGGTGTCAGTATATATTTCTCTAAGTCAAAAAATGGATCAGCTTCTGAAGAAAGGAATTCTCAAAATATCAAATTTCATTGTTGCCCAATTATACCACATTGTTATAATGATGGAACCAATTACTCACCAAAGTTTTCATCATCTGCATATGCTTCATTAAAGCTAATGGATGAGTTCTGGTCAGCCAGATAATCAATAGTCACCACTGTGTTGTCTGTCTCTAATATAAGAAATATGCAATTGTAAACAAGATGTCACATGGAAATCAGGAAATATAATGCACAAAAATACTTTGTAACTCGATTAAATCATTTCATAAAGATGATATCTTGAATTAATACAAAAGTAATGTATTACTATACCACTTGTAAGAATATTATATATGTTATACAGTACAAAACTGATTATAATAAACCTACAGTTTCAGCTCATATACATTACTATACCAGAAGTTGGTGCATTCTGACTACAAGTATTTCCAGTGTTCCATTTGGCTACATCAGTGGCTTGATTTTCTGCATTTTCTGAAAAACAAACCACAAAAGGCCAAATAACATGTCCAGTACATAATCTTACTTCATAATAATAGGAAATGAACATCAATCTTATCGTAATGTTTAAAAAAAATAAAACCTATCATGGCAATGTTTTCCAAAAGATACAAAATTAAACATATTGCTGCATCTGCATTTATTATCATTCAAATAATACACACTTGTTAGGTTCCTGGATATGAATGCAGTAATTGTATGATAATTGTGCAAGAGAAAATATTTTGTCTTTTAATTTCTGAACTCATCTAAGATCTTGAGGCAATGGAGTATGCATGTATATATACATTCATACATAAATGAAGATTGATATGTCTAAAGTAAATGGAATACGTAAAAAACATCACTCATGCCGTCACAGCAATGTCTATGACGTCGTGAATAGCTTTTGGACGCAGCCAATAAATGGCGCTATTATTGAGGTATCTGGCAACTATACCGTACACACATTTCATATATATTTCAGCTGGAACTTTCTTATGTTTAGTAGAATATCTTTGGCTCGACGAGTTGACCTACGTGCGGCTCGTGTCTTTGTTCACTTGAGCTCAACTGGGAAGCAGTGTTGTGGTGGGGACTACTTTCCTTTTACTCGTGAAAATCTCCAGAAAAATTAGAACCGAATTTTTGGTTATTTATTCTGTGTTTTAATAGGCGAGTGCAATGGCTAGTAATATATATTGAAAATTTGGAGTGTGGAATTGCCAGAAAATTGATAAATAATGCAAAGTGGGTGTGAGGACGGCCAGGTGCTCCAGCTCACTGGGAGATACCATATTAGTTGTTCGTCAGAAACAAACCAAAGAATTTTAATTGTGCACAAATGTCATCATTCAACTTGATAGCGAACTAAATTGATGATTCGGCTTCAGTGATTAAAAACCTACCGAAAGGCAGTGACAAACTTTCCAACGGCAAACAATGTAAGAATTTGGTTAAGATTCGTTTTAGGTCGAGCATGAACGCCAGTGACTGAGTGGCCAGTCGTTGTAACAGTACTAGACTAGTACTACCAGTCTCCTCGCCAGTACATGTTTATGAGCCATATGAAGTGGGCGGCTTTTCTCACGTCATCAAAAACATGTAAACTTACACCATATCATGGTAAGTTCTTTCTGTTTAATACGCCGGGGGGTGGAGCCTCACAGGTAAGGTTAGGTAGGTTTCTTTGGTTAGGTTGGTGAGGTCTTCTACAGCAGTGTCCATTATAAAACAGTGAAAGTACTGTCGTGGATTTCTCCCCTACAAACGCTGTTTGTCGCTGAGTAGCCGATCCCGCGAATTCCTCAGTGTATGCCCTCCCCCCCCCCTTAATAGTTGTGTAATGCAATTTTATCTTTAAATTTACAGTTAGAAATGTAGGAAACCTTTAGAAGAAAAGTAAGAGCGAGGTTTGTTTACATTTCCACGTGTGATATAATGGTCCGTAGTGGACCACCGGTCTATGTGGCGAAATGCAAAATTTAAATAACTAATTTATTTTTCCTATTAATTTCTGATAAATTTAGGTTATAGTTTCGGGCCTGTCACCCAGTGCCAATACAGGAGCAAATATCTTTTAAACCCCTGCATCTTCCTCCCATATATCACAGTAGTAATCGATATCGTGCGTGAGCAGTTGCTTCGTGTTTGTAATATACATTTTCAACTGCAGTTGTGGGAATTTAAATTTAACCCTGAGTAAATAATGTCTCTAATTTAGTGGTACTTTCCCGGTTCTTTACATTCAGCCACCTTAAAATTTAATTTCCTTTGATAGGTGATGCTCTAATATATAATTACAGATGTACATACTGGCTAAGTAAGCTAAGCATAGCATACTTATAGCACACGTTTCTTAGGGTACTATAGTTTCCTCCTGTACAAACACTGACGATATAGTTCACAGCAAAACTAAAAAAGAACAGACAATTTACCCGAACGGCTAGAAAGGTGATGTGTTGTGAAATGGTAAATAATTAAAATAGATAAATAAATGCTGATGGTAGAGAAAGTAAAATCAGTGGGAAATATTAGTTACCGTGATAAAAACATTTTCTCGAGAACACAAAGGACCATTTTCTATGATTTCTAACTTGTCCAATAGGTGGGAAAAGTGTCGGGGAACCTAAAGAAGATATATAGGAGTTTTAGTTCTTTATGATATTCCTTAGTGAGTTACCATACACCAATAAGTCATAAATTTTTGTGTCATGGACATTAAGGGTGAAGGATGATTCGATCCTCGCTTGGAATCCTGTCAGGTGTTGACGTTTTTATGATCACATCAACTTGTAATGTTTATGATAAATTGTTCTGAGTTGTGGTTTATCTATCCGTTTTGGTAATTTGATTAAAGTTTAGCCTTTCCTGATTCAAATTTAAAGCGAATCATTTTTATTTTTAAATATTGTATTTGAACATCCCAATCCCCATAGGATAATGTGGATAATAAAAAATCGTACCTTTAACCACACCTTACTAGAGTGAAGCGCGATTCTGCATCTTGTTGCCTTACGATCACACATAACCAGTTTCTTCCCATTATACTTTCAGTATTATAAAGTCCTGCTTAATAAGAAATCAGCTCGTCCGCAGAGTAGAAATTGTTAAACCTAAAAGACGCGAATCAATTTAGGATTTTGTCAACTTTGTGTCGCACAAGAATTACCAGATGTGTTCATCCCCTTGGCAGGTGTTGCAGTTTCTATAAACATTTTAACTTGTTACACGGGGAAAATTTTAACGCCACTAAAGTTCAATTAACCAATCTGAGCACCATTAATGAGGAGGAGCAGAAGATATTAAGACGTGTTGTGGGACTGTATCAGGTGCAGCTAGTGGTGGTCGGGTAATAGTAAGTTTAACCTTCGTTTTCGTCTTGCAGATTATTAAGGAGAACCTGAGTATAATATTCCGATCGACAAGTTTTATTTAATTTCTGCTTTATGATATCGATGTTGAATTTTGTTTAACACAGCATATGAGTATTACTTAAGATAATTGTTGTTTAATGTTCTCTAGTGTGTATGTTGTGATCAGTAATAGTCTAGTATTAACATTATGGCTGATGTAGCTGTATGTTGTGATCAGTAAAACAGGACCATACTATTGTTACATTTCCAATATTTTTATCTTGTACCGGCAGGCTCTTTATTACGAGATGGGTGACCAAGAGAGTGAGTTGAAGGTTCCGTCACATTGCACGTTGCCCAGGTGTGACGATGATGGGTGTCACAACCATGGGTGTGACGTTACCCAGGTGTGACGCTGATGGGCATGGTGTTGCCCAGCTGACCAACCTGTGTGACGGACGTGGGAGCGATTGTTGGTCACGTGTCCAATATCGCCTTCTGTTCATGTAAGTACAATTCTTTCTTTTTTTGTCAGTGCCCTTTTCCTTGAATTTGTCCAGGCATATTTCTGTGCTCTTATTTTATTTTACAGGTGTCCGTATCGATGTCCGTGTCTCCATATTCTTAGGTGTGTTCATACCATCTGTGAATTTGTCTGCGACTTGTTTTACCTTTCACATGTATTCGTACTTGTATCAGTTTTCCTTACCCATACACCCACACACACACTTTATATACAGTATATATATATATATATATATATATATATATATATATATATATATATATATATATATATATATATATATATATATATATATATATATATATATATAAGTTGAACAGAAAAATATCCACATCGCCATGTGTTGTCACTTGCAACGAAAATAAACATGGGTGAGATAATCATGGCATCGAGGTTACTATGTGTGTCATTGTGCCGGGCTGAGACGCTGCACGTAGCCCAGAATCTGCCTACAAATTATATAAATGACTATAGAATCAGTGAAGGTAGTACAGAATACGTGTAAAGTGAGTAGAGAAGCCCAGGTCACTATTTTGTGGATCGCATTTTGTTACGTAGAATAAATTTGCCTTTTGTTCATTATTGTAGAGCAAATTTTGTTGAATTAGTTTTTTCGCAGCTATATATAGCGACTTTAATCTGCAGTGTATTGAAGTCATACGTAGTCCGATATGTTAACCTGTCGACCCAGTGAGTGAGAGGCTGAGGTATTGCAGCATGTGGTAGATAAGCAGTAAAGGACACGTGTTTAGTCTTGGGATAAATAGAGGAAGAAGCATAAATAAACGACCGTCAGTTCTGTCGTTAAAACTGCCTCTAGGATAATAGTTGTTTGTTGTCTTTGTCAGTGTTATCACGCCAGGCTTATTATTCACTACCTTTTTTATTTTACATGATCTGTTCTTCTCCTTTATCTTCCCGTTTTTGTCTCAGTTTATCCTATCACCGGGTACCGCTCAGAGCTATCATGTGAACCTTACCAACCCTCTTGTCAGCACCGAATCCATTACTGTTGTTTTGTTCGTTGACTGTCTGATCTGTAGCTCAACTTACCATGATTGTGTGTGATAACTACCTCGAAACACACGATAAAATAAAACGCGGAGGAATATGATTTTCTTGATTTAGTTTATATCTTTACTTCCATAATCGGCCCAGCCCACACACAGTATTCACCCAACCCTGACAGCAGATTATCCCTCACACGCAACCTTCGCGCCTGACGCCGGGGTTCCCTCTTCCTCCCCAGAAGTTTAGATCTCTACCTAGTTCGTTTTCCGCCACTTTTCCAGTCGAGGTTCCTTTTTGGTGTAAGCGAATCTTGCACTCCTCTCAACCATTTCAGAGTTTAGTCCTCTCTGTGCAGTAATACTTAAGTTTACTGTCACATTTACGGCCTTTTCTCCATTTGTGTTCCTTATCACTTCTGAATTATTCGCAATGATCTACTATTTACCTTAAATCAGAAATTCTATAGAAAAAAAACCATTATTTCAAACTATCATTTCCCAACGTCTGGTATAGCTCACGGCGGCAGGTTTGCGTTATAAGGATTATTTTATTTATTTCTACTGAATTTCTGGCTAAGGAAAAAACTATTCGGGTCCCGGCAGCAATTTCAACCCCCTTCTTCCCCTACTCTGCCCCCCCACTACCCCCACTCTACTCCTCTCTGCCCCACTACCCCCACTCTACTCCTCTCTGCCCCCCCACTCTACTCCTCTCTGCCCCCCACTCTACCCCCTGCCCCCACTTCCCCCTGCCCCCACTACCCCCTCACCCCACTTCCCCTGCCCCCACTTCCCCCTCCCCCCCCACTTCTGCCCCTCCTCCTGCACCCCACTTCCACCCCACTTCCCTGCCCCCCATTCCCCTGCCCCCCACTCCCCTGCCCCCCACCCCTGCCCTCCTCCACCTAGACGTCTAGAGGCCGCCGTTAATTTCCAGATTAGTTCCTTCTCTTTCATTTCCTTCGTTGTCTATTCTCTTCAGGTTCTCTCTTTCTCCTCTTTCCCTCCCTCCATCCCTTCCCTCTTTTTGCCACCTCCTACCCTCCCTCCTCATCTACCATCTCCTTCCTCCTATTTCCTCCTTCCTTCTTCTCTGCCACCTCCTTCTCCCTCCTCCTTTATGCCACCTCCTCCTGTTTCCTTTTTCCATCCTGGCTGCATCTCTTTCTCTCACAATTCTTATTCATTACCCCCCTCCCCCCAGTGTGAGCTAAGCTGCCACTCCCTGCGTCGGGTTGCTGCTCTATTATGCATGAGAGTTTGTGAAGCCGACTGACGTTGTTGCCACTATCTATAATGCCGGAGAGCTCAAACCTCTTCCCCCCCTCCCCCTCCCCTTCACCCTTTCCTTGTTAGCCACACACCTCCCTTTCATCCGTTCCTTGTTAGCCACACTCCTCCCCTTCATCCGTCGTTGTTAGCCACACCCAACACCGTTCCCAGGCTCACTACAGTACACCCTACTACCCATTTTCTTGCTGACCATTTTCTTCACCACTGCAACTCCACCACAACCATCTACACCACCACAACCATCTACACCACCACCACCACCACTGTACACCACCACCATCACACCACCACCATCACACACCACTACCACAGTACACATCGGCTTTGTTCTCTCGTGTTTTCTGTGAGAGGGAGAAGTATACATTAGTGTGTGATCCTGAGAGACATAATAGGAGAGCTTTACCTGAACACCTCTGAGGGTTTACGGCGGATTTGGGGGAATTTCCTCTGCCTCCTCCTCACTCTTCTAGTTTTATGGTATGGAAAGAGCGAGTATTTATTTTAGTTTTTTATCCATCTCACCACCACAGTCATCAATGTAGTGCTGCGATTCTCATTTCTCATTAGTATCCCTTGTTAATAACGTTTTCTATATCAATTGAATCTCTCACATGAATGAAAGCCTTTTGTAACTTGGTTAATAGCCATCAGTTGCGTGAGCTTGGGGGAGGTGGGGGGCATCCGGCCTGACACAACGTTTGAGATTATAAGTATGTAGGAATGTTTGTCAGCCAGGCGGGTTTTTACACACTGGCTGGACAAATTAATCTATGTTTTAATAGGATTTTTTCGGTCTCAGGTCGTGTGAATTTACGATGGGAGTATTCTTAGTGTGTAGGTTGCCAGCTTAGTTCGTTTGGTTGTAAGCTTAGTGCATTTAGCTGTAAGCTTAGTACGTTTGGTTGTAAGCTTAGTAAGTTTGGTTGTGTTGAGGCTCATTTTGGGAAGCTGATGGGTGATTAGGATTGGAAGTACTGGTAGGGGGAGGCAGGGGATTGGTCCACGAGAAGGTAAATGATACCAGTAGTCTTAATTAACGTATTGCTGATCGTTATCACTTAAGATAATGAACCCGGAACCCTATTAGATTACCAGCATAGTAGTCGATAACCACTCTGCCAACGTGCGCGTGTGTGTGTGTGTGTGTGCGGGGGTAGAAAGAGGTACAGGACATGATCAACCTAACTCGTCATGTGGTCGTCTGCTACATTGATTCTTAACACTATTTTATCCCTTTGTGTCCCTCTACTAGTTCACCCCTCACCCACCCTCACCCTCTCAGCCACCCTTACCCCCGCATCCCTTACACCCACTGATACTCGATTGTACTAATGAATGCGACAGTTCAGTGCACGTACCGTCTGTCTCCCCACCTGCCGTGTATGTTGTCGTGTTGGCTGCCAGGTCTTGAGCCCCGTTTTTCCCCGTCACTCGCGTCAAATTCCTATGATAACTCTCGATTCTATTTCCTACCTACGGTACTAGTTTGTCCCCCCCCCCCTCCCCCCCTCCCTGCGCACGTCACCAGTGGGGGCTGACAGGTGAAGGTGACCCCCTACTCAGTCCCATAGTTCTTACAGTCCTTTAGCCCTGTCAGTTTTTATAAGGTGTTGTCGCCGTCGTGAGGACTCGGTGTTAGTAAAACTCTCGGCTCCAGCACATAACGCATTCTTCCTCCTCTTAAAGTGTGTATAACTGTATACTCGGCGTCTAATCATCTTAATTTACAAATCTTTGAGACGTAATTATAGAGAGAACCTTGTGAGTTACTGTAGTGCTGCAGATGGTACAGAAGTCAGTTGCAGTATTTTGGAAGTTTGTCTTTGAAATTTTCTGAACATTTCACGATGAAGCTCACTAATTGGCCAAGTAGTCACATGAAAAGGTCGTCTGTTTGGGAAATTGTCAAAAGGCGAATTCTCAAATCTGGTAGAGTATTTTGAGCAAGAAATCAGCCAAGAAAGACATCTGTACTCGAAATGTCTATACGGTAGTGGCTTGGATGCTTGTTTGGTTAAGTTCATGCATTAATAATTTTCGTTATGAGGGGGAGGAGAAGGGAGGGATATTAACTAACTAGAGCAATATACTTAACTTTTGTTTGTGGTGAAAAATAATGACGTACTTTTATTTCCTCTTGTTGGTGTAGTCAAATACCACGGTCCTTATCGACCAAAATGACCGCATCTGTTGCCTATATCAGTTTAACCTCATTTTTCTTAATTTGTGATTTTTGATGACCACTGTATAGGCACTGCCGTGGACAAAAGTTCACCCTGTAGTGAAACTGATCACGGGAATGAGTCTACGAATTGACTCATCCTGACTGTCAGCTGGTGCAGGTTTAATCTCATTTGGGGTCGATACTGCTTCAGTTTGGGAGTGAGCGAACTTTTGACAAAGGCTGTCCCAACCTAGAAAATACCCACTTGAAGGCCTTAGTGTTTAAAGAGCAGTAATACATTATAATATTAACACGTTTATTCATGAAACTATAGAATATGTGCTCAAGACTTTAGCTTTTAAAGGGCATCAATTCATTACAACATCAACAATATAATTCCTTTATTACCGACGCCATATAAGACTTGAATAGATCCTGGAGCTGAGCTGTGTGGAGGACAACAGCGGCCGGTAGGAGCATTTGTTTTGACCATGAGCAGGGGGGGGGGTGTCAAGGCTATCAGGGTCTATACTGAGCTCCCGAATGTGTGTACGCTCTAATTACTTCTCTTTTCATTTGTCTGTTTACTCTCTCTTGAACCCTAAACTATCGTGTGTGGTTTTTTCTCCTGTGGTGTCCTGTCTCACACTTTAGGCTACTTGTAAAGCTTTAACCATTTGATCCCATACCGGTTCACTATCTTGTGGGGTGGCCTCGAGCAGACAGTACTCGTATTCATAGCAGTCACTTGAGCCCGGCAAATACTCGTCTCCCCTTAAATGCCACTTCGCACTTTGTCCTGCATGGGTGATAATGTCCTCTCAGAATCCTTTCAGAAAACGTGTAAATTCTCCTCTGAAAGCTTTATTTCCCCCCCTCTCCCTTCTTCCTCCTCCTCCTCCAGGAGCGTGAATCACAACAACTTGCACCGCGTCTTGAGAGGAACATTAAAATCGCATTTTCTGGAGGTGCCACTAAACTCTTTCCCAGGCAGAACATTTGGTGTCAGACTTGTGTTTCGTTGTCTTTATGTGGCAGAACTTATGCTGTGAGCGCTAAAAATGTGGCGGCAAGTTTATCTGCTTTTCTTAACGTGTTTTGCCATCAACTGTGAGGTAATTAACACAATCACACGTGGAGTCTCGGTTGTAAGAATTCAATTGTGATGATACAATTTCGTAAACAAAACGTTTTGATCATTACTTAAGGATTTATACCGTAAAGAGTTAATGGCTGTATGTTCATGATTTACGGTTAAAATTCAAGGTTATATCTCGTCCATATTTTGCTTCTTATAACTGTACTGAATAAACTTGAAGCTGGTTAAGATATCCTTGTGGAGTAGCTCAACTATGCTTTATATAACCGAACGTAATCAATTAAAAAGTAGAGCTGGGTGAAGGGAGGACAGGTGTCGTAAACCTGAACTTTTACCAGTCAGTTATATATATGTTATTGTCTCAAGACCAAGGGTGACTCAGTCTCCTTCCCTCCGTCTTTATGGTGTGGGAGTGAAGGGTGACAATCGCAAGTTGTTCCCACTTGGAATTGTGTAAATATATATATATATATATATATATATATATATATATATATATATATATATATATATATATATATATATATATATATATATATATATATATATATATATATATTTCATGTAGATCCACAATGAAAACGTGGATAAGATAAATCTTGATAAAATCACACGGGAAAAGGGAAACAACGGAGCACCTTAGCTTTCGTCTTTATTCAAGAAGAAAGCTAAGGTGCTCCGTTGTTTCCCTTTTCCCGTGTAATTTTATCAAGATTTATATATATATATATATATATATATATATATATATATATATATAATTGAAACGGGAAAGAGGTTGACGCTTTGCTGTGTTCATTTTAAAGGAACTCATCAGTTAACGTATCACGTATTACATGACAAAACTACAATCTCGCACATTTTACCATCAGTTCACTGGAAAGATTTCCATTAAGTCACACAGATAAGGTAATCACTGAAATTACTGTTATCAACTTATTACTCCCAGAAGAGGAACCTTGACCTGTAGTGTTGCCAGCACCGTGTTCCACAGACTTGAATGTAAAATCAGAAATACAGGACTATATTTTATTGTCAGAAAATTGTTATAAGCAACACCGATATTAAAGACTAAACATAGCTTTCATTTTCAGCACATACAGTACATAATCTGCATTGAAATAATAGCACCAGATACTAACCTAGTTAAATATTTTGTGAAGAAATTAGGGAAACAACTTATAGCAATATGAAATATGGATATATGAAACTCTTCAAACGGCTTAATAACTGATTCTCACCCGAAATACTAGCACACAGGGGAATTGATTTATAAAGTAGTATTGATATCCTGCAGTACAGTGCAATACCCCCCCCCCCCCAAGTGGTGTTATTATAATTCACAGAAAATTTTTCTCTTTGTGGCGATTTACATTAGGTTAAGTTAGCACGAGAAACGAAGGTCAGATTCGTTCGAATCAACAAGACCCACAGGAAAAGCGTATTTTTATGGACAAATCGAAACCTGGCTACTTTCATAAATTGACCAAGTTTGCTTTTTGCATAGGGAAGTAAGGGCTTCAGTTAAAAAAATAAATAAATACACAGAACAATACCAAAACTATTGTGAGGGTTGAGCCTGGATGTGGTTTAGAATTTCAGAAAAAGTTGGGTCAAAGTGTATTAGAGCCTGTGTAGGGAGAGGCGTGTGCTCTTACCCCACTCTCCTCCATAGGTGTCTACTGCTCATGTAGTATTTAGATATAGGAAGATATATACTGTATACTATTATAGTATTTAAGACGCACAAATAACACAACTTTTGACATTATTTATAAAATCAATTACAAAGTCACAAGAAGCTTCTCACGACACAGTGTTTGTTTGCAGTACGTATATAGTTGTCTTGTTTAGTGTGGAAGAAAAGTAAGTCACAATCAATGTCAGCGAATTACCATAATAATTACTGTTATCATATCATATAACGTGTTCAGTTTGCTACAGTTTGTCCCTGTTCAGTATACACTTTCCATTTTAATGCGTCATTTCTGGACAGGTATTAATGGTTCACCGTGCTGTCCTCTTCAGGTTATTAATACATACAATATTTACTGTTAATCCCGTGCAAACATTGTGCTTCTCATCCACCACTTTTATCAAGTTTCCTCTGCGTCTCCTTTATCACTCATAACTATACTGAAACATACAGAGCTATAAATTATCACATTGTGGTTACTAAGTTTATACCTCTCAGCATGACAAACAAACACACACACACACACAGGCTGCAGCTCTATTAATAAACTGTATATTATTATTATTATTATTATTATTATTATTATTATTATTATTATTATTATTATTATTATTATTATTATTATTATTATTATTATTATTATTTATAATAATAATTTCATGCTATCCTGTTAGAACCTCCCATATCTACAATTACGACCATTTTAGACTAACTAACCAACTTGTAAGTAAATTGAACCAAACCTGAGTAGATTATAATGTGGAACAGCAACATTGTATACACGTCTCTGACTCGGTGACGGAGAAAGGTAGAAAATACTGAACACTGTCGCTATACGGAACCCTACGGCTCTGTCCAAACTAGTTTTTTCGCATATTTTTTTTGTGTTAATGCCAGTTTTTATACGTGGGACCTTAAAACTACCGTAACTATAAGATGATTTCTGTCCGTTCTTCCATATGTGTCTGTCTCTCTGTCTGTTTATAGTTCTTGTGGAAATATAAGAGTGACGAGACGGCGCCAGAGGGAGTGAAGTACAGAAGTGTGTCATCTACTACCTCAATATATTAATACAGTGCTCTGATGTGGGGAGAAAATGGGTGGTGGTGGTAGTGATGGGGGTGGTGGTGTTGGTGGTAGTGGTGGTGTTGATAGTGGTGGGTGGTGATAGTGATACCACCACCACTCAGGTTAATCGTTGAAACTTAGTGGGTCGTGATGGCTGGTAGTAGCGTAGTGTTGGTGGCAGTGCCAAGCTCACTTTCTCCTCCCCTCCCACCTCGTGTCCTGTATACTTCTCTCCCGTCTCCGTCTCCATCCCCTCCCACTCCCTCATGCTTCCCATACATTTGTGGCACCACGCTCACTCCTCTGGCAGCTGGGGTGGTGAGGGAGAGTTGTAGTGGCTGGCCGGGTCTAGGCAAGAGGAGCGGGCAGTCACCAGCGTGGTTGCCTGTAGGTAGCAAGTGCTGTGTAGCCTCGGCTGCCCTTTGTTCCCAGCGGCTCATAGCGTACTGGTAGAAGACACTGCTGGGGGATACTGTTATTTCTTTGTTACTGAGGATTGTGTAGCGTTACTGTGGTGGTGTACAGCCGTGTGTCTGCCTCATAAAGAGGGTATGGCTATCATTGGAACAAGGGGAAAAAACGGTATACGTAACTTGCCCCAACACCACCTACTACTACACCGTTATTGGGATGCAGTGCAGCCGTGAACTATCGTGTAATACGTCTTGATACACATTATTAGTGCTAGAATAAGGAAATAGAAGTTATGTGAATATCATGTTTATAAAGGATCAATTGTTTATTACTGAAACCAGAAAATTTTTAAATACAAATTACCAGAAAAATGGGAAAGCTATAGACGTGTTACTGAACATACAGCTAAGGAAATGTACGTGAAGAAATCCCGCCTTATGTAACCTGGGTTAACTACCACCACAGTGTTTCCGTAAATCAGGCGGTGTGTTGTATCTGCCCCCGCTGCTCTCCACGACAACGTTTGTTTGGCCTCCAAGACAACGTTTGCCTCTATGGGTAGTGTTCATGACGTTTGTTCACTTTGGTATTGTTCTCGACAATGTTTTTACTTCCCTGGATAGTGATAATGTTCTGTTTACCGTGGTTGTGACTTGTAATATGGAAAACGATTATTTGTGTAGTGTCGGTGAAGGCATTTGATGACCTGGGTAGTATACTGAGACGGTGTTTATATGTGGCGGTGTTCATACCGTTCACTCTCTTAGGATTACGTTTTGTTGATATACAATAGGGTATCCACGACACGTTTGTTTGTCAGGGCAATGTCTACGAAAACGTTTTTTGTTTTTGTTTACCCGAGTGTCCATGTGACCGTTCGAGAATTTGGTTATTGCTTACGAAAACGTTCATTTACCTGAGTAGTCTTGACGAAAAAGTTTGTCTTTGTATTAATTAATTTTTATTCATAAGCTTTAACCACATATAAGTTTGAATGTAAAAGGAAAGAATTTTAACAATATTAATAACGTTTTGTGAAACTTAACTCCGTAAAGTATTAAAACCTTGTTATTTTGTGTTGAGGATTGTTAGTTTGTGTGTGTAAGCTTAGATATATTATGCGCTAAAGCTTTTTGTTGTGTACCTTATTGTGTTAAATCTTTGGTAGATACTTCAGTGCGTTAAGTTTTGTTATGTACCTTATTGCGTTAACGCTTTGTTAGGTAGTTCAGTGCGTTGAAGCTTTTTTATGTTGTGTTGAAGCTTTATCTTGTGTAGTTTTTTGCATTAAAACTTTGTGTTGTGCGTTGAAGCTTTATGTTAAACGATGAAAGCTATGTTATGTTGTGCGTTGAAGCCTGTCTGTGAATAAACAAGAAATATTTTCGATTGACTAATTTTGACACGAAAGAAAGATTATTATTGAAATGAAGTTGAGATACAGAAAAAAAAATCCTTTACAATTGAGGTTGGCGCCGTTCATTAGCATTTTTTGTTCTTTATATTCTTTTCTGATATAATGTGAGGATCTAATTATTATGTCTGGCTACGAATATAGAATAGGGTATAGCTGTTTATATAATGTTGCTTTGTATGTATACGATAGCTATGACTTGACCTTTCTGAAACACTTTTTTTGCCCGTGTAATCAATGAACTGTTCCCCTGGCCCATATTCTTCACCCTTTGACCTTTTGTTTTATGGTTAAACCTTAGCGGGTGAGAGGTACTGGAGGTCATTATTTTGAACCCTTGTGGTCAGTGTGGTCAGCGGTATCTAGGAAGCGAGTGTCGTAGTGTTTTCAGTGGAGCGAGTTCCCGAGTCGTGTGTTTTTGTTCTGGTTCAAAGTTCTTCAATGTTCAAACACCTTTTAGAGTTATTTCGCTTCGTTTGTATATATCCGTTTTTTGTGTGTGTGTGTCCGTGTGTCAGGGGATAAAGTTAACCGTGGCTCTGAACCTGTGTGTCGTCATCAAGCAGTGGGGGGGGAGGGGAGTAACTAGTTGAGTATTTATTATTTTGTGATGGTTAATTAAGGGTACTTTTGATGGCTGTAGATGTAATGTTGACGCGTGAGTTTACTCTGATGTTTTATAAGGTGTGTTTGGTCTACTGGTTTGTGAAGCAGTGGTTGGGTTTTGTCTTGTTTAGATATACAGGTGATAAACAAGTAGAGGTTTATATAATTGGTGTATTATATTGATTTTATAAGATGTAAAATTATATCGACCTACATTCGCGCGCTCACACACACACACACACACACACATACACTGGGAAAAGAGAAGCTAGGTCAGTTTTCGGTAAGGTTAAGTTAGGTTTGTGTTCGATTTGGTTAGGGTAGGTAGGTTAGTTTTCGGGTGGTTAATCTTCAGATGAAATAAGCTTGGGGGAAAGAGGTTGAATCTTTTAAGTGATCCGGAAATTTGTTAACTGTAGTGTGTTCTTAAGCTGTGTCAAGGTATATTGTGTGTTTTAGTGAGTGACTCCTCTCTTACACACACTCAGGTCGCCCTACACCTAACCTAACCTACACCGTCGTCAGTAACACACATTGTATACAGTATATGAACCTGATTGTGCCAGTAACTCGCTCTGTAAATAACAATTCTTCAACCTTCGCTGTCATATGCCAAGACACACAGCTTCTGAGAGAGAGAGAGAGAGAGAGAGAGAGAGAGAGAGAGGCTGGTATGTTGACTTTTCATTGGGTACAGTTGGTTATAGTCAGATGTCTGCCCTCCCCCCCCCCCCCTGAAACGGACGTGATCACCCTCGTGTGTGCCAGAGTATCGGTGGTCATCTGACAAAGTTCAGTCGTCAGCCGTAAACAATAGGTTATGTCAGTCATGAGTAAACAAGATGGTCTCCAGTGTGTTGTGTCACTTCCACTCATGATGTACTTGTCACTTATAATAATATGGTCGTGTGGTGTGGTGGTAGTCGGGTGGTGATGTGGTAGTCGTATGGTGGTCGTGGTAGTCGTACTCCAGGGATGACATATGTATCGTCTTCTGTCTTTGGGATAAGGAAGAGACAGCCATTATTGGTGAGTGCAGGGCAGTAATAGTAACACACACACACCGGCTGCAACTCTATTAATTAACCGTTTATTATTATTATTATTACATACACTCTTAAGTCTATTCATGTACATATTTTGATATTCCCGTTAAGAAAAAGGTTGCGTGTGTTTTTCCCTTAGTCTGGGTTTTCCTGTACTGAGCACGGCTATCGTGTGTGTGTGTGAGTGAGATAACTTGGCCGGGTATTCATTCTTGTTGAAATGTGTTTTTTCGGTGTAAAACAAGTGGACGGGAATTCAGTATTTGGTGAGTTTTTTATGTAGATCACCTGATGATTAGTCACCCCCACGTTTATTTCACCTTAAGATAAACCACCCTAACTTAACGTAATCTAACCTGCCGTGGTATAGGACCCGTTCCCTCCATACACTTAACAGTACCTTACCGTTGTTGTAAGACAAGTGTCAACTGTGTGGTTATGAGTCGTTAAATCACAAGCCCTCGGCAGTGTTTACAAACCTCGGCTCCTACAAGCACACATTCCCGACGTCAACCTCCACACACACACCTCCTCTAGGGGGGTCTGGCGCCACGCCCATCGGCACCCCCTGCCCACCCTAAGTGTCGCCCCTCCCCCCCCCGGCGTTCTACTTCATCCATACACTCACACTTAGACCAGCTGCAGATTAGCCCTCCACAGCTTATTTCAACTTAAGATTAAACACTTGAGTACTAACCTGCTTTTACCTCCCCGCCCCAAGTAACGTCAGGGTGTTTCATCATCAGGTGAAATAAAACTGACCCGATAATTCAACTCAACCTAACCTAACCTAAAACCTAACCCCTAACCTAACCCTCCAGGTAACGTCAGGGTGTTTCATCATCAGGTGAAATAAAACTGACCCGACATAACCTAACCTAACCTAACCTAATCTCACCTATCCTAACCTAACCCTCCAGGTAACGTTAGCGTGTTTCATCATCTGGTAAAATAAGCTGGAGTGAATGATCTTCATATGATACTGTATATATATATATATATATATATATATATATATATATATATATATATATATATATATATATATATATATATATATAATAGTCATCGGATATTAGACAAACGCCTCAATCGGATATTAGACAAACGCCTCAATTTCCTGCTCAGTCTAGAATATCCTCAGAATCTAGCGTCTGGGAGCTGTTTACATTAAGGGAAGGGAAGGTTATTTACATTAAGGGAGAAGGATGTTTACATTAAGGGAGGGGGAGGGAAGGTTGTTTACATTAAGGGGGGGAGGGAAGGTTGTTTACATTAAGGGAGGGGAGGGAAGGTTGTTTACATTAAGGGAGAGAGTTGTTTACATTAAGGAGGGGGAAGGTTGTTTACATTAAGGAGGGGAGGGAAGGTTGTTTACATTAAGGGAGGGAGGGAAGGTTGTTTACATTAAGGGAGAGAGAAGGGAAGATATTTTACATTAAAGAAGAACAAAGGGAAAGGTTGTGTATATACGTAAAATGAGTCGTAGAGAGTTAAAGGGTCATCTAATACTCGTGATAAATGGCTATGCACTCCTACACAGATTGAGGGGACATGTTGGTGTAGCGCTGACGGGGATCTGCAGAGGCAGGCGTTAATGCTGGCTGGTAACTGTTTCCCGGTCACCTCTGCCGGTCACCTCTGCCGGTCACCTCTGCTCGATTCTTAGTCAACTACTGGTTAGGTTAAGTTAGGCCCTAATCTAACCTAACCTAATCTTATCTAACCTAACCTGATACTAACTTAACATAATCTTACGTAATACTAACCTAACCAGACACTAACCTAACCAGACACTAACCTAACCTGACACTAACCTAACCTGACACTAACCTAACCTAATCTAATCTTACGTAATACTAACCTAACCAGACACTAACCTAACCTAATCTAATCTAATCTTGCGTAATACTAACCTAACATAATCTAATTAGATACTAACGTAACTCAACTTAACTCAACCCAACCTAAGATGACGGGGAATCGGTCAGCCTGGCTTTTGGTGACGGGGAATCGACCATTAGTGACAGAAACTTCTTGACAGAAAAACATCTTGACAGGAAAACATCTTGAGTAGCTTTCCATGGTATCAGGTAGCTATGCGTGACTCATTACCGCCCTCCTTCCCCGTATAACCACTGCTGTCTCTCAGGCCAGGTATGCAAATGAGGTGGTTCTGAAATTTAAATGATTTTTTAATGGATGTGGGACGTTGATGAGATAATTTTTATTTGTGGTCACAACATTTTGATATAGAATGTTAATGATGTCTCTTAGTGTGTGTATGCGTGCGTGTGTGTGTAATAATAATAATAATATTAACGGTTTATTAATAGAGTTGCAGCCGGTGGCTGAAAATATACAGACTTACATTTAATTTAGACATAATGATATAATATGCATTGAATACATTTAGAGGGCTGTACAGTACATAAATCAGGAGTTGTTTCTTATTTTAACAATAGATGGGATGGTGCTGTTCTTATATCTATGGGTGCAGGCTCTTATGGACTGAATTTTGTTGTAGTGGCGGACTGCGCGAGTTGAGTGGGGGGCTGCAGGTGGCAGGAGGTGGCGAGGGTGGTGCAGTAGTCCATGGCCAAACCTTTCCAGTGCTTGGTGGTGGAGGTCACTGAGGGATGGCATTTCCAGGGTGGAGAGAGCGTTGGTGTAGCCGGAGTATTCTGCGCCGAGCATGATTCTGCAGGCCCTTTTCTGTACCTTCTCCAGCTGACGTTGTTGGGTGGAGTTGAGAGAAGACGACCAGGCTGGTGACGCATGGGGAGAATAAAGGCGTTGTAGATGGTCCTCAGCTCTGGCGTGGGTGTCCCAAGTGACCTAAGTCGTCGTAGCATGTAGAGACGGTACGAGGCTGCCTTGACTGTGTTATTTACATGGGCCTTCCAGTCAAGTTTGTTGTCTATAGTTACACCCAGGAGTTTGGCAGACTGCACCAGCTGTGTGGTCGTGTGTGTGTGTGGTCGCGTGTGTGTTTGTGTGTGTGTAAGTGTGTCTGTGAGTGAATGTGTGTGTGTGTGTGTGTGTGTGTGTGTGTGTGTGTGTGTGTGTGTGATAATTGTGTACGTATAATGAGCAAGGTGTACTCTATTCCTGTATACACCGGATAAGCTATCGCGTGATACATTTTTATCAGCTCAAGTGTAATAAGTTGTATCCATTTAGTAGAGAGAGAGAGAGAGAGAGAGAGAGAGAGAGAGAGAGAGAGCCTTCCTACTACACGTGGTTGGTGACACTGAGCCTACGTATTGTTGTGTCGTGGTGGCTCGCGTGAACGTGTCTTTTCTGCCTCAACTCGGGTCTGTGTTATGCGTCTTCTCCTGTCTCGGGAAAGGGATACATGTAAGGGAAGGAGTGTATTGTGTAGTGAGTGTATTGTGGAGTGTAGTGGGTGTATTGTGGAGTGTAGTGAGTGTATTGTGGAGTGTAGTGGGTGTTCTGTTGATCCAGTTGCATTCATTTTATCTTCCATAAATACACGTGGAAGCGAACACACAAACATATCCTTCGAAGTGAGAGAATATTAAACAAAGCAAAACAGACATGACCTTCACCCTTTATTATTGACACTCGCAGAGATGAAAACTGTCGCCTTTTTCACATTTGAGTGGTCGACGAGGGAGCCTAGTGATTTGATAGGGGGATGAGAGAGCCGAGCCATTTGATTGGGCGAGGACGAGAGAGCTGAACCATTTGATTGGGCGAGGACGAGAGAGCCGAACCATTTGATTGGGCGAGGACGAGAGAGCCGAACCATTTGATTGGGCGAGGACGAGAGAGCCGAGCCATTTGATTGGACGAGGACGAGAGAGCCGAACCATTGGACGACAGGCTCTCACCCCCTACTCAATATGGAGTACTTGAGAATATTCTGTAAATATCGCTCGAGTATTTCTAAGACTAAGGGAAGATTACTGATAACATCTTTGAGGGAATATTTTTTTGTCAAGATCCTATCCGCTGTGCTTGAAGAGAGTGTGAACAACTGAAGATCAGATCCTCTTGTTATTTGTGATCTGGTGAATATTCTGTGCGTATTTGTCGACTAGTGGAAAAGATAACCAAGGGAGGGTGAGTGAGGCTCATAATAACATGGAATTATCTGAGAAATTATCGGTGTGACTAAAAGCGTTAGCGCGCGAATTATTGATCAAATTATCGGCCTTGAGTTTAGTGTGGTATTAAGGTCACTCACTGCTGCTGTTGGTTCGCTGTGTAGAAACGGATTAATGCAGGATTGAAATGAGGTTTAGGGGTTATTTAACAGATGATTAGGATAGATTTGAGTGTGTGTGTCGAGTAATTAGTTATAATTTGAGGGGTTAGTGCGGGGTCAACTAGCTAATAAGTAGGCTATGTCATTAGGGTCATTAATAACTGATTATAATTTGAAGTCAGGTAATAAGACTAATTAACCTTTATTGGCCAGGTAATAAGACTTGACCTCCTTGGGCTTTATTCGTAAATTGATCAGACTGTTTTTGGCACCGCGCGTGACATTATCAGCTGCTTCTCTGACTTACACACTCGTGACCTCACCTCTCTCTGTTTACCTCATTAGTACCTCAAGTGTGTTATTATCCAAACGTTCAATCAATACGCGCGGTCACGAAATGGACTCTTTTGAAAGCCAATTTGCAGTTACGCGCACACACACACACGCATACACAGCTCGCAGACACACTCACACACAGCTCGCAGACACACATACACACACTCGAATCTTCAGGTGATATAAGCTGGGGGCGGTGAATATCCTGGTAAAATACTGATCACTGTGGCACATTCTACCATGATTATCGCTGTGGCGTATTTGACCATGATGATTAATCCAGGTGTTGTGTGGTGACTGTGGTCAGGATCCCAAACAAGTTTTTATTAGTGTGTCCCATGGGTTTAACGATCACCCGCGCGCGCGCCTTACAACCTCATACTCACAAGACCTCGACAGGACTCGCCTGAAGGGGTTGGTCTGAGGAGCAGTTACCAGCCGACCATTGTGAGGGAGACGCTGGGGCTTATACCTACAGGCCGAGAAGTAAGATTGGTTTTGTGTTTTTAGGTTTTACTCAAACACCGCCGGGGAACTGTGTATCTGTCTGCTGTCTGCCTTTGTCTGGCTGCCTTTGTGTCTGTCTGCCTGTCTGTCTCTGTGTGTGTTTCTTGTTAGTAAGGTGGTGTCAGGTGGTGGCAGACGAGCACCAACTGGTCCCAGGCGACGCCTCCCAACTCGACACTTAACACGTGTGCCAGCACCTCCTCCTGCAGGCTGCTGTACCTAGCTGTTCACTGTCTGCTGCAGGAGTGGGGTGAAGGTGTGCCAGCACCTCCTCCTGCAGGCTGCTGTACCTAGCTGTTCACTGTCTGCTGCAGGAGTGGGGTGAAGGTGTTCCAGCACCTCCTCCTGCAGGCTGCTGTACCTAGCTGTTCACTGTCTGCTGCAGGAGTGGGGTGAAGGTGTGCCAGCACCTCCTCCTGCAGGCTGCTGCACCTAGCTGTTCACTGTCTGCTGCAGGAGTGGGGTGAAGGTGTGCCAGCACCTCCTCCTGCAGGCTGCTGCACCTAGCTGTTCACTGTCTGCTGCAGGAGTGGGGTGAAGGTGTTCCAGCACCTCCTCCTGCAGGCTGCTGTACCTAGCTGTTCACTGTCTGCTGCAGGAGTGGGGTGAAGGTGTTCCAGCACCTCCTCCTGCAGGCTGCTGTACCTAGCTGTTCACTGTCTGCTGCAGGAGTGGGGTGAAGGTGTGCCAGCACCTCCTCCTGCAGGCTGCTGTACCTAGCTGTTCACTGTCTGCTGCAGGAGTGGGGTGACGTCGTGACCGGCTTCCTGCCCGTCACTTCGTCTGTCTTATCGCGTTCATGTCCCGATCTTCAAGTAGGAATCAATAAAGGCCCGGGACGGAGCGTGGTGGGTCATGCTCCAAGAGTGTCATATACACGACTCAGCGCCGTGTCTGTAAGGTCATAGTTCACGGGTTATGGACCGCCTGAGTGGAGGTCCAGGGCTTCTGCGCTTCACCTTGCACAGGATGTAAGGGGGTGCCCAATAAACTAGCCCCCCCGTGGGCAATCTGTAAAAAAAAAAAAAATCTATCCAGGGCCCCACAAGTTCTCTTTACACCGGCTGTTGAGTGACTTAACCTTATTCAGTAGAGAACGAACGAAATCCCCGACCAACAGGTAGCGAACAGTAATAACACGTCTGTGGGTTATTGCACAGGAATATAAATGACTCGTAATCAGTTTATCTTCCCTGGTAATGCATGTTTAATGAAGTTAATGGTCCTTAGTGACGTGTACCAGTTGATGGAGAGAGAGAGAGAGAGAGAGAGAGAGAGAGAGAGAGAGAGAGAGAGAGAGAGAGAGACTTCATCATTCTGAAAGTTCGAGAGCTAAAAGTCCGCAATGATAAGATTAAAGATTTAAATAATTAACACTAACATGACTCGTGTTTATCTTCACATACCGTGTTGAACTAGCGTGTACCAAGACAATTAACCTAACCTTACCTACTCAAAAGACAGATAGTCTGAGTAGTATTAGACGACGATGTTTACAGTAAAAGAAACTTGCATTAATACTTACCTTCTGTTCAGACTTAAAACAGAGAATGTTATGGTGAAATTATTAATTAATTTGTGATTAGGGAAAATTGGAAGAAAATTTACCTTGGCCAAGTCAATTAATAGGGAAAAGTGTCAATCTCAACAGACTTTATTTCCCTGGTAGAGCTTTACCTGCAGGACAATTAATAGGGAAAAAGGAAAATCTCATCAGTGATTTATTTTCATCTTGATGCTTTTACAGGACAATTATCGGAAAGAAAATATTTATACCAATATATTTTTTGTCACTTTGCAGATTATTCATCTTTATAGGACCGTTCAATACCTCGCTATTATCTTCCAGTTCAGGAAAACAACAACAATACCCTCCAAACTGTATCCTGCCATAATTTAGTTAAAAAAGGGACTTGCTGTATCCTGCCATCAATTAGTATAGACAAAGAAAGGATTTAATCTTGAATATCCTTTGAGCTGTGGAGGCATCTCGTTCATCCTGAGGAAGAAGAAATATATAAAAAAAATCACTTCCATATCGACCTTTTCACCTGGTTTAGAAAATAACAATAATAATACTTTCTTGCCTTATAAGACTCGTCAACTTGGAAAAGGTCTTATATTTGGAGTCCTCTTAAAACTGTGGTCTAAAGAGGGAGGAGAAAGACTTCTTACCGTAAAACTTAGAAAAAAAATCCTTCAGTACTTTTGTAAGAGGAAGGCGGAAAAAAGGATAAATTTATTTTTACCGTAAAGGCTGATTAAAAGAGACATTGGTTGCGGAAAGACTCGCTAGTTTTGGGAACCTCTGTAATCTGTTTTAGAAAGGAGAAAAAATATCCTTATCCGTAAAGACCCTTCTAGGAAGTTTAAGAAAACATTTAATGCCATAACTGGTTTAAAGAGTGGAAAAACCCCAAACCAAAAAGAAAAACCACACCTTCCCTAAAAGACCTCTCTGGTTTAATTAAAAGAACGTTTTATGCCATAGTCTGGTTTAAAGAAAAAGACGATCATGTTCAGAAACACGACCTATCAATGAAATGCAATCACGCCCAGCACGCAGACACAGAACAATGTCGTCACAGCGCTACGGACGGCCCTTCACTTCTCAGCCAATGTTGGGAGGTCGGCCTTAGCCTGCTGCAGTGAGTACCCTCCCACACAGTTGTCAGCAAGCGGGCAGAGCAAAGCAACTATCCACGCATGCGGGAATGACGGCTGTGTGCTAGTGGTGGGGAGGTCTGCAGATCTCCACACATCATCATCATCATCATCATTGGTCATGATTATTATTAATCATTATTATCATTATCATTATTCACCATCATTATTATTCATCATCATTATCATTTATCAACACCATCAATCAGCAGGTATCATCATCAACACCCCTCTCATCAACAACACCACCACCCCTCTCATCACCACCACCACCACCCTTCTCACCACCACCACCCTTCCCATCATCATCACCACCACCACCCTTCTCATCACCACCACCACCACCCTCTCATCACCACCACCACCACCCCTCTCATCACCACCACCACCACCCCTCTCATCATCACCACCACCCTCTCATCACCACCACCCTTCATCATCATCACCACCACCCGTCTCATCACCACCACCACCCTCTCATCATCATCACCACCACCCCTCTCATCACCACCATCACCCTCTCATCACCACCACCACCACCTTTATCATCACACCACCACCACCACCCCTCTCATCACCACCACCACCACCCCTCTCATCACCACCACCACCACCCCTCTCATCACCACCACCACCCCTCTCACCATCACCACTACCACCACCACTACCACCACCAGCTTCATCTTGCACCCACATTCGGCTACTCTGCTCTACACCAATTTCTTTATCTCTTGTGAATGAGACTCAGGAGAACAATTCCTCCATTTGGAAATCTTTCAAAGTGTTTTTTTTTAATTCTATAATATTATCTACTCGCACCCATTTATTATTAAGCATGAACCTGGTCTCTTGCTGCTATGCCAAAAACTATTATATCCGCTCAGCATGCCTTCCATTCTGTATATATATCTTGTTCTGTTTTAGGGGGGTCAGTTCTGCGAGGGAAGGTATTTTTTGCATGTATCTAGTTGTTTGTTCCTTGTGTTACTGCCGTCAACAATGTCTCCAGTGATCACACAGGTCACGGAAGATGGAGAGCCAGTTGTCTGTCTGTCTGTCTCTCACGCCCCCAGGAGTTCTGCCGGACGAACGATCACCTTCTGGGGAATTTTGATTGATACAACGAGCTCTTAAACGGTGAGGACACACACACACACACACACACACACAGAGAGTGTGTGAAAGGGAGAGAGAGACCAGGATAAGGTATTAACACACAGGTGCACGGGGAGGGCCAGGTATTAGCACACAGGTGCACGGGGAGGGCCAGGTGCACAAGGTGCACGGGAGGCCAGGTATTAACACACAGGTGCACGGGGAGGCCAGGTATTAGCACACAGTGCATGGGAGGCCAGGTAGTAACACACAGGTGCACGGGAGGCACCACAGGTGCATGGGGGAGGCACAGCACAGGTGCACGGTATATTAACACACAGGTGCATGGGAGGGCACAAGTGCACGGGTGCACGGAGGGCCCATATAACAGGTGCATGGGGAGGCAGGTATTACACAGGTGCATGGGAGGCCAGGTGATAACACACAGGTGCACAGGGAGGGCCAGGTATTAACACACACACAGGTGCACTGGGAGGCCAGGTATAGGTACACAGGTGCACTGGGGGCCAGGTATTAACACACAGGTGCACTGGGAGGCCAGGTATTAACACACAGGTGCATGGGGAGGGCCAGGTATTAACACAGGTGCATATTAACACACAGGTGCATGGGGAGGCCAGGTAGCACACAGGTGCACAGGGAGGGCAGGGCCAGGTGTGCCACACACAGGTGCAGGGAGGGCCAGGTATGCACTGGGAGGGCCAGGTATTAACACACAGGTGCATGGGGAGGGCCAGGTTAACACACAGGTGCACGGGGAGGGCCAGGTAACACAGGTGCACGGGAGGGCCAGGTATTAACACACAGGTGCACTGGGAGGGCCAGGTATTAACACACACAGGTGCACAGGTGGGGAGGGCCAGGTATTAACACAGGTGCATGGGGAGGGCCAGGTATTAACACACAGGTGCATGGGGAGGGCCAGGTATTAACACACAGGGTGCACAGGGAGGCCAGGTATTAACACACAGGTGCATGGGGAGGGCCAGGTATTAGCACACAGGTGCAGGGGAGGCCAGGTACACACAGGTGCATTATTGCACACAGGTATTAACACACAGGTGCACCCAGGAGGGCCAAGGTGTTAACACACAGGTGCATGGGGAGGGCCAGGTATTAGCACACAGGTGCACAGGGAGGGCAGGGGGTGCACGGGGAGGGCCAGGTATTAGCACACAGGTGCACAGGAGGGCCAGGCACATGCACGGGAGGCCAGGTATTAACACACAGGTGCACGGGGAGGGCCAGGTATTAGCACACAGGTGCACAGGGGAGAGGCCAGGTATTAACACACACAGGTGCATGGGGAGGGCCAGGTACACACAGGTGCACAGGGGAGGGCCAGGTATTAACACACAGGTGCACGGGGAGGGCCAGGTATTAACACACAGGTGCACGGGAGGCCAGGTATTAACACACAGGTGCATGGGAGGGCCAGGTATTAACACACCAGGTGCACGGGGAGGGCCAGGTATTAACACACAGGTGCACGGGGAGGACCAGCGAGACACAAGCAGTAACCTGTCTTGTTACATTAAGTAAACTACCTTGTTGTATACCTCGCTCTATACTCAGTGAACATTGGACTACCTTGTTATATACCTCGCTCTATACTCAGTGAACATTGGACTACCTTGTTATATACCTCGCTCTATACTCAGTGAACATTGGACTACCTTGTTATATACCTCGCTCTATACTCAGTGAACATTGGACTACCTTGTTATATACCTCGCTCTATACTTACAGTAAGCATTGGACTATAAATATCTCCAACTTGTAAGGTCAGTTTAATAATGTACTGTAGGTCAATCAAAGATCAACTAAATTGTTAATTATTGCAGGTGCACAGGGACTTCACCTTACCTGAGTGTATAAGACATTTGACCGTACAGGTGAGCCGTAGGTCTGACTGACTTGACTGCAATCTTTTTTATACACGAGGAAGTAGTATGGTTGTCCCTGAACCAGACTTGCTTCACTTTCCTCAACTATAAAGTCCGGTAACCCATTCACAGGGGAGTTAAGTATCCACTCCTCCACGGCTGTTATCACCATTATCATCTTATTACTCTTATAATTACTACTATTCCTAGTATCAAGACCTAGCAGGTGTGAGTGTGTTAGACCGGACACATACCCAGGTTATCTACCAGCATCCGGCACTGTTATCTTATTTATCCTCCTGGTTCGTGAGAGTTGTGCTGTGACTTGTATCCTTAATTATAATATTGCCTTTGTACTGTGTGTGTGTGTGTGTGTGTGTGTGTGTGTGTGTGTGTGTGTGTCACAGGAGGTGTTTCCCTGACAGTAGTGAGGCAGCGGGTGTGACGGCCTTCAGGTAGCCGCGGGTGGAACTGAAGACATAGGCTAGTGTTACCGAGGCTCAGGTGAGGTTAATGAGGTGTTGAATGTTCCCACTTACCGCACGCTGGCCACAGGTGTGAGGTAGTTCGTTCATATGTGGCCACAGGTGTGAGATAGTTCGTTCATACGTGGCCACAGGTGTGAGATAGTTCGTTCATATGTGGCCACAGGTGTGAGGTAGTTCTCTCATACGTGGCCACAGGTGTGAGATAGTTCGTTCAAATAACCAGGTTTGCCTAATCATCAGGTAAAATAAGCAGGGGTGTTTAATCTTCAGGTGATCCTATATTTTTATGAAAGTATACGTTCAGAATTTTTTAAGTTCACGAGAGAGAGAGAGAGAGAGAGAGAGAGAGAGAGAGAGAGAGAGAGAGCAGTACATTTAGAGGTTGGTGCTGCTCAGGGACTATAGCCGCCTTATTAAGTCACTAGCATTGTATTGATTTATTATTAATTTAACATTAATATTTAATTTATATCCTTTAATTTGTTATAAGATTATAATTCGGCGGTATAATTCGTTGGTGTGTTTTGTAGTTATTGCAGTATATATAATTACTTTATTTCTTTAATGTACCGGGATAGTATTTTTTTGTATTGGATTAATTTGTCGTGATTCAATTAATGTCAAAACTTAGTGAATGATTCTTGGATTAGTTGTTAATTAGTTTTCAATTCTAAATTAATTACATTATACACAGGTAAGTGGTGTGTACTTCATCAGGTGATTATATAATTGGTGTCATATATACATGTAGCTGATTATTACTTGTCATATATAATTAATAGAGTGAACAGCAACACTTGATGGACAATTAATTATTCACACTAGTCTCTGTCAATTGGGTTCTCGAGAGGTAACGCCCATCTGTATATGATTGTGACGTCATTATTTATCCAGCCTCCATCGCTTATACTCTTTTAGTGTCAGATATTTATTGTTTGAGGGAGGGAGGTAATAAGTTTATTTACGTAGGGAAAAAATGACATTATTATCGTATATAGGTTAAGTAGTATATCTTGCATGTATGTTGCGCTAGATAAGGGATAGTTGCCACCAGATAGTGACAGTAAGTACCGCCCTGAGGGAAGTTTTAGTACAGGGCGGCCACTAATGGATGGCGTTGTAGGGAGAGGAAATTGTTTAGCGATTGTGACTCTTCCGTGGGCGTGTTAGTCTTGGTACTGCTTCATGTGTCTAGTTTTCACTATACTCTCGCTATTAACTTAACACGGTTGGCTAAGTTGGATTATGACTCGGGCCTCTAGCTCTCAGTTATGCTCTCGTCCACCTACAGTAAGAGTCTGTTTACCCAGAAAGTTTTATCGTGTTTATGGATGTACCAAATGTTTTATGATGGGTTTATGTAATAGCGTGTGTCAGGTGTGTATTATTATATATGTCATGTATATATATATATTAACGCGTCGTGAGCAGATGTTTAGTTTGATATGGTCGGTCCGTCTGTTTGTAGGACTGACTGTAGCCGCCCTCATTCAGTGTTGGATAATGCCACCTTGATCAATGTTGACAGTTAAATTGACCTGGACGTCCACTTGTCATGCAACACACTTGAGGTCAATAGGTCAAGGGTCACCATGAAGGGGCGTATGAGAACCAGTCATTAAGTTGACATGTGTACAGTGCAGTACAGTAGCCTATACTCTACCCCACACACCTTGCATCCTCTCTCTCTCTCTCTCTCTCTCTCTGTCTCTCTCTCCCTCTTACTTCCTCCCCTCACCCTTACCCTCTGACAAACTACTGACATAACGAAGCATGCCCCTCCTCCTCTTTCCCAACCCCTCACCACCTCCCCAACCCCTCACCTCTTATCCCTACTCCCCTCCCACCCTCTCCCTACCTCTACTCCCTCCCACTCCTACTCCCCCTCCCACCTCTACTCCCTCCCACTCCTACTCCCCTCCTCCCCCTCCTCTCTCACCTTCTCCTCCTCTCCCCACCTCCTCCTATACCTCACCCTCATCTTCTACCCCCTACTCCTCCTCATCACTCCTCTCTTTCCCCCTCCACATCCTCACCCCTCCATCCCTTTCCCCATCTCCTCACCCCCACCACAACCTCTCCCTCCCCCCATCTCTCACCGTGTGGTATATACCCCACCTTGATAGCGTTAATATGGTGGGCAGTCAGAGGGACGCCAGAGACCAGTCTCCCGTTTATTTCAGCATTAAGTACACACGATAAGATCACACCAGCATGGCCAGTGTGTGTGTGTGTGACGGGGCTTACAACATATACTGTACCACCAAAAAATTAAATAAGTCATCCCTAGTGACCGCGTGTTTTTCGAGGTCCATATTTTGAAACGGATTTAATTTTTTTTCATCGGATACAGTCACGGGGTCAGCTCTTGTTTTTAGTGAAGAGAAAGGTATACAACCTTCTCACTTCCGAGGTCAGTGAGGCTCGGTGTGGCACTAGACCAAGGTCGATAGATACATTATTCATTCAGTACACAATTGGTTACATAATCTGATATCGGACAGTGTACAGTAGAGGCATACAAATAAAAACATTAAGAAGTTGATTCAGCAAAGGATAGTCTCAGTGAGGTGTTAGGTTAGGTTAGGTTTGAATAGATAGGATTAGATTAAGTTGATTTAGATTAGCTAAGGTTAGGGTTGGTTAGATAAGGTTAGGGTTGGTTAGATAAGGTTAGGGTTGGTTAGATAAGGTTAGGGTTGGTTAGATAAGGTTAGGGTTGGTTAGATAAGGTTAGGGTTGGTTAGATAAGGTTAGGGTTGGTTAGATAAGGTTAGGGTTGGTTAGATAAGGGTTGGTTAGATAAGGTTAGGGTTGGTTAGATAAGGTTAGGGTTGGTTAGATAAGGTTAGGTTGGGTTTGTGTGTGTGTGTGTGTGTGTTGCGGCAGAATTAACGTTGGAACTTACAGAAATATACCCGATCGGCTGCTCGTTGCAGGAGCTGACGGTAGTGTTGGTGGAGTAAGTGGTGGAGTTGGTGGAGTAAGTGGTGGAGTTGGTGGAGTTGGTATGGGTGAAAATGGTGGTGGTGGATTGACACAGTGTTGGTGGAATAAGTGGTGTGAGAATTTTGACGTTGTAATAGTTTTTAAGCTCGAGTTAAGTTAATGATGGTGATGGTATATTCTCACACACACACACACACACACACACACACACACACACACACACACACACACACACACACACACACACACACACACACACACACACACACACATAAACACACACACACACACACACACACACACACACACACACACACACACACACACACACACACACACACACACACACACTAATTAAATCATCTGGCCGTCGTGTTTTTCTTCCCGAAGGCTTCGAGGTATGTGAACACCTGTGCCACATTCATCACCACCTGTATATTTTTATTACCACACCTAATGACGACAGGTATGGGGGTGTATAGTTATCAGAGTGTCCTTGTGTTTGTCTGTTTTTAACTTGTATTTTGGGCGAGAAAACTAACGTGTGTGAATGTTTTAAGAGCAGTTGCGAGGAATATTGATCTTCAGAACTCAGCGTGTCCGTGTGACCTTGCCAGAAATAGTCGCTTTGTTTGTAACTCTCTCAAATTAACTTTCTTCTGAAGTATTTCTTGGAGAGGAGGAGCGCCTAGTACCCCACCAGGTAATTAAGACGTCTACCTGGGAAGTTTGACAGCCAGGTACGTGTGTAAGGGGTGGGGAACTTTTGTGTTTTAAAGGGGGGGGGAATTTTTATGTTTTATAATGGGGAAATTTGGGTTTGTTTTAGTTAGATTAGGTTTGTTTAGGTTATATTGGCTTGGGTTAGATTAAGTTAGGTTAAATAAGGTTTGGTTAGATTAGGTTAGCTTGGGATAGGTTAGGTTAGGTTAGGTTAGGTTAGGTTAGTTTGGGATAGGTTAGGTTAGGTTATTAGGTTAGTTTGGGATAGGTTAGATTAGGTTAGGTTAGGTTAGTTTGGGATAGGTTAGGTTAGAGGAATTTCGAGACCGTCCAAAGCGCGTTGTGGCTGTGGGGAAACACCCATTGGTAGTTAATGTTACTTATGGGTGGGTGGTACAGTGTTACTTAAGAGTGGGTGGTACAGTGTTACTTATGGGTGGGTGGTACAGTGTTACTTGTGGGTGGTACAGTGTTACTTATGGGTGGGTGGCACAGTGTTACTTGTGGGTGGCACAGTGTTACTTATGGGTGGGTGGTACAGTGTTACTTATGGGTGGGTGGCACAGTGTTACTTATGGGTGGGTGGTACAGTGTTACTTTTGAGTATTGGCGCCGTCAGTTCACTTACTCACTACCGTAGCTTAATCCATTCTCTAATTAATCCGTAATTGAGGTCAAAAGGAAGCAGGTAAGCTACACTTGATAACTCACCTGGTGACGCCAGTGGCAGTACATGTGTGTGTGTGTATACAGTCTATACGAGTCATGACATCACGCTACAGGTCGTCTGGGGTGTGTGTTTGTGGGGGGATACAAATGCCATTTTACACACGCACACACACACACACACACACACACACACACATATACAAAAGATGTTATCTGGTAATGAAGTTTTGTTAAAGATTAGTTCACAGGAAAACATCCATAAAATAAGTGTCATTATTTTCTGACTTTTTAGAGACAACGAGAAGAGTTGGGGGAGGAAGGGGGGTGGGGGAGAGGTAGGGGGTAGGAAGGAAGGTCGGGGGAGTAGGAAATGAAGACGGGGAAAGGTGGAGGGAGAGGAAGAAGGGGCTGATAACAGTGATATTCATATTAAATGTCCAACAGAATCGGTGTACTTGTTAGGTGGCTGGACACTCTCTCTCTCTCTCTCTCTCTCTCTCTCTCAAATTGTCAACAAGTTTGGCAATAACAAAATATATAACCGAGGAAATGTCTACTAATATTTTCAAAGACCGACACAAGTTTATGAAAAATGTAGCCACTTAATTTATCGTCTTACGTGACTGACTCAACCCGGAACTTAACTACCACACTTCCTCAACCCGGTGATAAGAGAACGCCTCCTGTAGTCAAGATAGTAGTAGTAGTAGGAGGCAGGTGGCCCTCCTCATCTGTTCACACGCTACCACCTCTCAAGTGTATGCGCTGCAATATAGTGTCAGTGCGCCATTTTGACATATTCACTGATACAACCTTTTGCTACGTCCACACTCACTCCAAGGCACTACTGGATTGCCCTGATATTGTTATTTTATTGTGTGTTTTTTTTTGTATTCATGCAAGTGTTTGGGTTAGGCGCCGGTGTTTGGGTGAGACACAGATGTTTGGGTGAGACGCAGATGTTTGGGTGAGACGCAGGTGTTTGGGTGAGACGCAGGTGTTTGGGTGAGACGCAGGTGTTTGGGTGAGACGCAGGTGTTTTGGTGAGGCTGAAGATTTACCGAGTTCCCCCTCCTCCACCACAGCATGTTTCCCGTTTTCTGTCACTCATCTGAGGTCTACAGTCATGACTCGAGATCCTTCACTGCAGCCAGAATGCCTCGACTAGGATGTGTGTTTGTTTACATCATGGACTAACCAACGTCTATGTGTGGTTGTTGAGGTTATTATTCACTCACAACATGACTGTGTTTCAAATTTCTATCTGCGTCTTCTTGAACCTTACCAAAAAAAAATACAATTCCTTCAAGTGTGTATTTTGGAACACCAGTCTGTATGTTGTCGAGTAACTGAGCTATAACGTCACCAGTTATGAGTTATAAAATGTTGTTGTGGGAATCTGACCAGTTTAGGTTAGGTTATGTTGTTATGGGAGGTACACACACACACACACACACGCTCACACACGCACACACACACACACACACACACGACACTATCAGCATAATGAATTTGTCTTGTCTCATCCGGGGTTGAAATGTGTTCTCACAACTGTATTGGTGTATCTTTCGAATTCTTTATGTATCCTGACTAGTATTTATGTATCCCCTCAAGCGCTATGTATCCTCACAAGTGTTATGTATCCCCTCAAGCGTTATGTATCCCCGCCCAGTTTTTTATATATAGCCTCAAAGTGTCTTTACTCAGTCCAGTTTCGTGTCGGTAAACGTAAAGGTTCTCGAGTAAAGGCGTGTGTGTACAAGAGCCCTGAAGAGTCGTAATGAAAAGCTCCTCGGCGATTTTGAAAATTTCTTCATCATTGTGGTTAATATATCCAGTTTGTGTTTATGTCCTCTGTTTACTTGTGTTCGTGTCCTATGTCCTCTGTTTACTTGTGTTCGTGTCCTATGTCCTCTGTTTACTTGTGTTGTGTTCATGTCCTTTGTTTACTTGTGTTGTGTTCATGTCCTCTGTTTACTTGTGTTGTGTTCATGTCCTCTGTTTACTTGTGTTGTGTTCATGTCCTCTGTTTACTTGTGTTGTGTTCATGTTCTCTGGTTACTTGTGTTGTGTTCATGTTCTCTGTTTACTTGTGTTGTGTTCATGTCCTCCGTTTACTTGTGTTGTGTTCATGTCCTCTGTTTACTTGTGTTGTGTTCATGTCCTCTGTTTACTTGTGTTGTGTTCATGTCCTCTGTTTACTTGTGTTGTGTTCATGTTCTCTGTTACTTGTGTTGTGTTCATGTTCTCTGTTTACTTGTGTTGTGTTCATGTCCTCCGTTTACTTGTGTTGTGTTCATGTCCTCTGTTTACTTGTGTTGTGTTCATGTCCTCTGTTTACTTGTGTTGTGTTCATGTCCTCTGTTTACTTGTGTTGTGTTCATGTTCTCTGGTTACTTGTGTTGTGTTCATGTTCTATGTTTACTTGTGTTGTGTTCATGTCCTCTGTTTACTTGTGTTGTGTTCATGTCCTCTGTTTACTTGTGTTGTGTTCATGTCCTCTGTTTACTTGTGTTGTGTTCATGTTCTATGTTTACTTGTGTTGTGTTCATGTCCTCCGTTTACTTGTGTTGTGTTCATGTTCTCTGTTTATTTGTGTTTATTTGGTCCTTTGTGCTCACGTATTGTGAGGTGTTACATGTTGATTACTTGAGATGATGTTGAGCTCTACTGTATGTACTACTACTACTACTACTACTACTACTACTACTACTACTACTGCCGCTACTACTACTTCTACTATCACTACCAATGATAATGATATAAATAAGGATGAAGATGATATTAAAATCTACTGAGTTATATAAAGAATTATAAATACTGACCTACTTGTATAAAGACTCACACACACACACACACACACTACCCGGAATTAATGTCAGTAACAATGACATGTCCGTGTTGCCATACATTGCTAGAATAAGGCCACAGTCTCCGTAGTTATAACAAGCATCACGCCTTTTATAAGAATCATCCTCTTAGTAACGTACAGCAAAACCCACAAAAATTAAGGAAAATGAAAAACAAAACTTCGAAATATAATCATGTATATTAAGACTTTACGGAATTATATTACAAAGCTTACAGTCTTATTGTTTTATGCTGGACCTTTGATGGGACAGAAGAATGTACAGTACCGACAGCCTGATAAACAGATAGACATACGTTTTAGTTTAGTCTTCCCTACAACACGGATGAACTCTTCGAAACCGACAACAGTAAATACTCACAAGGGAGGAGGAGGAGAGGAGGGAAGGGACAAGGGAAGAGGAGGAGGGAAAGGATAAAGAATATTCGCTGTTCTTTTATAAAAACTCTTACAACAACAGCAGCGCCACCGCCGTGTAACAAGAGCTGACCTGTTATTCAGAACGTGTCGGGTCATGTCCTTACCTCTTTTAGCGTAATGCACCCGGACCCCAGGTGATCCCCAGACAGGTAAACAAGTACCAGGATATTATTATTGTGCGACCCTTCCTACCGCCGCGCGTCTGCCAGTGAGGAGAAACACACACACACACACACACACACACACACTGATGCTCTAGTCTGTTACACCTTCACGTTTTATGATTACAATAGATCTCTCTCTCTCTCTCTCTCTCTCTCTCTCTCTCTCTCTCTCTCCTCTTACAGCTCACGTCAACAATATCATCGCTGCAGCTCTAATAATATCACCAAGAGCTCACAGAAACCTTTTTTTATTTTGCTTTATATGTTTTACTGAAAGAAGTTAACATGTACATCCTCGAGAATCCTGACGCTTATCCTTGGAGTCCTCAGACCCTCATAAGGACCTCACGTGACCATAATTGGAACATTGCGAGGATCTAATTGGGATGAGAGACGGTCACTTGTTTACAAAGTCTCTTGAGTTGGGGGGAGAGGAAATGTAACTTGGCGGATGATCGGGTGCCGGATGGGCCTATTGCTTGACTCATCCGGCTCTTGGCCCCATCCAGTTTAGGCCGGGCACAAAACCAAGTTACAGCAGAAGGAGGGAGGAGGAGGAGGAGGAGGAGGAGGAGGAGGAATGGAAGGAAGTAGACAGGGAGGTACAGGGGGAAGAGGAGGTGGGGAGGAAGGAGTTGTTTGAGGGTTGATGGAGGAGGAGAGCTCCTGTAGTGTGTGTGTGTGTGTGTGTGTGTGTGTGTGTGTGTGTGTGTGTGTGTGTGTGTGTGTGTGTGTGTCATTCCCCCTTTATCGCCCTCATAACCTAACCTAACCTCGCCTCTTCCAGTTTCTGTTATCTGGCGTTATTAGAGACTTTACAGTGTTCCACTGAGGAGATTCTGATGGCTTTAATTTTACTCTGATAACGCGAGTCAGAGAGAGAGAGAGAGAGAGAGAGAGAGCTTGTTTATCATGGATTCTATTGTTTAGCTCAAAAAAGTTGATTTGCATTTTATTTTCATTTTGTGTTTTTGTAGTGATAAACTTTAAGGTAATGACAGTAATTATATAGCTGTTTGACGGTTATGTGACCTTGAATGGTGTTATTATAGTGGCAGGTGATTAAGAGTCACTTTAACACAGTGGGAGTAAGTATGGTGGAGTTGAGGGTGTGAGGAGGGGGATAGACTGAGCCAAGCGGTCTACAGTACACCACAATCACTATCGTAGATCCGTGCGTGTAGAACAGTTGTATGGATTATCCCACAGTAGCGACTGAGAGGGAGGGAGTATACGGCCGGCGGCAGCATCCCTTCACTCCTTTCTACCACTGTTATGTTTATACTATCGTGACTAAGGTTCTGACACGAGCGAAAATGACGTCAAATGGTTATAAGGTTAACTCTTGTGGAGACCATGAGGGTTAGGTTGACCCTGACGTGGCCTGTCATCCCTCCTGGTAATAAAAGACTTCACGTGGCACCCAGGAAGTATTCACTCACGCCTCACACTCGTGCTGTATCCTAAAAGATCCGGTGGCGGAGTTGGTGGTGATGATGGTTGTGGTGGTGGTGGTGATGGTGGTGGTGACGATGGTGGTGGTGGTGACGGTGGTGCTGGTGGAGACGTTGGTGTTAGTGGTGGTGGGTTGATGGTACTGGTGGTGGTGATGGTGGAGAAGGCCGGATACTGTTTCATAACAGGATTCCACCCGACGTATCCTCCTGCACACAATATCCCGCTGAATAGAATCCTACTTCCATGTTGAAAAGACCACCAGAAGTTAAGAAGCCAGCTTACTTCACCTGAAGATTAACCACCCTAACGCTAATGTCACCTAACCACCCAAATGCTAACCTAACTTAACGTAACCTAACCCTGAGGTAGCGTTAAGGTAGTTAATCTTCAGGTAGAATAAGCTGGGGTGTCTTAACTCTTCGTGACCCAGGTAATAAAGTTGGAGAGTCACGCCATCACAAGTCTCTTTATATCCTGTTAAGTTAACTTTAGTTTTTAGTTTAAATTTGGTGAAGTTTTGTCCCGAGGTGATGACTTCTGACAGTTCTTTACCTCCCTCTGCTTCGGCTGTTATTATGGTGATGTTGTTATTATCCCCAGAATGTTGTTATCCCCAGTATATGCGAGTGGTAACACGCAGGTTATCACACTGTTGAGGTATCTGGCTAGTATTACGAGGTTCCTTACGGTAATTCTGGGAGTTTTAATACGATGTAAACAAACACAGGTCTGCCACATCTCACAAAACGCACCAGCCACTGTACCAGGTATAAGTGCACGCGACTGTACATTTTGTAATTAACATATTTATCCATCCTCTTATCACCGTAATTGCTTGACTCTGGCCACGACGGACACTGCCACTGTGCCTTCAATATAATGTTGGATATCACAACACTGAGACTTAGGCACCTGTGTTCTACTGTACACACTGATGACGTCATCTTACAAACACCATAAAATTACATTGGTTCTGACTGATGGGAACAAACCCTTATAGTGATGCCTTCGTGGTGGGAACAAGAGAACGAGGAACCAAGGGAGGAATCTTGTTTTTATAATTTTTTTTAAATCTACGGAAAGATGAATAATTAACTCTACTACTAATACAAACACTGATTTACATGAAAATTCCCCCCCCCCCTCCGCTTATATCACCTGAAGATTAACCATCCTAGCGCTACCTGGGAGGTTGGCTTAGGCTATCTGTGAAATAAGCTGCGGTGCTTAATCTTCATGTGATATCAAACGATGTACAGCACTTCCTGGGTACAGTGGAACCTCTATTTAACGGATTCGCTATATGGAGAGGAATGTACGTTATATTGCGGATCGGTTAGATGTGGAACCTCTATATAACGAACTACTTAGAGATGAAAGTACGTTGTATCGAGGGTCCATTACAAGTGAAGCCCTATCTAACAATTACTTTCACTGCGTCACACCTCGCTATCGTTTTACTACTTAGCTTTATTGGTACACCAAGCGTTATCACTGTACTGCTAATGACGTCGCAATCAACTTGTTATCTATAACACCGTATTCGGTAATTACACCACCGACTCTCGCTCTCATAATATACGAAGCAGAAAGTTGTCCCTGTGAGCTACTATGTGCACACTCGGGGTCAAAAGTTCGCTCCCTCCCAAACTGAAGCAGTATCAACCCCAAAGGAGATCAAACGTCACACCCGCATCAGAGGACAGTCAGGGTAGCTAAGTCAGTTCGGAGATTCATTCCTTGTCTCATTTTCACCATGGGGAAAGAACTTTTGTCCTTAACTGTACAAAAGTGTGTAAACCTTCTTTCCTTTGATTTTACGTAAGAGAAACGGACCTCATAGCGTCCTCGTCTTTGTTGTTGTGCTCACTGAAGAAGCCGAGTCTATAACGAGAAACATTTTAATTGAAAGTGGTAAGATAATGACGTCACTGAGGAAGAAGTTATGTGTACATGTTTATACTGTGCCTTTGTTATTGTGTCTGGTAAATGTGTCCTTTGATTTAAAACAGGTTCTTATGTGTTTGGGAGGATGGGAGGGAGAGGAAGGGAGGAGGTAGATGTGGTCTACAGAGGGAGGGAGATGAAAGGAGGGAGGAGAAGATGGAAGGGAGAGAGGGGGGAGAAAGAGGGGAGGGAGCGAGAAAGAGGGGAGTGGGAATGAAGGAGTAGAGGATGGGAGGGAGAGAGGTTGGCACACCACACACAGGACCGCCTCTCCAGCACATAGTTCCGGGTTTTTACTCTAAAACTTTGGATCAGAGAACATAGTTACGGCCGAACCTTAGTTCAATAACTTGGCGCCTTAATTTAAGTGACTTGGTCAGATAAGATTTCACTTCGCCAGTAAAGAAAAAAACTGATTAGATAACGTAACGAGTCTTATAAATCAGTCTTGATTTTGTTTCTCCAGAATGAAGGAGGAATGACGTAAGTTTGAGTTTGGGATTTCTACCATAACTGTACTGGCCAGGGAAAGCGGTCATGTTGCCTCACGTTGTGGCCATCCCGGTGGTGTCCAGTGTCAGTGGTACGTGTCTCTAAAGGTGGATCCACACCGGCGGTAACCCTGTAGCGTTTGAGTCTCTTCTCTCGATTACTACTGCAATATCTTTTCTACAGGATTTGATGAGAGAATGACATATATATGCACCTGTCCAGCCCCCCACATTCTTGGACCTGTTAACACTCAATCTCATCTGAAGACATAATGTAATCTGGCATCCATACTTCACTGTTGTCGGTGCGTTTGTCTTTGTATGTGTTAGTAAAGGTTTTAACACAGTATTAGCTTCTGTCACAAAAATCACACTCGAATGTGACTCAGTTGGTTACGGATGTTTTGATGCCGTGTAACGTTAACGAAGCTGAAAACATCAAGTACCTCCTACCGGGTCCATTATCAAGTACCTGTGCCGGCAGCCCCGCACCTCCATACCACATATGTTTATGTTGCTCTGTACTGTCTTCATGCCGATTATCAGTGTAAATACTTGTAAGTAGACATCTTTTGTTACAACTATCATAATCTTGATCAATATCCTTGGTGAAAATGTCCCACCTGGCAGTAATCGTTAAAAGAACCAGAGAGCGTTAACAGCTAAACCCTCGACAGTGGTGATGGTGGTGGTGGTGGTGATGGTGGTGTTGGTGATGGTGGTGATGTTGGTGGTGATGGTGGTGTTGGTGATGATGGTGGTGTTGGTGATGATGATGGTGGTGTTGGTGATGATGATGGTGGTGTTGGTGATAGTGGTGATGATGATGGTGGTGATGGTGGTGTTGGTGATGATGATGGTGGTGATGGTGGTGTTGGTGATATGTGGTGAGGATGATGGTGGTGATGTTGGTGGTGGTGGTGATGATGTTGGTGGTGATGGTGATGGTGATAGTGGTGATGATGATGGTGGTGATGTTGGTGGTGATGGTGGTGTTGGTGGTGGTGATGGTGGTGATGTTGGTGGTGTTGGTGATAGTGGTGGATGGTGGTGATGGTGATGGTGATAGTGGTGATGATGATGGTGGTGATGTTGGTGGTGATGGTGGTGTTGGTGGTGGTGATGGTAATAGTGGTGATGATGGAAGTGGTGGTGACGTTAATGGTGGTGCTGATATTGCTAGTGATGGGGGGGGGTAGATATACAAGGCAAATGCAAATTTATCAGCCTTCATGGTGTGTCTTGTAGAACACAGACAATAGACGTACAGACAGACGGTCACCACCACTACTTCACCACCACTACTTCACCACCACTACTTCACCACCACTACTTCACCACCACTACTTCACCACCACCACTTCTATGCACCACAACACCACACGTACAGACAGACGGTCACCACTACTGCATCACCATTATTTTAAGGTTATGTGAGGAGTAAAAAATAAGCGCCAGGGATTGTTAATACCCGACCCGTGTGGTCCAGAGTTCAAGGATTTGGCCTGAATTATGAACCTAAGAGGCTTTACCGCTCCTTTACCACTACCACCACTATTACCATCACCAGCAACCACCATTACCACCAACAGCAACCACCATGACCACCAACAGCAACCACCATGACCACCAACAGCAACCACCATGACCACCAACAGCAACCACCATGACCACCAACAGCAACCACCATGACCACCAACAGCAACCACCATGACCACCAACAGCAACCACCATGACCACCAACAGCAACCACCAACAGCAACCACCATGCAACCACCAACAGCAACCACCATGACCACCAACAGCAACCACCATGACCACCAACAGCAACCACCAACAGCAACCACCATTACCACCACCAGCAACCACCATTAACACCACAATTACCCATACCACCACCGACCACCATTACTTCCCAACACCATTACCATCACCACCATTAAAAACTACAATGACTACCACCATGAGCCTCTTAACACACACACACACACACCTGCCAGAGCTATGATTCAGCTTTAAGTCATCTCATGTCTCTATGCTCAGCCAATTGACAAGTAACAGAAAAATGTATCCCCGGGAACCTGCACAATTCTGTTCCCAGTAAGTCTGGAGTCAAGAGCCGCAGCGGATCTCTTGGGGAAGCAAATAATCTTTTTTTTTTTTTTCTTTTTACTGAAATTAAGCTCATCATGTAGTCATTGTTAAGGACGAGACGTTCACTCGCTCTGGAGAAGGTCTTGGATTTTTTTTATTCTGGCGTTTGGACTTTTATCGCAGGTTTGGACTTTTTTTTATACTGTGGCGTTTGGACTTGTATCATCGGTTTAGTATTTTTATTATATGAATTTCTAGAGATAGGATTTCTTTGGACTTTACTGGGGTTTAAAGTCATTGTAAGTTTGGACTTTGTAACTCACGAAACTTAATGAAATGTCTACATAGCTCACCTGATCCATTGAATGTAATCACGTCAGCTGATGAATGTAAACAAAACACGTTTTAGCGAACGTAAAGTCCGTTTTTAATGTAAACATGACAGACGCTACCGCTTGAATAAAACAGCAGCGAGCGTGAGCATCAATGATAAAAGTCCTGGAAAATGATGGAAGGATGGAATGAAAAAAGGTCTATTATTATTAAGGTTAACATTGTTTGGTTGTAAAAATCCTGGTGAGGTGCACACAAGGTTGATTATGGGTGTTTGTTGCGTAGATTTTTTTTTGGGGGGGGGAGCAGAGGGTAAGTTGAATACTGTGTGTGTGTGTGTAATAATAAAATAATAATAATAATAATTAACGGTTTATTGAAAGGGCATGGCAGCCGGATGGCCGAAAATATACTCTTACCTAATTGGGGAATGGGTCTCTTGATTTAGAAATAATATAGAAGTAACATAAGTAATACAAATATGATATATAATAACTAGGTGGGGAGAAGCTCAAACTACAGGGCATTTCAACATAGTGACAGTGCAAAAAGTAAGATTGACTGAGAGTGAATACACTGGTTGATTACAAGTTATTGATAATTTTTACAATGGGTGGGACTGGGCTGTTCTTATAGCGATCAGTTCGTGCTCGTATGGGCTGGATGCGGTTGTGGTGTTGAACAGCAATTCTCGGACGAGGGATGTCGGGTGGTAGTAGGAGCCGGTGTCGAGGATTGTGCAGAAGCTTCTCACCAAATTTGCAGATGAGGTCGTTGTGATGGTCAGAGAGAGCCGAGACGGTCAGTGTGTTGAGCGCTTCTTGATATGTGGAGTAGGAAGGGGAGAGAATAATCTTGTACGCCCTCTTTTGCACTTTTTCTAGGTGTTTACGTTGTGTGGCATTTAGGGAGGAAGACCAGGTAGGGGAGGCATAGGTGATCTTGGGAAGTATGAATGTTGTGTGTGTGAGGTGATGTTGACAAGGGAGCCTTATTGAACTTGTGTGTAGTACGTTACTCACACACACACATTTAATTTGTGATTTTCTTTTAAGTGTCAAGAGAAAAAATTAATAATCCAAAATCTCAACATTAATTTCTATCTTTCTTTCTGTTTATTCCTCGTCTTTTATAATTTCTTCCCCCTTCCACTCTTTACTCGTCACTCACACGTCTTTTATCGCCTTCTAAGGGTCTACAAGCCACGTCTTCCCTTCCACTCGTTACTCGTCGCACCACATCGATAATGTGACAACTCATTCCAGCTCTCTTGGAAACTCTTTATCGAGTTGTCTGCATTTCCATCTTATATGAAGCGGAGGAGAAGCACGAGGCGGTGAGGTGAATCCTGTATCGTGTGTGTGTGTGATACTGCCACGTCAGGAGAGAGAGAGGGAGAAAATTTCAGCCCATGTCTGGCGAAAATTTGGTGGTATTTTGTGATCCTTATCGTTATACTTATTCCCCCCCCCCCCCCATCACCTGACACCCAAGCAACACTCCTGACTCCTGGAACTCGTCACTGATACACACATAACCAGGCAGCTTACACTTGGTACAGAAAATATAACCAAGTTAATTTGCCGCAGCACAAAGGTGAGGTTATATAGAGAAAATGTTTCATCTGAACTCGTCAAGATGACTCAGAAAACGGGAAATTAAAATGACATCCAAAGAGTCTTAAACCGGATTCCCAGGAAGTGTGTGTTTGAGTGTGTGTGTGTTTGAGTGTGTGTGTGTGTGTGTGTGTGTGTGTGTGTGTGTGTGTGTGTGTGTAATCTTCCCTCGTTAAGGTGTTTTACATGCCGGATGCCAGAGAGAATAGTTTGCGGGAAAAAATATGAAAGTCAAGTTACATCATTAGCTGACTGTCTGACTTACTGCCCAAGGTCGACCGTCATGGAGATCTGTTAACAGTATGATTTTTACACAGTTACTACCAGTTAATCAGTGAGTCAGTCAGTAGGTAGTGGGTCGGTCAGTCGGTAGGTAGGAGGAGTCGGTAGCTAGTGAACTTTTGGGTTTTTGTTCCGTACTTGGCAATGGAGCCCTGGACCTGATGTGTAGTTTTACGCATTATTATTAATGAGTAATTTTAGGCTAGGTTCATCTCGTCTCTGTCTGTTTGTCTTTGTCTTTGTCTGTCTGGTTGTCTGTGTCTGTCTGTCTGTCTCTCTCTGTCTGTCTATTTGTCTGTCTGTCTCTTGTGTATAAGTGTGTGTCACTCTTACATGTATTGGCGATAAGAATATAAGAGTGCGTGTGTGAATGTTCACTCCTTTTCACCCTTCCTTCCTTCCCTCTCTCTCTCTCTCTCTCTCCATCCCTCTCTCTCTATCCCTCTCACCCTCCCTTCCCTTCCTCTCTACCCCTCTCACCCTTTCTTACCTTCTTCTCTATCCCTGTCACCCTTCCTTCCCTTCCTCTCTTTTCGCCCCTCTCACCTTCCTTCCTTTCCATTCTCCCTCGCTGCCACTCTCTCCTCCTTCCTTCTTTTCTTCTCTCCTTTCCTTCCTCCCTCTCTTCTCCTCCTCTCTCATCTTTCTCTCCTTCTTCTCTTTCTTTCTCCTCTAATTCTTTGAGATATTTCAACTCTTTCATCCGACCCCCACACAAAAATGGAAAGAGGTAAAGATAATAAATAGAATAAGAATAAAGAAGACGGATAAGAAATAAGAGGAGGAGGAGAGAAAGAGGAAGATTCACTTGGCATCTTCATCAAAAATAATTTTTTTAATATTTCCTTAAACAGATATTTTTGTTCTCTCGGAGTTTGACGATTTAAGGAAGGCATCTTAAAATTCTTGCGCTTAGTCAGTAGGTGCGGGGAGGGGGGGGGGGTAAGTAGGGAGACAGGTTGTGCCATATACAGTAGTTGCAAAATGATTGTTAGATTGTTCATTTGGTTCATCATATTAAGATGGCTGAGGAAGGGGAAGGTGTGTCTCATTGTTTAGTCTATAGAGTTCCAGAAGCTCACAATACCACTGACTGATGTTGGTCTGCTTCAGGTGTTGCAGCATATAATAAACGAATGGTGCCTGCCAGTGCCACAGTGGAGAGAGAGAGAGAGACAGAGAGAGAGAGAGAGAGAGAGAGAGAGAGGACAGTTGTTGGCAGGGAGATATAAGAAAGATGGTACACACGTGTTGTGAGGTTACCTTTCACTAAGGGTGGTGGTGGTGATAGTAGTTGTGCTAATGGTTAGTGTGGTGAGAGTTGGTGGTGGCAGTGGGTCAGTGTGGTGGGGGTAGCGGTGGAATAACTGGAGTTGCCTCAGGTTAGGGGTGTGGAGTAATGAATAGTGAAGCCGTGGTGGAGGTGAATATGGGGGTGTGGAGAGGTGAGGAAACCACGCAACAGGTGCGATATGAGAGAGAGAGAGAGAGAGAGAGAGAGAGCCATCTACTGTTCTTTAAAAATAACTTCTTTAGTTAGTCACCTTTTGTTGATGTCCATCACTATATCTGCCATCAGCCTCCCGTCTCCTACGTCACACACACACACACACACACACACACACACACACACACACACACACAGGTAATAGGACAGTAAAGTGGCCACACGTTGCCTGGGGTGGTAGCCTGGCGGTGTGTGTGTGTGTGTGTGAGAGGTAGGGTATATTACAGTGGCTCGTCTCTCAAGTAAACGCTCTGCTCAGGGGAGGAAATTGACGCGTGGCCCGCCTGTCAGTAAGCTGGGACGGTGCCAAGTCTGTGTGTGTAGGGGGTGGTGAAGGGATGTTTTCTCAGAAGATAAACAGTGGACGATACACATTACATCAACGACGTAAATAACAGCAACAGAGGTACAAGTAGTGGTGGATCTGGTAACACTACAACATACTATTATTTCTCTCGGGCTCTCAGTAAAGTAGCGGAGAATATTGCGCGAAGATTAGGAACTCCCGGTTATTTCGTCTCATGGTTAAACACCCTAACCTAACCCCTCCATTTAGCACTAGGTTGTTTAAAAATCATCAGATGAAATAAGCGGTGGTTGCTAATCTTCATGTGGATCCGTTGCATCTTGTACGAGGAGGTGTGTGTGTGTGTGTGTGTGTGTGTGTGTGTGTGTGTGTGTGTGTACCCTGAACTTGCAGAGCTGAGAGTTTTATGACGAGGAAAAGACTTGTGCCAGGGGTGGGTGGTGGAGGGCGAGGAGGGTCTACTGTCACGAGGTGCGCGGAGTGAAAGATGAGGAGGAGGAGGAGGAGGAAGGTCATGTGTGGAGTGTTTGTCAATAAGGCTGTCTTTCTTCTGCCATATGTATGGTTTTAGTCTATGTGACCGCTTAGGTATAATCGTTATGTTGTCAGTCTGTGTATCACTCCGTCCGTAGACACAACTTTAAACACTTGCGGGCACAGTGGCCAGTGGTATCATGCGGGCACAGTGGCCAGTGGTATCATGCAGACACAGTGGCCAGTGTGGTATAGATCCTGAAGCGAGAGAGACCTCCTCAATAATTCTTCCTGGAGGTCATGTTAATACTCACATGAACACACCTCTCTCTCTCTCTCTCTCTCTCTCTCTCTCAGAATTCAGAGCCACGCACCTCATTTCACTACTGTCGCTGATCAAGATAATGAAATTTATGATGAATGGGAAGGAAGGGGAGCGGGAGGGTGAGGAGGAGGAGCTGAGGACGGCGGGAGAGGGGGGGAGGTGGCACTCTGCCTGATGCCGTGCTGGAGAGGTGCCAGGTGTCGTGACGAGGGCCGGATGTTGTGTGTGTTGATTAACCCCTTGAGTATGATGACTTAACCTTTGAGTACAATGACTTACAACCACCACCTCTCTACCACTCGTATCACCACCACCACCACCACTCTACCACTACCACCACCACCTCCTCGTTGCTGTCGTCATAGACCCTTTCTCTCTTCACCAGCGGATGTTTTATTGTGGCAGGACAGAGGAGTCCCCCTTTACCTCCTGCAGGTGGGTCTTGTGTCTTTTCTCAACACCATTTTTTCCTTTTATGTTGATGATGTTTTAAAAGGAGGTGGTTGTTGTTGTTGTTGGGTATGAGAAAGTTCTCTCTCTCTCTCTCTCTCTCTCTCTCTCTCAACAGTAACCAGGTAAACGTACTGTAATAAAGAGTCGTGCTTCACCTGCCACGACCTCCCCTCCTGTAACCTGTTGTGTATTATGCAGGGAGGGAGGGCGAGGCCGTGACCTTCTCCCGTGGCTCAGTGAAATACTGACACGGTGACAGACAGACAGACAGACAGACAGACAGACAGGCAGGTAAAAATTATCAACAACTCGTAATCAACCAGTGTATTCTCTCCCAGTCAATCTCTCCTTTTGGCACTGCCACCATGTTGAAATGCCCTGTAGTATGACCTTCTCCCCACCTAGTTATTATATATCATATTTGTATCACTTATGTTACTTCTAGATTATTTGTCAGTCAAGTGACCCATTCCCCTATTATATAACTGTATATTATTATTATTATTATTATTATTATTATTATTATTTACATACACGGAGACAGACAGAAGCATACACGTCATTACAACTGACGGGTTATTGTTGATATTAAATGTTTATATTGTGTTAGGTGCTTCAAGGTTGTTATTGCAGCCATTAAGTTTACTACGTTATGTAATTTCTTGGTGTGTTTTACGGCATTGTTGTTGTCGTGTATAAGAATTAAGCTTTTTTCCCTAAACATTTTAAATATTCCTTAATGTTTACTTTTCTTCTTCAGGATTAAGTAAAGTGCAACGAGGAACTGGAAACTGGGAGTGAAATTTGATATATAGTGTATGAGTGTTATGTTATGGGTGGACGAGTGATTATGTTCACCTAAGGGAGAGGAACTCGTGTCTCTGTTCCTTCCCTGCAGCTTCTTGGAGAGCTTTGTGGTCTAACACATCACCCGGGACCAAAGACCTACATGTTTCTTGTGGGTGTCTTTTTCTTTGTAGAACTTGAGGACCAAACGGTGCAAGTCTGCTCATAAGGTCTTTTACGGCTGACAGTGTAGAGTTGGTTTCCAGTGTGTTGGGCACTGCTGGTGTTACTATAATCAGTGGACCACAGTATACCGGTGATATCATAGTCAGTGGACCGTGGTCCACCATCTGTGTGGCCGTACAGTGTACCGCCGACATCAACAAGGACTTAGTGGCCATAAAAGACGCCCAGCTCGTCCTTACCTCCAATAAGGAACAAAGGAGAAAATTGTTCCTTTTTACTTTGATATTTCAGGGTCACCTTTGACCTTTTGTAGTGCTTTTGTTGACCTTGTTGAGGGTCGTTACCACTTCCTCTCTCACGCCTGAAAGCTTCGTCGTCAGGAAGCCTCTGAAAGGAGGGGGGCGGGGGCAAAATACCCCCCTTCTAGAACACTGTGCTCCTGAGGGCGCTTCTATCACCACCATGTTGGAGGTCCTTCACGCCCGTCGTCGCGCATACTCCGACTTTGGGGTGTATGCTGACCCCGACGATGGTGAGTATACTGAGCGTGTATATGTTGTGGTTCGTGTTAATACTACCCTTGTTAACGGTGAGTATATTGTACTGTGTGTGTGTCACTGTGTGTGTGCGTATAGCTGTCGTTGTTGTAGATGGGGTGTATGCTGACAAGGGTGAGTATACTGTGCGTGTATAATGGGAGCTTTGGGGTGATATAGATAGTACAGTTGTTTGATGAGTTTGCTGAATCTGCAGTGTTTTTCTGCTGCCAAAATTCAATTGTCAGCTAATGCTTGTGTGCCTTTGTCTGTCTGTGTGTTTGTGTATTTAGCATGAAGCTTCTATCGACCGTTGAATAGTAAGCTGCTTGAGTACAATATATTACATGTTATTTAGCATGGTTTGATCATTAGGACTTGATATTGGCGAGAAAAATACAGGTTTTGGTGTGTAGCTGAAGAGTGTGGCAGGTGAGTCCTCTTGTAGGTGTAATATGGGTGATCCAGGTATCTGTAGGTATTGTGTGTGTGTGTACCAGACTTTATGTACAGTGATCTGGCAGGGTTGTGACCACTGTGGCCTATTTATAAACTTCACGGTTAAGAGGCGATAATAATAATAATAATAATAATAATAATAATAATAATAATAATAATAATAATAATAATAACCTCGGCTCGTGTGTGTGTCGTCATCAAGGGGAGCGGCGACGTCCCTTTCCTCGCTGTGACAATATTGGTGACCTCACCCCTCTCCTCCCCCGCCCCTCCCCTTCCTCTTGCTCCTCCCCTCCTCCTCCTCGTTTATTGCCTATACTCCTTCCTACACGATCTTCCTCCTTCTCATCTCCTCTCCTTTTCCCTCTCATCTCTGCCCTTCCTCTCACTTAAGTCCTACTCCTCTCCATCTCTTCTCATCTTTCTCCTCATATCTGTTATATTTTTTATCTCTTCTCTTATTTCTCTTGTTATCTCTCTCTCTCTCTCTCCCCCACCCACTCATTTCTTCTATGTTGTCTCCTGTATTCTCTAATTCACCCCTACTCTATTCTCCCTTTCTCATCTCCCCCTTCCTTCTCCTCCTCTCCCTTTCCCCTCTCCCTAACCCTTCTATATACTACTTAACCTTCCCGTCTCCCTTCCCTTACCCTTTCTTCTTCTTCTCTCTCCCTAAGAAAGAAGAGGGGGAGGATGAGAAAAAAGGAAAAGATAAGGGAGGAAGAGGAAGGAGGGGAGATACTAAGACGAAACTGGAAGGTGAGGGGATGAAACAGGGAGAAGGAAGAGGAAGAAAGGGAAGGGAGAAACAGTTTAGAAAGAGAGGAGGAACAGGAGGAGGAGGAGGAAAATAACAGAAAATAGTGAGGAAAAGGGGAAAGGGAAATTGGAGATGTTAAGAGGGACAGGAAGCCAGAAGGGGTGAGGGATGGAAGGGGATGGAAAGGGAGAGAGAGAGAGTGGGGGTATTTTCTCTTCTCCGCCGAAGGCCGGCACCTGGACCCGCCTAGAGAGGGTGCCACTGTAGTGCCGCAGTGTGAGAGGTGACGAGTGTCTCTCTCTCTCTCTCTCTCTCTCTCTCTCTCTCTCTCTCTCTCTCATGATGTTCCTGGTGATCATTGAAGAGACTTACTGAGATGGATGGATAGATAGATAGATAGATAGATAGATAGATAGAATAAGATAGATGAATAGAGAAAGATGTGTGTGTATGTGTGTGTGTGTGAAAGTAAGCTACATTCACTCACAAACAATACTGAAGAGAATAACTAAAGTCACTCCTGTAAAAAAAAAATTCTCCTTAACAACAAACTTAATGATAATCCAGTGAACAAAATCCAGTTATACAAATCCACAAATAAAATCACTAAATGAAAATCCCTCGTGAGAATCCACTCTTTAATCGCCACCCACCAAGCAAAAATCCTTACCCAGATAAAATCCTTTTAATTCATTGGTTGAGACTGTGGGGACACATTCATCTGTCTAACGTCTCCTGGCCTAGTAGGGAGTATCTGTGGGGAGTGAGGGAGTACCTGTGGGTAGTGAGGGAGTACCTGTGGGGAGGAGCAATTCGTGGGCAGTGAGGAGCACCTGTGGGCAGTGAGGAGAGGCTGTGGCAGTGAGGAGCACCTGTGGGGAGTGAGGAGCAATTCCGTGGGAGTGAGGAGCACTGGGAGGGAGGGAGTACCTGGGAGGGAGGGAGTACCTGTGGGAGTGAGGGAGTACCTGTGGGTAGTGAGGGAGTACCTGTGGGGAGTGAGGGAGTACCTGTGGGTAGTGAGGGAGTACCTGTGGGTAGTGAGGGAGTACCTGTGGGTAGTGAGGGAGTACCTGTGGGGAGTGAGGGAGTACCTGTGGGTAGTGAGGGAGTACCTGTGGGTAGTGAGGGAGAGGCTGTGGGTAGTGAGGAAGAGGACTGTGGGTAGTGAGGGAGAGGACTGTGGGTAGTGAGGGAGAGGACTGTGGGTGTGAGGGGGGAGGACTGTGGGGTAGTGAGGGAGTACCTGTGGGTAGTGAGGGGGAGGACTGTGGGTAGTGAGGAAGAGGACTGTGGGTAGTGAGGGAGAGGACTGTGGGTAGTGAGGGAGAGGATTGTGTGGAGGAGGAGTTGGTAAGGAGAAGGGAGTAGGAAGAAGGGAGACACTATTGAGAGAGAGAGAGAGACGGGTAGGGAGAGAAAGAAAGGTTGTGGAGAAGGGAGAGACTACAGGCAGGAGGACGGATAGGGAGATAGGAATGGGTGATTAGAGGGAGGGAGAGGAGAAAGATTATAGAGAGGAATGGGTTTGGAGAGAAAAAATATGAAGGGAGGGAGGGAAGGGTGACAGAAAGAGAGAGAGAGAGAGAGAGAGAGAGAGAGAGAGAGAGAGAGAGACGCAAATAGAGAGAGAGAAAAGAGAGAGAGAGAGAGACGCAAATAGAGAGAGAGAGAGAGAGGAGAGAGAGAGAGACGCAAAGAGAGAGAGAGAGAGAGAGAGACGCAAAGAGAGAGAGAGAGAGAGAGAGAGAGAGAGAGAGAGAATCAATGTTTTCACCGCTGTAGGTTGAGAGGAGACCACCACCCCAGGCTTACCCAGGTCCGCAACGCTGCCCCCTCCCTCACCCTGGGTCCCCTCACCCTGGGTCCCATCCCCCTGGGCTCCCTCACCCTGGGTTCCCCTCACTGTGGGACCCCACCCTGGGACCCCTCACCCTGGGTCCCTTCCCTCACCCTTGGGTCCCATTCCTCACCCAGTCCTTCCTCACCCTGGGTTCTCCTCAGGACCCTCCTCACTGGGACCCTCCTCACCCTGACCTCCTCACCCTGGGACCCTCCTCATCATGGGACCCTCTCACCCTGGGAAGTCCCCTTCTCACCCTGGGTCCCATTCTCACCCTGGTTCTCACCTTGGCTCCCTTCTCACTGTGGACCCTCTCACCCTGGGACCCCTCTCACCGTGGGACCCCTCCCTCACCCTGGACCCTCCTCACCCCAACCCCTCCCCACCCCACTCCTCACCGTGGGACCCTCCTCACCCTAGGACCCCTTCCTCACCCTGAGCCTCCGCCTCCTCCCTATACACAGACACAGATGAACATCTTTGTCTTCAGATTTGCCCTGGGAGAGGCCTTTGTTGCACCCTTTGCACACGTGCATGATGAAGGAGAAAGTGTTTACAGCGCCCAACAGGAAGCACGCGGAGTTCATGCTTGCCCCGTGACTCATGCATTAAGGAGGCCAAGTTCCTGGCTGGCCATGGATTGTGTCAGCAAGTTATATAGTGACAGGAGGTGAGAGTGTGTGGAGGAGAATTCCTACATCATTCATCTGTTTATGGCTGGTAAAGGCGTGAATCCCTAATGATGTGAAGAGACGAACAGTTGTTTGACTGGGTGGAGGAAGGTCAGAGGTTTTATTTCTCAGTGGATTTTTTGACATATTTTTGTCAGAATATCATTTGTTGTGCATGTGTAAGTGTGTGTGTGTGTGTGTGTGTGTGTGTGTGTGTGTGTGTGTGTGTGTGTGTGTGTGTGTGTGAGTAATTTGGCAGGATGCGTGAATGAGTGAGCGTGTATACTGGCCTTGATCTTGAATCAATATATAGAACTGACATTTCACCCAATGTCACGGATCATGAGGATGAGAGAAGGGGAACGACTTCAGACCAACGTCCTCATGATGCCGCAAATATTGACAGCGTGCTTATGGTGGCCAAATGCGCTGCCAATACCTGTCTCCTCCACCTCCTGACACCAGTTTCACCCCCCCCTCCACCATTGGCACATTGCTATATGAACCCCGAATCCTTGAATAGGGAGAGAGCGGATCACATGAATTAGGCGTGCAATATGTGCGAAAGCAGGTGATATATGAGTGCGTGTGTGGCTGTGAGAGGTGAGACTGGGATGGTGTGTGTTTAATAGATCTGTCGTGCGCTGGAGAGAGAGAGAGAGAGTCACAGCATCATATTGGCTCTGTGATTTATCGTGGTCTCGTCGTACAGTCTGGATGTCTTCAGGGGATCATCGTGAAATATTGAGACGAGGAACCTGGCCGTCTTGGGTGCTCCCTCTGTTGGTTGAGCTCCTTCTGTTTTACTTCTTCGGCAGCCGGCTGAGGAATGAGTACTGGATGAGAGAGAGAGAGAGAACACACACACACACACATGAGGACCCTGACTCGTCGCGTTATGAAGCTGTTATACGTAGGTGCCGTCATACAAATTCTCTCCGTAAAGTTTAGGTCAGTTCACAATGCTGCAATATTCACGTCACGGCTCTGCGAAACTTTACACCGATGTTGTTTGTATAATGAACCCGTCCTTGTGGCAGTATGGACGTGCTGCCTGAATTGTGGATTTTTTTAGTTTTTCGGCTTTATGTCGTTTTATTCATCGTTTTTTCGTCGTTTTTTAATTTTATTCGCCTTTTTTCATCTTTTTATTCTTTTTTCATTGTTTTTATTTTAGTCGTTTTTCCCTTTTGTCGTTTTTATTTTTTTTTATTTTTTATTTTTTCTTTCCATAATATTTTGGTCGTCTTTCTATTTGTCGTTTTTTCTTTTATTCGTAGTATTTTCTTTTTCTCATCGTTTTTCTTTTTCGTCAAAGGAGTCAAAAGTAGATTTGATTGGGGGAGAGGCATAGTGGGGCAGGCTTGTTTAGAGGACCAGAGGCATGGTGCGGAGCTTGTTTAGGGGAGGCCAAGGCATAGTGGGGCAGGCTGTTAAGGGAGGGCCAGGGCATAGTGGGGAGGCTTGTTATGGGGGAGGGCCAGAGGCATAGTGGGGCGGGCTTGTTAAGGGGAGGGGCCAGAGGCATAGTGGGGGCTTGTTAAGGGGGGAGGGGCCAGAGGCATAGTGGGGCGGGCTGTTATGGGGGGAGGGGCCAGAGGCATAGTGGGGGCGGGTTTGTTGGGGAGGGCCGGAAGGCATAGTGGGCGGGCTTGTTAAGGGGAGGGGCCAGAGGCATAGTGGGGCGGGCTTGTTATGGGGGAGGGGGCCAGAGGCATAGTGGGCAGGCTTGTTAGGGGAGGGGCCAGAGGCATAGTGGGGCGGGCTTGTTATGGGAGGGCCAGAGGCATAGTGGGGCGGGCTTGTTAAGGGAGGGGCCAGAGGCATAGTGGGGCGGGCTTGTTAAGGGGGAGGGGCCAGGCATAGTGGGGCGGGCTTGTTATGGGGAGGGGCCAGAGAGGCATAGTGGGGCAGGCTTGTTGGGGGGAGGGCCAGGGCATAGTGGGGCAGGCTTGTTAGGGGAGGGCCAGAGGCATAGTGGGGCGGGCTTGTTTACGGGGGTAGGGGGCCAGGCATAGTGGGCAGGCTTGTTTACAGGGGTAGGGGCCAGAAACATAGTGGGGCTAGTTAAAGGAATTGGGATGGTTGGCTGGATAGGAGAAGGAAGGACTGGCAGTAATGAAGTGGTTTATATAAAGGGATGAATTGAGAGTTGGGAGAATGGGAAGCGGGGTACAAGGGGTGGGGGGTAGTAGCGGGGGTGGGGGATGAAGGATGGGAGGGGTAGAGGGAGGGAGGAAGGAGGTCTAACAGCCACACAGTTCACCTTTAAGAATAATTCATGATGCTAGCGTCAGCAAATTAGGTGGAAGGAGGTACTGGTACTACTGGAGGAGGAGGTACTGATACTACTGGAGGAGGAGGTACTGGTACTACTGGAGGAGGAGGTACTGGTACTACTGGAGGAGGAGGTACTGATACTACTGGAGGAGGAGGTACTGGTACTACTGGAGGAGGAGGTACTGGTACTACTGGAGGAGGAGGTACTGGTACTACTGGAGGAGGAAAAGGAGGTACTGAGGTACTGAAAAATAATAGGTTAATAAACAAGAACAGATGATGAAGGAAGGAAGGAAGGAAGGAAGGAAGGAAGGAAGGAAGGAAGTATAAAATAAAGGAGAATAAAGGCAGGTCAGAGGATCATAATAGAGGGAGGAAGGAACGAACACACATTTTCTTTCTTTCTTAAAACACACTCATCCTTCAGCTCTGTGTCCAGCTGACCCTGCGCGTGTCGTCAGCTGGGATGGCGCGAACTGAACTACCATTTTGGAAACTAAAAATACAAACTGCTTTTTTTTTAACTCTTTCATATCAATACGTCACCATTTATCACTATTGCCCGCACCAGCCGGCTAATGGACCTTTTGAGAGAAGAGAAGGGAGAGGAGGAGGAGGAGAAGGAGGGAGAAGGGTAGGAAGTGGTCATCGGTGTTTCACGGGACACTGATCAGCTCGCCTAAATCCCTCCCTCCATCTGACCATTCCTCCTCCCTCCCTCCCTTCAGTTCTCATCAGTCCTCCTCCCCATAGTTCTGGTCGGTTCTCCAACAGTTCTTCCCCACTTAGTCTTTGATTTAATGACCTAAACTTAGATTTTGATGTAGACTTGAACCATCTGAAGTTAAGAGAGAGTTGAAGGACTGGCTGAACTTGGGAGAACATTTCGGTAATTACGTAACAGTGGGGACGGGGAGCTTATCTGGAGCCTCGGGTTGAATGGATGAAGTCGTCAGTTTGTGATTATCTCTCTCTCTCTCTCTCTCTCTCTCTCTCTCTCTGTGTGGCGAGAGAGACAGAGAGATACCTACTTTAAAAAAAAATATCACTGGGATTCAAGAGCAAAATAAAGCAAATCTTATGAATCTTTGAGAAACTTCTCCTAATTGTTTGCTCGTGCGGCGTGAAGGTGTGTGTTAGTTATTGAGCCATACTGGTCTTAGTTAATAGAATTTACCTTTAGTAGTGTAGACGTAGTCAAGGTGTGAGTTATTGAGTGAAAAAGATCCTATGTGTTTTAAAGGATATACCTAACAAGGCGAACTAACACGTAAAGGGCAATTGTATAGTAAAAAACAAACAAATTATTTTAACATTTACCGAGAAAATAATATAAGAAAAATAATAATTATTTAATAACTCTCTAAATTGTTGATCAATAACCAGTTTTATACCGCCAGTGGCGATAAAGTGTCGTGAGATATAAAAGAAAAAACATTTAGTCCTCAAAAAACTGGCTATGAGAACCCAGTCCGTCCAAGGTGACCCAATTCCCTCCTGTCGACTTATGGGGGATAAGGAGAGGGAGGGTGGCTTAGACGGAGGACGGGGGATGGTTGGGAGGGATGGAGGGAGGGGAAGTACAGGGGATGAAGGGGATGGGTGGGGCGTGGTATAAGGAGGCAGTGGAGGTGACTAGGAAAGGATGGAAGGAGGTGACTGTAAAGGAGGTGAGGGGAAGGGGGAGGTGACTGGGAAGGTGGGTGGAGTGGGAAGGGGAGGTGACTGGGAGAGAGGGTGGAGGGAAGGGGAGGACTGGGAGAGAGGGGGTGAGGGAAGGGGAGGTGACTGGGAGAGAGGGGACAGCTAGTGGCCTTATTGCTTAACTTATCTCATAATTCCCAGCTGCTGATATGGATAGGAAGATTGGCTCTGGGGTAATGAGGGGTGGCTGAGTGTGGGGGAATGAGTGAGGGGTGGCTGAGGTGTGGGGGAATGAGTGAGGAGTGTGGAGGAATGGCTGAGGTGGAATGAGTGAGGAGTGTGGGGGAATGGCTGAGGTGTGTGGGGGATGAGTGAGGTGTGGGGAATGGCTGAGGTGAGGGATGGGTGAGGAGTGTGTGGGAATGGGTGAGGAGTGTGGTAGGGATGGGTGAGGTGTGTGGGGAATGAGTGAGGAGTGTGGGGGAATGGGTGAGGTGTGGCGGAATGTGTGAGGGCCAGAGATAGGGAGGTGGCGGGGATTAGGGGAAGAATAGCAAGGAGAAATAAAGATAATGGAGAGAGAGAGAGAGAGAGAGAGAGAGAGAGAGAGATAAGTGACTTCTCAACACAAGTGTAACAGGGAACGCCTCGCCTCGGGTCGCTATGACGTAATACACGAGACATGTGAATACCAAATATGACGTCATGGCCTACAAACTGTAATGAGAATTTGAGGTTGAACATAAGAATGGAGGAAACTGCAGCGGACCATACTGGGCAGTCCCATTTACACCCAGCCCCTATTGCTCATATATCCATCCAACCTATGTTTGAAGCTATCCAGCGTATTCGAGTTAATGATGATGTTTGATAACTTGTTCCAGTCGTCCACTACTCTATTTCCAAACCAATATTTACCTATTTCGCGCCTGAATCTAAATTCGTCTAATTTAAAACTATTGTTACGAGTTCGCTCCTGGTTGGATAGTTTGAGTACCTTTGTAATGTCCCCTTTGTTTAGCCCTGACTTCCATTTATACTCCTCTATCATAGCGCCTCTCACTCGACGTAATGTGTGTGCTTAAGGGCGATAGTAGTGTGTTAGCTTGCGAAGGTTTATGTGAGATTTGTATGACAATGATGAGGTCATTGTGGCAAGGTCATTGTTATTCTGATTATTTCATGGTCATTCTAGATAGTTAAAGTGCGCTCTTAATTGTTGTTGTAGTGTTGATCTCCCTGCACAGATCTAAGGTCATAACGAAAGCCTGTGAATATCTCCGGCTCACACTCTGATTAATTATTAATGACCTTCGCAGCTGTTTGGACCAGTTCATTTATTAGCTCACTTAGTCACTGTAAATGTTAATACCCAATAAGTGATGCTTCTCTTACTCCTCCTGAGGTGAGCGGTGGAGACGTTGTCCTAAATGGGATGAAAACGTTTGAATGTGGTAAGATAATGATCGACTATGGCCACAGTGAGTTGAAGTATTGCCACAGTGTTCAAACGTGGCCATAGACTTGAAACATAATAATAATAATAATAATAATAATTATAATAATAATAATAATTATAATAATAATAATAATAATATTAATAATAATAGTAATAATAATAATAATTAAAGGTTTATTGAAAAAATTCTGCAGCCCGAAGGCTGAAAATATACATTGGACATAAATGACTTATTACATTCATTGGTGGTTTAACAAAAGCCTTCATTAGAGAAAGGTGAAGGAACATACAGTGAACATACAGATTAATGTAGGTGTTGAACAGCAAACACGTAGTGTAGTAACTCCCTCCCAGATGGTGTTAGGAGGGACCTGACGTGGTGTAGTAATTTCCTCACAGATGGTGTTATGAGGGACCACGTGGTGTAGTAATTCCCTCACAGATGGTGTTATGAGGGACCTCACGTGGTGTAGTAATTCCCTCACGGATGGTGTTATGAGGGGCTTCACGTGGTGTAGTAATTCCCTCCCAGATGGTGTTATGAGGGACCTGACGTGGCGTAGTAATTCCCTCGCAGATGATGTTATATGAGTGAGGTGTGGTCCCAGGCCTTCCTATCGTAGACGGATTAACACATCGCTGGTTGTTGTTGGGTCTCACGGACCGTTATCACTGGGTACCTGGGACCTCACTGTGTGAAGGTTAACTTGGGTACGACTGTTACTGTTGAGTTGTTCTCACTGACTTGAGCACTGTTCACCACTGTTCACCTCTGTTTAACACTGGTTCCAAACATGGCCAAAACAAAAGTTCACACATGTTCATAGAGCCGGAACATGGCCACAACAAAGTCCACACATGGCCACAGAAATAGTAACCGTGTCCATAAGTGTAAACAGAAGGAACTTGGCTCAGGCGCAGTGTTTACCTTGAGGAGGGGATGGGTGAGGGGGAGGAGGGGTGGATGAGGGAGAGATGGGGGTGAGGGCGGGGGGTGGGGAGTGTGGGGGAGGAGGAGGGATCTTGATCAGCTGTTCCTTCTTCCCGTCACCTTGGGAAAACACGAGAGAGAGAGAGAGAGAGAGAGAGAGAGATTCCATGTGCTACAAAAATATATATATATATGTTTTTAAGAGAAATCCCTAAATCGCCGTAAACATTCCCTAATATTTCCGAGAAAACTCAATAATTCCCGAAGTTACTCCAAATTTTACAGAATAAATCCCAAAACTTTTATCGAGTAATCCTTAAATTTCCGAGAAAAATCGCCACTTTAACGTGATAAATCCCAAATATTCTGATAGAAGTCCCCGCTCCGGCAGGTAGACCGGGAGGCTGCAGCAGGTAACTGTCGGTAGCAGATGTCATTAGATTGAAATGAACGTGTCACTGTCTCAGTCTGACATAGCAATTTATGGAATGGTTGACTTCCCTCCCTCCCGCCTTACCTCTTTTCATTCCCTCCCTCCCTCCTCCTATTCTTCCCCTTTTCTCCTTTCTTCTTTCCCTCCTTTCCCTCCCTCCCTCCATCCCCCCCGCCTTTTCCTCACTAGGGGATTAAGACGAGCGTGGTCGAGTGAGCAGCTTGAGGGAATCTTAGTGATGATGAGATAAATGTTTTAGTTGGGCAGCAGAGAGGAGAGGGACCCAGCTGTGAAAATGATATATTAATTTATTCTTGACGTCGGTGAGCACAAGAGAGGGAGTTGGTCGAGTGATATAGTTCATGGTGTAGTGCATCATGGGGGTAGGTTATACCCTAACCTGACCTAACCTGACCTGACTTGACCTGACCTGACCTAACTTGACCTGACCTAACTTAACCTAACCTGACCTAACCTAACACAACCCAAGGTGTCGGGGACGGTCCCAGTTATATTAGACACTTGTAGGATAAATATCTATCGTTATACCTGAGGACTATGGCTTAACCCTTCTAGGACTAGGACTATGGTTTAACCCTTTGAGGACTAGGACTATGGTTTAGCGCCCTGAGGACTATGGTTTAACCCTTTGAGGACTACGACTGTGGTTTAACGCCTTGAGGACTATGGTTTAACCCCTAGAGGAGTATTGGTTTAACCCTTTGAGGACTAGGACTATGGTTTAGCGCCCTGAGGACTATGGTTTAACCCTTTGAGGACTACGACTGTGGTTTAACGCCTTGGGGACTATGGTTTAACCCCTAGAGGACTATGGTTTAACCCTTTGAGGACTACGACTATGGTTTAACGCCTTGAGGATTATGGTTTAACCCTTTGAGGAGTATTGGTTTAACCCTTTGAGGATGATGTTTTTGTCTCGTAACTGGTGCTAAGTGAACGTATCTAGTCGAAGTAGAGTCTCAGTGTAATTTTGTTGCTATTTTTAGATCTTATTTTTTATGTATCGTGTTACCTTAATCATTTAGGTTTAATTTCATATCTTCAGTTACGGGGGAAATGTTTCCACTGTACTAAACTTTGTGAGTCTGTACCGAGACGCTTCACTATTATACAGCTTCTGGTGTTTTATAAGAGTTACAGCTAAAATTTGAAAATCATTTTCTTTGATGTTGGGTAATTTAAGCCAGATATAAACATGTATATATTTACCTGTGACATTTAATTTATATATCCAAATTGAACGCTCGCCCTCCCTCATCTCCTGTGATCTTTAAGGTAATTTTCTTCTTAGCTGGAGATGTGGAAATGAATCTAATGGTCTTATTTAAGTTACCAGGTATAAATGGCGTTCATCCTGCAGAGAGACTATACTATATGGATATTTGTTACGTATCTTTGAGGGATAATTTAGTAGTGTAGTGTATTATTGTGTACAGGTGTAAGAGTCTAAGGGAGTTACCTTGCTCTCTCTCTCTCTCAGAATAGGTGTGTTACTATATGGTCTGTTGATCGTATGTATGTACTGGACACACACACACACCATTAGGGTGGATGACGGAGCGGGGGGGGGGGGAATCAGAGCTCCTGGAGGGCGACAGATTGAGTTACAACATCAAACAGCAGCCTCTGACCCTCGAAAACTGGAGTATTTTTAATAATATTTTTCATATGTTATATATAGCTAACCTAACTTAACCCAACCTAACCTGAACCCAACCTAACTAGGCTATATTAGTTTTAATATTTTTAATGTTTATTTCCATTTTTTCTTCCACCGCAGAATATCAGTTTAATGAGTTCTCTGGGTTAAGTCTCTCTCTCTCTCTCTCTCTCTCTCTCCTGACGTGTGGAAGAGCCTCTCTCCTACCGTAGCTTGTCCCATTCCTTTATTATGTAACGCTATGGATTTTGCCCTCTATTGTTTAAGACCCGTTCTCTGTGGTGTGGATGAAAGGTCTTGCCCCGAGGTCTTGTAGCTGTGTCTCAGTGTAGAGGTCTTGCCCCGGGGTCTTGTAGATATGTCTCAGTGTAGAGGTCTTGCCCCGGGGTAGTGTAGATAAAGTTTGTCTCGCTGTAGAGGCTTCACCCATGTCTCCTCTAAATCACATCCTTGACAAGTTTCACTAACATACAGATCACTTTAGTCCGTCACATTGGCCCGTGACGAGGCACTGTGTCATACTGGACTTGCTTAATTTATCATATTATAAAAAGTTCTTTGTAGTTGTAATCACTTTAGTCCCTCGTTCGTGTAACTGGAGGTGTTCCAGGAAAGTGAGGAAGGTAATTAAGCAGCAGGTGAGTCTTTATATAAAATTAAGAGAGACTTTATGCAGCTTATTGGGCCACCTATTGAGGTATGGTCCAGCCCGCCGCCTCCTTCCTGTTAATAAGAACGTGTGGGGAAAATTGTTTAATGTTTAATTTGTTGAGGAAAAGGGAAGTTTTTGATCGGAAGTTAATTACTAAAACACACACACACACACACACACACACACACACACACACACACACACACAAGAGACGTTAATCAAACTTCAATACGCAACAATTATTGAATAATTATTTCCTAAAAGTTCCACCTGTGTGGCCTGGTCCCAGAGAGATACATACCGCAAGAGAGAGAGAGAGAGAGAGAGAGAGAGAGAGAGAGAGAGAGAGAGAGAGAGGTAAGCGAGCTGTGAAATGGAAAACACATTTTTAGTTCAGGTGATATACGCGGAGGAAAACAGCCGCCTGTACTGCCGCCGGAAAATGGTTGAATATATCGCAAAATAAACCCACGAAAATAGGTTGGTAAAACGTGATCCACAGGAAGCGATTAAAGAGTTTTTTTCTTCTGTGGGTGAAGTGTGACAGTAATATAAGGTGGTAATATGTGGTAAATTGTGCTTGTAAAATTGTGAAATCAAAGTTAAATTCTTGACGGAAAATAACTACGGTGGGGTGGATCGTGTCAGCAACAGGTAAAAATTTCCTCCACACCAATTAAGGTTTGAGGTGAGTCGTAGAGAGGGATGGGACACACACACACGCACGCACGCACACACACACACACACGATGTTCCTGGTGGTCAATGTCATCACTTTCTCATATTTTGGTTATTACACATTCACTTACTTGGACGTGAGCGCACATACACACTCAGGTCCGACAGGTACACCCGGTGTCAGATATAATCACCAAAGCTTGAAGCTTCCCATTATTTAAAACTTTAGTTTTTTAAGTGTCTCTCACTTAGTAGTGGTGTGTATTATTGCGTATCACGTTGTTGGTTTGTCTGTTGGTCAGCATTAACTAGTCTTTTAATTTACTTAACAGACGGCTTAATAACCCGAGGATCTGTCACCGTAACAGACGTGTTGGCCGGGCATCACCCTAAGGTTTCACGTGTCTAGTTTCTGGTAATTATCTCCTGGTGTTAGACAGATCTTCCTCACCCGCCGTCCTCTTGAAGCTCTCATGAAATACTCGGTTTAACGGTTCAGGGACATTATAGTATCCAGTGATATCATCATTTTGAAGGTCCATTAAATTTATTATGCTAATAGTCATATGAGTTAAAAGGTCACAGTTCACCTTTGTCAAGTAACCGATCAATCTGGCTACACCCCCCCCCGCTGGTAATAATAATTTATAATTACTTTATTTATAATATGAAGCTGACTAACCACGTTATTTTATTTGAAGTTTTTTTTTAATTCCTTAAATCTTACGCGAGGTCAAGCTGTTTGTGTGACGCCGAGGTGTGTTTCCTACAGACGGTGATCTTAGTCCTATGGTACGACATTTTTCCTTTACCTCTGCCAGACAGGTGGATGGATGTAGAGGCCACTGTTGCCTGACCTCCACTGTTGCCTGAACCCACTGTTGCCTGAACCCACTGTTGCCTGGCCCCACTGTTGCCTGAACCCACTGTTGCCTGTCCCCCACTGTTGCCTGGCCCCACTGTTGCCTGACCCCACTGTTGCCTGACCCCACTGTTGCCTGACCCCACTGTTGCCTGGCCTATGGGGAACTCCTCTTTGTTTCGAAGTTCTCAGATCACAGTTTTCTGCTGTGGGGAACCTAACAGTAGGGCGGTACTGCCTGAGGGTGTTGACGTGTGGCGACTATGTATATTTATGTAGTAGAGACAGTCGGTAATGCCTCGTTCTCCTGTATGTATGAATCCCATTGTATTTAGATGCCGAGTGTATACTATGCATTATGTATATGTATTTTGCTGGAGGGATGTTTTGTTGATATTATTATTCAGTTATTCGTGTTGGTCCATTTCTAAATCAGTTTTTGTTTTATATGTTCAAAGTTTCTGTGCCTAAAAACACACATGTTGGCACAAATGTTTATAGCCAGTAAATTCTCCTTCCTATAATGACTGTTATATCTACACATCCTCCCCCCTCTCTCTCTCTCTGATAAAGTGACTTATATTTTATCTATACTTGCCACCACCATAGTGTAGTTACGTGATAGTGTTGGTTATTAAACTAAAACAACCTTACGTAGATAACAAATACGGTACAAAATAGTGAAAAGCGTGCCCCCCTCCCCACACACCACTCCACACGTACACTACCACATACTCGACGTCGTTCATCCTGTGGAAAGAACTCAGGTGCAGTTTTTATTCCCAGGCGGTGTAGACTAAGTTCACACTATTTTTCTTACGTGTGTCCGGATATTTGTGAGTCGTAAACTGCGACTTTTCTCTGGTAAACAACACGCGAATATAACGTTTTGGTGTAGAGTTAACAGAAACCTAGTTCTTCTTCCTCTTCCTCCTCTTTTTCCTCTTCTTCCTATTTCCTCTTCCTTCTTTTCCTCTCTCCTCTTCATCTTTCTTCTTCTTCCTCTTTCCTCTTCCTTTTCTTCCTCTTTCCTCTTTTTTCTTCCTCTTATTCCTCTTTCTTCTTTTTTCTCTACTTCCTCTTCCACTTCTCTTCTTCCTCCTCATTTTTTTCCATTTTTCCTTCTCCTCTCTTCCTTTCTCCCCCGTTACTCATTTCCCTCGTTCCAACTTTCACTTTTCCACCTCTTCTCTCTCCCCAAAACTGCACCTTTCATCGTGTTTTCTTTTATTGGCCTCTATCCCTCTCCCTTCCCACTCTCCCTCCCCACTCTTCCTCCCTTTGTCTCCACCCTCACCCCATCTCCTTTCTCCCTGTCCCTCTCCCTGCTACTCAACACAATTCTTCCCTCTTCCGACTCGCCCTCCCTACTCTCCCTCCCTCTGTACACTCCCCCTCTTCACCCAACACTCACCTTTCACCTTTCCCGCGTCCTCCTGTACATTTCGCTTCCTCTCGCATTGCCCTGCCTTTTCCGCCCTGCCTTGCCCCCTCCCCGCCTTGCCTCCCCCTCCTCGCCCTTCCCTCCTCGCCCTTCCCCTCCCCCTGCCTTGCCCTTCTCTTCCTCACCCTGCTCCTCCCTCCTCGCCTCGCCCCGCCTCGCCCCTGCCTGTTACATTCCGTCGTGTAAGTATGTGGTTGTGTGTGCGTGTGTAGGTAGATGGGTGTATTGTGTCGATAGGCAGATAAATCCGAGTGTGTGTGTGTATGTGTGTGTGCGCGCGCCTCTGTCTACCCAGCAGCATTTGGGAATCTGGATGTTAATCGATTTGCGGATCGTGGTCCGGGGTAATGGTTAGCCAGTGCAGTTGGCGAGTTGTCCGGTCTTCTCGGACTATTCCTTGACACTGGGACATGCAATTCGTTAACTTAGGGTGTGGTTGTTGTGTTGGCGACAGTTCCTGCACCTTAAACAAATTCACGCCTAGGTGGTCCTTACGGCCGGTCATCTTCGTTACACTAGGGGCATCCATTGTTGTTGTTAGGTTAGGGGGGGGGGGGAATTATTACATACTGTATATGATGATGGTGGATCGTCAACATACTTTCAGGGATGATGAAACAGGAGAGGTCCCATCACTCTACCCTGCAGGACGTCGCAGGTGAAGGACTGAAAGGAGGAGAAGGCCGTTCGGCGTTGACTAAACCAGGTGTGCTTGTAGAAGACGTTTGTGTGTGCGTCCCTGTGTCTTTTCATCCGTAACCCTTCAGTTGCACATGAACACTTGCAACATTTCGGAAGTGTGACCGATATGAATTTCTGTTTAAAAAAAAATCGGGAATGCTTCCAGTAACAAATGAATTTCGTATCTGAAAAATTTCCTTCTGGGTCAGATACTCTTCATCCAGATGAGAAAAATACGAACAAGTTTTATTACAAGATTCACTTTGAAGCTTTTATTTTGAGGATGAAATTTTTTGTTGCCGATGGACTGAAATAGTTATTAAGAATATACAATGACAGTGGCACTTCTCCTGGACTAACTCACTCCGTCGTCTGTGTTATGTAATTCAGTGTCCACCATAATTTTCCACATCCCCGGACCTCCGTGGCGCTGTTTACCACATCCAGGATCCCGGGGGGCGGAGACAACGGCTTGGTCGCTGTGGAAGGAAGGCAGAAAAAGCAAAAGGGAAGGGCGATTGGTGTGAAAGGGAGGGAGAAGGAGCGGGGGAGTCACTGTGGCGAGGAGGGTAAGGAGCGGGGAGGTCGTTGTGGAAGGGAAAGAAAAGGAGCGAGAGGGAGGGGCAGTCGTTGTGGAAGGGAGACTAAAGGAGCGAGAAGGGGGCGGGGGCTAGAGTATTTCTCCTCCATACCGCTGCAGGTGGCGTTCACACCAACAGCACCATTCAAATGTGCTGGTCCATTAAGGCGCACCACCTCAGCACTAGGAGACACTGCACCGCCATATGAGCGCCTGGCACCATTCCATTTGCACTATGGCCTCGAGACAGAGCCGTCCTCGTGAAACAGGATCGTTTGACACGAGACGCAGGGAGGAGGACGGGCTATAATGAAAGACTAGGGCGATAAGGGAACAATACTAGACAGAAATAGGAAATAATCACACAATGAACGTGGGCTCGTTAACACCTTCACTACGGAGACACCAGACGATTTAATCTGCTCAAAGATGACCCGTACACAAGGGGCTATTGGATTATCTTCCTATAGGCTTGACGAGACGAGTGAAGACAAGGACGACGCTTATTAGGGTTGACGGTGACCTCTAATAACACACACACACACACACACACGCACAATAATCGTACCAATATATTCTTAAAAAGATTGACAATTACTTTAGGCAATACTTAGCTGTATATACCGTGTATGTTGTACTTAGTGTGTTCCTTGTATTAGATAAACAGCGAATGGCTTTTGTTAGTATATTATCATGTGATGTATATGGCTTTAACTAAACTGATGGTAATTACAAGGTCACCTGAGGAAGAGTGGCGTAACAGGTAAGATAACGAAGTAATTAGCACATAACTATCCTGACATAACTACCCTGACATAAATACCGTGACCTGATAATTATTCTGTTTGGAGAGGGTAAAGCTATGTGTCTGATATATAAATGAAGACTTGGTAGTTAAATTAATTCATTAATTTTGAAATAGTAAATAATGCATTGTTGTTATTATTGATATACTGTGTGTAATGCATAAAACAATATGTTTTTATTATTATTAATCTGTAATAAATTCCTCTTTGTCATAAGTTGTCAAAGTGTCACAAGGTGTCATAAAATGCCATAAAGTGTCATAAAGTGCAATAAGTTATCATATGGTGGCATAAAGTGTCATAAGGTGTTATCGGGTGTCATAAAGTATCAAAATGTCATAAGGTGTTATAAAGTGTCAAAAGATATCATAAATTGTCAAAAAGTGTCAATGTCCTCAGGTGTCATAAAGTGTCAGAGGAGTTACTATGGGTGAGAGAGTTCCATTGATAAGAAGTCAGTGCGCGTGTCATACTTATCCAGGTTGTATTGTACTTAATAATTAATATATACCTTTATCTTTTTCAGGTGAGTGTTGTTGATGTGCTTGTGTTCTGCGGGCCGTGTGGGGTGAGTATGTTTGTCTGGTAGGAACACCGTGATGCATTCTCTCCCCTCCTCACACTGTCATATTGGACTTGCCTTAACACTGTTATATTGTTGAATTATGGTAACTTGAGTCTAAATTAACTCCACAAAGAAAAAGAAAGTAAAAAAAAATCGAAGCCTGATGAAGGAAAAGAAAAAAAAATGGTGAAAACTAGACGATGAAATTCAGCTGGGAGCAAAATGTAAACAAAACAGACCTGAAGAGGATATGGCGCGCGGCAGGGAGGAAGGGAGGGAGGGATGCAGGCAGACAGGGAGGGAGGGATGCAGGCAGGGAGGGACGGATGCAGGCAGGCAGGCAGGGAGGGAGGGATGCAGGCAGGCAGGAGGGAGGAGGCAGGCAGGCAGGCAGGCAGGGAGGGATGCAGGCAGGAAGGAGGGATGCAGGCAGGCGGGAGGGAGGGATGCAGGCAGGCAGGCAGGGAGGGAGGGATGCAGGCAGGGAGGGAGGGATGCAGGCAGGCAGGGACGGATGCAGGCAGACAGGCAGGGAGGGAGGGAGGCAGGGAGGGATTGCAGAGGGGGAGGGGGGGATTGCAGGAGGAAGGGAAGGGAGGATATAAACACCAAGAAACAACAAAAACCAGATGTTGAGAAGCGAGACAGAAACACGACACCAATTTGTCTTGGCCGTGGTCGTGTTGGTGATAAATGTAGTTTGTCTAAAGGGAATGACGTTTGTTGTATAGAGTTGTATATTTTATCTCGTCAACGCCTGCACGTATATGAATGACCAGGCCACATTCATACGGGGTGTGTGTGTGTGTGTGTTAGCGGGAGGTAGTGTTGTGACTGGCAGCTGGATATTTGGAGGTAAAACTAGTTTGTTGGTAGAATTGTTTAATCCTGTTTTGGCCAAAATGTTTTGACAAGTGAATATTCTACCAGGAGAATATTTTGTCAGGTGAATATTTTACAAAGTATGAAAACAATTTTTGGTTGTGATGTCGTGTTGGTCGGGAGGGACTTAAGTGTGTGCGCCACAGGTGGGTGTAACGAGGAGATAAAGGACCTCAGTGCTAGCCAGGGTCGAATGCCAAGCACTTAACGTGACACTTCCTTCCTTCCTCCTTTACATCTCGTGTTGTGTGTTAATGTAATCAATAGGTACAGTAGATGGAACTGAGTGGATAATGCTTTTATTATTTTCTCTCTCTCTCTTCCTCTCTCTCTCTCCTTCAGTGAGCACAACATCTCCCCAGAATCTCCCGTAACAGCTCTTGCCACCATTGTTATCCCAGTTCTTAGCTTGGGTGTGTGTGTGTAGGGGGGGACCTTGGCACAGTGCCTGCGTCCCTCACTATATAACCCAACATGGGTGTGTATGTGACACTTTCTGAGCCATACTAGTAAAACTGCGTAGCACAGTGCCTCCCCCCCCCCCTCGATGCCAACAGAGGCAGTTACTAGATAATCACCCAATTATTCATTCCAGTCCCGTCACGTGTCTTTCAACCTCTGCGTCTTGACCAATCGGGACACGTGAGCCCAAGACACATGACACTAGGACATGTAATCACTTAGATACGTGACACCAGGACATGAGACACCGGGAAACGTGGCATCAAGATACGTGTATCTAATGTACATGACACCAGGATACATGTAACCCTAGGGTATAAAGTCGGATGATTTGACAACAAGAACACACGACACACCAGGACACGTGACACACACCAGGACACGTGACAACCCACCATGACACGTGATACACACCAGGACACGTGACACACACCAGGACACGTGACAACCCACCATGACACGTGATACACACCAGGACACGTGATACACACCAGGACACGTGACAACCCACCATGACACGTGATACACACCAGGACACGTGATACACACCAGGGACACGTAGCACCAGGCACGTGACATACACCAAGACACGTGACACACACCAGACACGTGACACACACCAGGACACATGCATATACACCAGACACGTGACATACACTCAGGACAAGTGACACACACCAGGACATTTTGCAACAATACACCAGGACACTTGAGACACACCAGAACACGACACACACACACACACACCAGGACACGTGATATACACCAGGACACGTGACACACCAGACACGTGACACACAATTGCATACGTGATACACACCAGACACGTGACACACACCAGGACACTTACATTAATAATTATGACACGTGACACACACCAGACACGGAGTACACTCAGGACACGTGATACACACCAGGACACGACACACACCAGGACACGACACACACCAGGACACGTGACACACCCCTGGACACGTGACACACACCTGGACACGTGACACACTCCTGACACGTGACACACACCTGACACGTGACACACACCTGACACACCCTGACACGTGACACACACGTGACACACACTAGACACGTGATACACACCAGGACACGTGATACACACCAGGACACGTGACACACACCTGGACACGTGACACACACGTGACACACACCAGGACACGTGACACACACCAGGACACAGTTCAATGCCATAATAATATTGGTCGGGCCCGCATGTGTTAGGGCTGTAGCCTGAAGCCTTCGTTTTCTTTGATCGCTTTTGAGGGTAAACTGATAACACTATTTGAGGAAGGCTTTATTTGTATACTTACTTTATATAGTGTATTTGTTTGACTTTGCTTACTGTATTTATAAACATTATGGATTTATTTATTTAGTCTATAGAAAGGGGCGTATTAACTGACGTTTCCAGTGTTATTCTTTTGTTATTTGGTTTTTGTTATTGTTTTGTAAATTCTGTTCATTTGACTCGCCCTTCAAATGTTGCGTCCACTTTTTTTTTACTTCAGTAATAAATAAAGTCGAAATAACTCTTCTAGATAATTATTTCTCATCCCAGTTTTAAGTCAATCTACCTGAACAGTATAAAAGAATTGTTTGACAGGTTGGGACACCAATAAGAACATGTATGTGTGTATGTGGCGGGGTGAATAAATACAGTAATCATCGTTCTAGATCGAGTTTGGGTCTACAAATGAAACAGAATACTTTTTTTTCCATTTGACAATTTTGGTGCATTGTTGTGTTTTGTATTCAGTATGACAGTGTGGGGTCCCTGGGGTGAGATAAGAGTGTGACAGTGTGGGGTCCCTGAGGTGACATAAGAGTGTGACAGTGTGGGGTCTCTGAGGTGACATAAGAGTGTGACAGTATGGGGTCCCTGGGAGAGTAAATAGGGAGGAGATTGATGTGTGTTGACAGTGTCGGTGTTTGTACCGGGCGGAGTGTTGACCAAACCGGTACCAAGCTCTCTACCTCGGCTCTACACCCCCCCCCCCTACTGACCTACCTACCTACCTCTCTACCTTTCATCCACCATATTCTCTCTCTCTCTCTCTCTCTCTCATTAATTATAAATATTTTTCGGATTTTTGTCAAATTTGTTCTGGATCTTACACCTGCTGTTACCATATTTTGTGTTGTTAGTTCATTATCTAATATTGTTATTTCCCCTTCCGTTTTTAATCACTTCTATTCTCTCTCTTTTCTTGTCATTTCTGCGAGTCTTGTGTCAGAGTTAACGGTGTCAGGATGGCTAACAGCGTGTGTTTACTAAGCTGCTTATAGAATTCTTTTAACTGTTCATGAGCTACGTGGTTAGGTTAGGTTAGGTTAGGTTAGGTTATGTGAGTGTGTAAGATGGCCTTTACTGGCTCCTTGAGAGACCTCCTTCATTACGGTGGAGAGGTGGTGGGAGGGTCTTAAGGCTGTCGTCCTCTGGTGCATCTCAGGGGTCTTAGGTCTTTAGTCGGGGAGGGAGAGGTCTTTTATGTTGTGTTAGGAGCCCCTGTGTTGACTCTTGTTAGGTCGTGTGTGTGAGAGAGAGAGAGAGGGAGAGAGAGAGAGAGTGAGAGAGAGAGTCCTTGGCTAGGTCCTGTGGGTAAAGCTTCTGCTGGGGATCGATGGACAGAGAGTAGCGACTGATTACTATGGTGGTGGTGGTAGTGGTGTAGGTAGCGGTGGTGACAGTGGTGTAGGTAGTAGTGGTGGTGAAGGTAGTGGTGGTGACGGTAGTAGTAGTAGTGGTGAACATTGCTTCAGGAACCTCGTTTAATTGGCTGTGATATGAGAGAGAGAGAGAGAGAGAGAGAGAGAGAGAGAGAGAGAGACCTGTTTACTTCCTCCACGAATACTAAATCTCATTTAACTGCCTTTATCCTCGGCTTTATTAATGCTCTATGCTAGAATTGCAAAGTTCTATCCTGGGCCGTAATGCTCTCATCATGGACCGTAATGTTCTTGTCCTGGGACCGTAATGCTCTGTCCTTGGACCGTAATGCTCTATCCTTGGACCGTAATGCTCTATCCTTGGACCGTAATGCTCTATCCTTGGACTGTAATGCTCTATCCTTAGACCGTAAAGCCGTCTCCTGAGGGTCTATCCAGGTATGAATAAATTAGCATTGGCCCCGTTGAAACCTGATTATGTAGACGAAAGTTAAGGATCTACATAATACATTCGTCAGTTTCCAGTCATGTGTGGGAGGGAGGGAGGGAGGGAGGGAAGGAGGATGGAAGGGAAGGATGGAGGGTGAGCCAGACTAGGAGAAATGAGGGAGGGAGGAGGAGGGAGGGTGGGTGGAGGAACGCATCTTACAACGCTAACATTTTCATTTCTTTGGGATTGTATGAGGACCGTGATGTTGAAATCAGGTCATTTGAAGGAAAATGGGTCGTTTTATCATGAGAGAGAGAGAGAGAGAGAGAGAGAGAGAGAGAGGGCTGGGCTGGCTGGGAGGGAGTATCTGTGGAAAAGGGGGGTGTCCCTTCCAGAAGGTGAAGTGCCCTGTCAACATTAGTGAGAAGCGCCAGCCTGGGGGCTCTCTCTCTCCTCTCCTCCCCTCCACCGCAGTTCCCATCATCACTTCAGTTGTAATTAAACAACCAGGAAACAATTTACATACACCAGAGAACACCTCCCCACTGGCCTGTTGTTGTGGCGGATCTCTCCCTCCCAAGTCTTACCTGCCCTGATATACTGTGACCTGTACACACATTTCCTGACCTGACCTGACTTGAATTGACCTAACTTAACCTTCTATGAGTTAATGACTTGACCTAATCTAACTTAACTTGCCTTGACCTGACCTAATCCAACCTAAGTTGACCTAACCTAAGCTGACATGTACTTACATAACCTAACCTGGTTTGTCTTGATTTAACCTAACCTAATCTAACCAAACCTCACCTCCTCCTCTTACTCCTCTGCCATTTTCCCCTCTTCTTCTTTCTGGCATTCCTTCACCTCGCGTTCCTTCCATTCCTCCTCATTTTCTTCCTTCCATTCCTACTCCTCATATATCTTCCATTCCTCCCCCTCGTCTTCATTCCTTTCCTCCTTTTTCTCTTCCTTCCATTTCTCCTTCTCCTTTCATTCCTCCTTTTCTTCCTTCCTTTCCTCCTTCTCTTCCTTCCTTTCCTCCTTCTCTTCTTCCTTCCTCTCCTACCCATTCTTCCATTCCTTCTCCTCCACCTTTTTGTATTTAAACAGCTGTTAACATGGGGATCATTAACAGGGTTCTAGCTTAATCACATGATAACTGGTTTAGAGGACATTTTGGGTCAAAATTATCCTATCTGAAAAAGCTTCCCCAGGATTGTTCCAACAAATTATCATATAGTTGAAGACATTAGATTAATTAAGGCACAAAAAATATAATCATGTAGACATAGTAAATAATATTGTTGACAAATTACATCGAAATACACAGTAAAAAGTGTTGACCTCAATTGACGTGCTGTGGACAGACGAGTAAGTCAGGTTCGTAGAATAATCAGCGGAGTTGGGAGTGTCGCTCGCCGTCTATGAGCTGCCATCTTGACCTGTTTGGTAGTTAACATCCGGTATGGCCGCCGTGAAGAGGTTCCACAGTCGTAAAACTCTGGCCATGAAGGTCCTCTGATGCTGACTGGCTCGTGACCTCCACCAGCTGGACGCTCGACAGAACCGTTCTCGTGCTCCTCTGCGCAGCTCGTAGGGGCAGCCTGAGTCCCGCCAGGTGAGGCACCTCTTGGACCTGGGCCTTGTGGAACACCGTCAGGGCCGCCACATCTCTCCTTACAGGCACAGTTGTTGAGGTGTTTGTCGAACCTCAAATGTTTGTCAAGTCCACTCCGAAGATTGCTATGTAATCCGGGAGTAGCAGAGGCACCCCCTCCCCAAAAAGGATTCTATCCTTCACGGCGTGGGCGGCCGCCGGAGAGCGGGATATCACCTGCCAACGTGTACCCCATCCACAGATCAGCTCCAGCTGCTGGTTTTCCCTCTGGACTGCTCGCTGGCTATCCTGGTGAAGATAGGAGCAGGATAGGTTGCAATCATCAGCGTAGGCCGAGACCGCTGGCATATGTTGCAGGAGGTCGTCAATATAAACGATACATAAAATCGGAACCTAAACCAGATCCCCATTGTTTACTTCCTTGTATTGTATTGACCTGTTCTTTACTTCCTTGTATTGTATTGACCTGTTCTTTACTTCCTTGTATTGTATTGACCTGTTCTTTACTTCCTTGTATTGTATTGACCTGTTCTTTACTTCCTTGTATTGTATTGACCTGTTCTTTACTTCCTTGTATTGTATTGACCTGTTCTTTACTTCCTTGTATTGTATTGACCTGTTCTTTACTTCCTTGTATTGTATTGACCTGTTCTTTACTTCCTTGTATTGTATTGACCTGTTCTTTACTTCCTTGTATTGTATTTACCTGTTCTTTACTTCCTTGTATTGTATTGACCTGTTCTTTACTTCCTTGGTATATTGACCTGTTCTTTACTTCCTTGTATTGTGATGACCTGTTCCTTACTTCCTTGTATTGTATTGACCTGTTCCTTACTTCCTTGTATTGTATTGACCTGTTCTTTACTTCCTTGTTATTGTTGACTTGTTCTTTACTTCCTTGTATTGTATTGACCTGTTCTTTACTTCCTTGTATTGTATTGACCTGTCTTTACTTCCTTGTATTGTATTGACCTGTTCTTTACTTCCTTGTATTGTATTGACCTGTTCTTTACTTCCTTGTATTGTATGACCTGACCTTGTATTGTATTGACCTGTTCTTTACTTCCTTGTATTGTATTGACCTGTTCTTTACTTCCTTGTATTGTATTGACCTGTTCTTTACTTCCTTGTATTGTATTGAACTTCCTTGTATTGTATTGACCTGTTCTTTACTCCTTGTATTGTGTATTGACCTGTTCTTTACTTCCTTGTATTGTATTGACCTGTTCTTTACTTCCTTGTATTGACCTGTTCTTTACTTCCTTGCATTGTATTGACCTGACTTGTATTGTATTGACCTGTTCTTTACTTCCTTGTATTGTATTGACCTGTTCTTTACTTCCTTGTATTGTATTGACCTGTTCTTTACTTCCTTGTATTGTATTGACCTGTTCTTTACTTCCTTGTATTGTATTGACCTGTTCTTTACTTCCTTGTATTGTATTGACCTGTTCTTTACTTCCTTGTATTGTATTTACCTGTTCTTTACTTCCTTGTATTGTATTGACCTGTTCTTTACTTCCTTGTATTGTATTGACCTGTTCTTTACTTCCTTGTATTGTATTGACCTGTTCTTTACTTCCTTGTATTGTATTGACCTGTTCTTTACTTCCTTGTATTGTATTGACCTGTTCTTTACTTCCTTGTATTGTATTGACCTGTTCTTTACTTCCTTGTATTGTATTTACAGCAATAATAATAATAATAAAACAACAAATAACAACAACAAAAACAACAACAACATTGATAATAACAGTAAAAAATAAGAGAAATGGAGACACTAAAATACAACCATAAAGTAAGATAAATAACTGGGAATACAAGAGAAAAGGCGAGACGAAGATAAACATGGAGATAGTGAATGATAAGGATAATTAGAAAGACAAGAGACAATAATGAACTAACAGGAAGGGAAATGATAATGACGATTGCAAATGAGAAGGATAATTACCTGTTGATAATGGTGGTGTAGGATAAGGATAATAATGCTATCTGTGGGAGGTAGAGCAAAAGGGTGATAATGGTGGTGTAGGATAATAAGAATGATAATAGTGGCAGGTCAGACACTGGGGCTGGCTACTAGAGTAAAAGTTAACAACAACAACTGTTTATTATCGCGGCTACACCATAATTATTAAAAAGACTAAAGTACTGTTCACTTACCCCAAACAGTATCTTCACGGGTGGTCGATGGATTTCAAAATGAACACTGCGACTCCTGTTGTCTCAGTAGGGTTGTCAAAATCCTTCGTCCGTTGTGTTATATTGTATCACACGAAATCGTAAATTTTACCTTTTGGAAGCATATGTGTTGGTGGTACACACTAACGGGTCTACCCTACAGGATGTGGTGATACAGGGTGTGGTTAGACGTCAAATGAGCCTTGTCACAGATAGCACGTCGGTCCCGCGCGGTTTATATAATTAGTCCGCATGTCGAAGTGGGCGGGGCGTCAGGTGTGTGTGTTATGCTGATCAGCTTTTGTTTGATCAGTCAGGAGATGGGTCAGTCGGTCAGGGCTGATGGTCACGGGTGTGATTATGGTACAGTGGGTGACAGGGTCTCCCCCTTGTGTACTCTGCAGCAGATTAGTCACAATCAGGTGTACATGTAGCTCCTGTCAAGTGCTAGAGCAACTCACTGCAGACAGACAGACAGACACTGTATAACTGAAGCAATTGACTCTGGGGAAGAATATACATAGTTACCACCAGCGTATACATAAACAGCAACAATATCAAACTTCCTCTCTGATATATTACAAACTGAGTACGATCATTAAGTATATCTGGAGCATGTAGTCACTCTTGTCGGGTAACATTTCCTTTATCTTGTAATTTATTGAATTTGTCCTTTAGATTTTTTTAAGTGACGCTGTTTTATTTTTATCTCATTGTTTTAATTCCGACGATGACAAGATACACAGTAAACCCTCTCAATAACGGACTTCCCATTACTGGATATTTTTATTAACAATCTTCCCAATATTAGATAGGGCTTGCAAGAGTTAATCCGGTATTGGGAGGGTTGACTATTATCGAAAAGTTACCCAGTAATACAGTGTTGTTTATCCATACGTTAGTGTCATTCACCTTATCTGTACGACCCCCCAGGTGAGTCAGTTAATTCACCTTATCTGTACGACCCCCCAGGTGAGTCAGTTAATTCACCTTATCTGTACGACCCCCCAGGTGAGTCAGTTACAGCAGAATAGATTACAACACTTCCTTTGAAATTAAGTAATTCAGTTTGTATATTTTTTAATCTGGAAGCGGTTGTATGTAGGTTATATCAGCCACTCCGGTAACTTGATTATCGTTAGCAGTAATCTCATTGGTGGAGTGTCAGCCTTGCCCTCACTGTGTGTGCTTGAGGGGGGTGGTTGTGTGGAGGGGGGTGTGTATGTGTGGGGGTGTTGTGTATGTGGGGTTAATGTATGTGTGCGGGGGGTTTGTGTGTATATGTGTGTGTGTGTATACTTACAAACATTTACATATGCATATATAGAGAAGGAAGACTTGCACTACAGAGGGTGTTATACGTTTCATAATACTGAAAGTGTATTCCACGTTGGCTCTCTTCCAGGCACCTCTGTATAACGAACGGGATCGAGTTACGGTTGAAAACATATTGGGAGTGTAACGTGTTCGCCTGTGTGTGGATGTTTGGGAACTTTGGACTCGTAGTGGATAAGAGAGAGAAGCTGTAGGGTGAATAAAAGCCGATCTCTCAAGAGTTGGCAGAACATTAAGGTCTCATCCGGGACTTGTTATTCATCACCACACACGACAACAAGCAGTAAATGTCCATGACGTGGGAAGTAAAAGGAGATCGTCTTTATCAAAATGTCCCAACTGAACCACCAGCGCGGGAGGGTACAAGTGGAGCTAAACAAACGCATTGGAAATCTGGTAATGGAGTGAGGTGAAGGAGTGTGATGCCTCATAATTGAGAGATGAGCTCTTAAGGCGTGTGTGGGCGGCTGCTGGTGGGTGTGGGCGGGGCGGAGGAGTCTCAGGGGTTAAAGGTGACTGTTCTTTGTGTGGTGGTGATGGGGGCGAAGTCCTCCACCCACACACACTACCACCACGCCCTCTGCTACTACTCCACCCTGGGTCCTCCTGGTCAATAGTTGCGATCTTGTGACGAAAACTCGATTTTTTTCTTCTCTGCTGTGTTACATAAGACATAGATGGCGTAGAGAGATTCTTCTTTCTTTCTTTCTTTCTTTTTTCGTTCTTTTTTCTTCCTTCTTTCTCTCTTCCTCCTTCTTCTTCTTCTTCCATTATTATTATTTTACTCCAATTACTGTTTCTTCTCTCAAGTTTTTCTTAATATTTTTATTTTGCTGTGTGATAGTGGTGGTTGATGACGTAATAAGGATAGGCTGTGGTTGACGTAATAAGGATAGGCTGTTGATGACGTAATAAGGATAGGCTTTGGAAGATGTTATTAGGATAGACTGTTGATGACGTAATTAGGATAGACACTTGACGACGTAATACGAAGAGGCTGTTGATGACTTAATAAGGATAGGCTGTTGATGACGTAATGTGGATAGGCTTTCGATGACGTAACAAGGACAGGTGTTGTTCCATCCCCTTGTACCACGATATGTATTAAATGTTTTGTTCAGGTCAGGCGTGAACTGTACTAAAATTTGTTTATACAGCGGGAAAACAATTCACGTGGAAGATTATTTTGTCGGGTGTTTGTTATTATTAATGTGTAGCTGTTGTGTTGAGTGCTTCTCCTTTGTATAGGGACACGTGTATTGTACAGGGACAACTGGACGCATGTGCATGTCACAGGTCATAATTCAAGGTCATGTATCCGTGGCAAAAATTATTAACCAATTATTTTTTTAAAGTCATCTACGTCAATAGGTGTAGTGTGTCCACGTGTCCAAAATCACCATTGACGCGTGTCCTAGTGTCCAATATGTTCCTCATCTCCACCTCTGCTACACCTCAGTATTTCATGGCCGTCTACCACCACCAGGGGAACTATGTGCCTCAAGGACCATAAAGGAGGATATATGGCCCCGGTATGGTCCAATTGGTCCACTGCCTCTGCTGGGAGGTTGTGTGACAGGACTCTTGACGTATTACAGCTCATCTTCCTGCTGATGACCCTCTCTGTCTGTCTGTATGTCTGTCTGTCAGTTTATCTATCTGTCTGTCTTAGAAGGCCAAATTCCAGCCTAAATTAACCAGGTGTGTTTTCCTCAGTTCGTGTTGATGAATAAAACATTTGTTGACTCCTCCGCAGAGTTTCTTGGTCGACTCCCGTAAATAGATTAAGACTTTGTTATTCCTAAGTAGTCGTGGCATTGAGGTTAGGTTAGGTTAGGTTAGGTTAGAGTACTGTCTGTTATAGTTTCTTATACTGAAATCCAACACCTGTGATGGCCAGCAGGTGTTATATTGAGATACAACTCCTGTGATGGCCAGCAGGTGTTATACCGAGATACAACACCTGTGATGGTCAGTAGATGTTGTTACACCAAGACACAACACCTGTGATGGTCTGCAGGTGTTGTTATACCGAGATACAGCACCTGTGATGGTCAGCAGGTGTTGTTATACCGAGATATAACACCTGTGATGGTCAGCAGGTGCCCTTTGCACTATATGAAATTGTAATTTATTATATCATTACAATAACTAGACACCAAATGAATACTTACATTATTATCGCTGCCTGAGTAGAGGAAGAGGCATTTAAATTACTCATGTCTCTTTACGCTCAAGGGAGAGAAAAGTCTTTGATTTTATATTAAGTATTAGCAGAGGGTGAAGACGGTGTGTGGTGTATGATGAAAGGTAGCCTGGTGTTGGCAGCTGAGATGAGAGGACTGATTAAATGTTGGTATTAGTGTTAGCGTCCAAACTAATACAACTGTGGAGACGATGAAGTAGCGTTGGCAACCCAACTAATGGAACTAAACGTTGGATTTATTGTTGGCATCTTCCTCACCAATGACTTATCAGTGTAGAAGGTGGTCCAAAGTTATCGTGTGTGTGTGTGTGTGTGTGTGTGTGTGTGTGTGTGTGTGTGTGTGTGTGTGTGTGTGCTGTAGTTGGTTTCTTGTAAAATGACATAATGGCTAAATTATTGTTTGTCTATCTGTCTGACTGTGAACTAATACACGTCATAGGTTTGTCATTAAAAAAAAACCATTCCTTAAAATCCCCTGTGAGGTTGACCTTGACCTTTCCAGTGCAATATGATATGTTGCCTTGCATTTACTTCATTTCACGTGACATCAGGCGGTCAAAGGTCAACATCGAGAGGTCAATAGATGTACCTGAAATTCTAAAGCTCGTGGTGTGTTTCGATAAATACATGTTGTGAGTTTTATACCGTGTAACCCAGCCTGAGTCCTGACCCAGTTGTGGTGATAGGTCAAAGGTCAAGGAGCTACTAGCTGTGACCTGAAAAAAAAACCAATAGAGACTGAAGAGAAAAAAAAATATAACTGATACATAGACTTTTGTTAAAGCCTTTGTCTGTATTTCGGAGATTGTTGTTATTTGAGGTATTAGCAGCATGTGTGGCTGGTTGTGTTCATTTTGTCCAGGAAAAAATAAAGATACATTGTTAGAAAGAAAAGAAACACGTGTAAATAAATACACACACACACACACACACACACACACACACACACACACACACACACACACACACACACACACACTAACCCTCCCTCCCCTTACATATACTACACACAGAAAAAATCAAGGCTTCGGTTCAGTTGGTGGACAAAACAAAGTAACTCCCGGCAGACACCACCATCAAGTCTAGAGGGAACAGCTGGCGGGTGTGTTAGCTCTTAGCGTCTAGGGGTATTGACTTTGTAGCTCTACGGAGAGAGTTGGGTGGATACTAAAGAGGGGGGGTGGATACTAAAGAGGGGGGGGGGGTGGATACTAAAGGAGGGGAGTGGGGTGGATACTAAAGGGGGAGTGGGGTGGATACTAAAGGGGGGGAGTGGGGTGGATACTAAAGGAGAGGAGAGAGAGGGGTGGATACTAAGGGATGGGAGAGAGTGGGGAGTATACTAAAGGAACGGGGAGGGAGTGGGGGATACTAAGTGAGATGGGGAGAGAGTGGGGAGGCGTCTCGTAAGGATGTCAGCAATATAAGATCTCTTGCCAGTAAATCATCGTCAGGCAGGGAGGGAGCTGTCAAGTGAGTCCTCATCCAACGGCCAATACCTCGCTGACAACATCCGGGGTCTCTCTCTCTCTCTCGTCTATATTAACGACCACAAATAATTCTAATTTACGGAATATATAAAATAGGGTTTTTTTGAAGTGTCAGGTACAAGTATATATAGAACCACGCTTGTTTCGCCTTATGATTAAATAGTCTTATAATAAACAAACATTAACCTCACCGAACTTAACCCAACCCAACCCAACCCAACCCAACCCAACCCAACCCAACCCAACCCAGTGGTTCTCAACCCTTTTCACTCCATTCCACCCTTGGCCCCCATTCAGTTTTCTCCCAAAACCCCCACAAATAATGATGAAAAATAAACTGTTCTGATGTTATATTTTTTTTTATTGTGGACGATAATCATTATCATATATTTTGACAAACTTACATAATTTACATAACTGACTTGTCACTAGACTGGAGTGACTAGACCAGCCTCACAACAAACTTGAATTTGGTTGGGGAAAGTTCTTATGACCTCTGCATATATTGTCACAGTTCAATGGGAAGGCTGACATTGTTTCCTTTCAGTCAGGCGATTGATTCGAGGTTGCGTCACTGACAAAGCACACCTCATGTCCGGGTCCACATCCAATCGGTTCCGGTTTTTACTCTTTATATGTAGAAGGGTGGAGAAACCAGACTCTCATAAATAGGTAGTAGAAAATGGCAAGAGGACTCGAAGTGCGATCTCGATAACTTTTGGACATTACTGATACATTGAGCACCAGAATACAGTCAGTGATTTTTCTTCATATAGATCTTTGGCATCAGAATCGTTCTTAAGATTAAGGAATTTGTCTTAAACGTCATCGGGAATGGTAGCAATATCAAGAGTGCCAGAGAAAGGATTCCTCACAGATGATTTTTAATCTCACCAAGAACAGTTTAGACTTAAAGATTCTCAAATATGGCAACATTTCCTACATTGACTTTCCCTTGCCAAATCTGGAGCTTGCCAAGAAATGCACGAAGACAATCCGTGAGGTGAAACACATTTCTTTCCTTTCCTTGTAGCTTGAGAGTCAGCCTGTTTAGATGCTAAAATATATCTGCTAGGTGTGAAAGACGTGGCTCCCACAACACCCCATTGAAGGGATTTAAGAGATCATCCTTCCCGTGCACTTCCAGGAATAACTTCAGCTCTCCCCGAAGTTCAAACACTCGATTCACAACATTACCCTTGGAAATCCAGCGCACTTTGGAGTAAAACAGGAGGGCTTCATGCTCTGAATCCATGCCTTTACAAAGGTCCCCGGAAAATGTGGAGTTCAGATCTCCTGCTTTCACAAAGTTGACACATTTGACCACTGCCTCCAGGATCTTGCAGAGTACATCATGGAGGATTTTAGACACCAGTGCAAAACGATGGACCATACAATGAGCCCCCTTGGCATTCGGAACTACTTCCTTAACATGCTCCTGGAACCCTGATTTGAATCCGAACATCGCCGGAGCCCCATCAGTCCAGACTCCACAACAATTTTCCCAGGTGATCCCGTCAACCTTGAATAAATATGAAAGTTTTTGCATCATATCTGCAGCTGTCTTGGTGGTTTCAAGTTGTGTACAGAACAGATATTCATCCATGATATCACATGAGAGAACATATTTAATAAACACGAGCAGCTGTGCACAAGAACTAACGTCCGTTGACTCAGGCAGCTGTATTGTCAACATAACAGTTGGAGATGATTTGATCTCTATCACATGTTCTTTTATGTCATCAGGCATTTCGCTAATTCGCCGTTTTACCGAGTCGTCTGACAAGGAAATTTGCTGCATCTTACATTCACTTGGCTCTCTGAGCACACGCTTGACCATCTTTAAGGTACACGGCTTAATTAAAGTTTCACCAATTGTGTGGGTCTTCTTCTGTTGGCTATTTCGAGGGAAACCTCATATGATGCCTCAACTACACTCAAGGACTGTTGTTGGAAAGCACCACTCTCATCCATTTTCTGTTATCCCAAACACCGTTCATGGCGCTTGAAGAAATTCCCCACATTTTCTTGAAACATTACAGTTAAAACAGCCCACCATGGCCCCCCTAAAATCTTGCCGTGGCGCCCTTGGGGACCATGGCCCCAGGTTGACAACCACTGGTCTAACCTAACCTAAACTAGCCCAACCTAAATTAACCTCTTTTTTTTTTTTAAGTTATAGTAATAATATTCTTCTGTCTCTTAAGTTGTCGATTTTAGTAGAAGTAAAGACCTAGTGAACGGTACGTTAAGACCCTGGTAGTTAATGTACAGACCAAAAGGTCTCGGCAGGGAGAGAGTGTAAGCTGAGTCTACCTCATGATTAAACTCGTAATCAATTTGTGGTGTGAAAAAAAACATCGCTGACTCTTAATCTCCTCACCTATGTTACCCTATAAGTCTCCACCTTCCCTTGCCTCCCCCCATACACCTCGCGCCTTCCCTCCTTGCCAGCTGAATGATTTTTTTTTTACACCATTGTACATTATGCGTTAAATAAAAGAAGATCCAATAGTTCTAGTTTCTTTGTTTAACTTCCTGGGAACTTCAAGACTAATAAACATTAAGAATAAATATTACGGTTGTGAAGTTTTCTCCCCAATATTTCTGGCGGTGAATTGTCGACTCAGAATTAGTGGATGCCTCGCTAGATAATATATATTTTTTCTAATATTTATAATAATGACTTGTGACCTATTCTGATACCGCCAACCAATATTACACCAGTCAACCCATTATTGGAAGTCTGCAATAAGAGTACCGTTTTCTCTAGTAAAATAGAAGGAAATTTAGTTTTCTTTCTCCGGAGACAGGGGGGACTACCATATATTGAGGTCAACGTCTTCCTTCTCTCAAATAAGCTTTAGAGCAAAGATGATGTAAATGCAAGTGGGCGATTCTTTCATGTTAGTAGAAAACTCAAGCAAAATTAAGTTAAGGTTCCGTGAAGGTTTTTCTTCTCCTCCACCATTATTATATATTGATGTTCGGAAATATCTAATAAATTGAAGAATGTTTTAACCCTTATTTCTGGACCTTTATTTGTGTCATTGTACAAACCAATTTAATCACTAACTGAACAACATAACTTCCTTCAGTAACTCAAGTCACTATATAAATGAATTCCCATCTTGTCCCCACAGTATCACCACGAGAGAACAGCCAACAGCCGAGTGACTTGTTCCTGTAGACAATCTCTCAACAACAGATAAATATTTCCCCAGTATATAAGGAAAGGTTTGATGTCTTCTGCCGACTCATTGAAATTACCAGTGTTGCGTACTGGTAATGCACCGTGCTAACCTAACCTAACCTAACCTAACCTAATTTAACTTAATCTAACCTAATCTAACCAAATCTTTTATTCGGAGTAATATTTATCACGCCTTATGCTTTCATTGATGTTTTGATCTAACAGCGCTTGTCCAGAACATTGCCAGCGCAGTACACTCCCAACACGACATACAAGTGACACCAGGTACACTCACTCCACACGCTACACAGACTCTGCACGGTACACGCACTCAGCGCGGTACAGTCTCAACACAACCAGCCCAGCCAAGACCTGATCCTAAACTGAGGGAGACAGACAACTGTTGAAAGCATATATTATGTTAACTTTATTGGTCGCTTACGGAGTTGGGGGCTGTGACGAGTGAGAGATCCGAGTGAATAATGTGCTTTGTTTATGGTGGACTGAAACATCCTTCTATTGTCCAGAGGTGTGGCAAGTAACATGTCCTTGGGAAACATCATAATGACTGTTTGGTAAATGTTTCTTGGGTTGTCTATGGTTGAATCGTCTTACTGTTTGTATATTAGTTTAAATACCTGCACTATGTTGTATACACGGCTTATGTACTCTACTGTACTTGCTGAACCAATGTAGAGCGTTAGGATGAATTAACTCAATAATATCTCTCGGTCTCTCCCTCGTTTTGTTATTTTTGAGTTACTCCTTCCATATTTCTTCCTTCAGTGGTCATTTTCTGTGTTGCAGGCCATGTGTCAACGACCCCGAGCGTGGAGAACAACATGGACCAGCTGGGAGTGGAGGCCTCACGCAGCCGTGGAAGGTCAATGGCCTCCCGCTCGCCCAGCCCCTCCCCTTCCAGCAGGTCGAGGTCGAGGGATAGGCCGTCGTCCTCGGCCAAGCACGCTACGGGTCAGCTGGCGGCACACGCCTTTAACCTCATGGTTACTGTGCCACAGAATATGTAAGTGAATTGTCACTTGTGTTTGATGATTTTTGGGAGGATTGAATTTACGTACAGTCCACGCCACATACAGTATAAGCCACACAGACTGGCGGTAACTTCCCTGGGTCCATCCCTCCCCCACCTACCTAAACATACTGTACAAACCAGGTGGTCGACCAAGGTGTAAAGTCAACTCTTACCCAAGAACATGTTAGTATGGGTAGGTTTTAGAAACAAAAAGACAATAATTTTTTTAAGTTATTTATCCATGCTAACATGTTCGAATGTAAGCGTCGACTTTTTACGGACGACCTATACAGAAATTCCAGGCAAAATTTTATCCCAAGTAATGTTCAAATTAATCAGGGAAATAAATTCTCAAAAGTGTCCTTGTTCTTCATTTTAGTACTTGTCACTAATTGTTTCTCTGTGTGTGTGTTGTGTTACAGAACGAAGGAGGGCGGGGAGGAGCCGGCGATGGGTAAACTGACACCAGACCTCCTCACCAGCAACCACTACGAGGCTGACATCTCTGACCAGTCTGACACCTGCCTGGGTCTCCCTCCTGGGTGAGTACTACTTTAATCTCTTAACTTATGGTAACCTCAAGGACCACCTATGAGGTATTGTCCCCCCCCATCTCCTACTTGAGGCCAGTTGCTCGAAGTCCACGTTGTATTGGAGTTGTTCCTTCACCTCACACTGAACTACGAGATCCTTTTACAGTGACATTTATCGGAGGTTTGACTTAAAGTATTTTGTTTAACCCTTTGAGTCTTAGAGGATTAAATCATCGTCCTCAAAGGGTTAAACCACCGTCCTCAAAGGGTTAAATCATCGTCCTCAAAGGGTTAAACCACCGTCCTCAAAGGGTTTAAATCATCGTCCTCAAAGGGTTTAAATCATCGTTCCCAAAGGGTTAAATCATCGTCCTCAAAGGGTTAAATCATCGTCCTCAAAGGGTTTAAATCATCGTCCTCAAAGGGTTAAATCATCGTCCTCAAAGGGTTTAAACCATTGTCCTCAAGTTAGACCATCGTTCTCAAAGGGTTAAGGCCAATACCTCCTACTCGAGGCTATTTCTTGATGGAGGAGGACTCAATAGATTAAACAGCTCTCCTTCTTCCACCTCAAACTCGAGATATCATTCTTGAAGATCTAAATGAAAAAACAATATCTTAATAGCATTGTTTTACCATTTCAAGGACTACCTCTACGGATGATAACTTACCTGGAGGACGACCTACTACTCTGACTTGATTAGAGGAAGATGTGTTTTGTAATGCTTGTGTTGGAGGGGGGTGTTGGGTTGGTCATTTGATTAGAGGAGAGCGAACGTAAGGGAATACATTAACTACCCTTGTAAATCAATCTTAGTGCCACCCTTAGGAACCAATCTTAGTGCCACCCTTATGAACCAATCTTAGTGCCACCCATAGGAACCAATCTTAGTGCCACCCTTAGGAACCAATCTTAGTGCCACCCTTAGGAACCAATCTTAGTGCCACCCTTAGGAACCAATCTTAGTGGCACCCATAAGGGAACGATTCATTAACTACCTCCCGCGGTTTTGTAAATGTTTGGAAAACTTTTGTATGGGATAAAAAAATGACAAATTAAGATTTTGTAAACAGAATACAATAAAAAATAGACAAACAGATACAAAATCACCAATAAAAAAAATCATACACAAAACGCCCATAAAACCCGTTAATAAGAGGCGTAATGTGAAAACGCTTACCTACTCTGACAGGACGCTGGCGAACGTGTGCCTGGCGATGTTTCCAATAAGCATCACTTGTCTGACAGGAAGGGATCGCCAGGTTGTTCTGACAGTCAACTGGGCGTGAAATTTTGATGACCCGGAGGAGAGAGAGAGAGAGAGAGAGAGAGAGAGAGAGAGAGAGAGAGAGAGAGAGAGAGAGAGAGAGAGAGAGAGAGAGAGACTTTATATTGCATTACTAAGAACATATGAGCCACGTACACACACTAAACACTAACCAGAAGTTGGGTCGTAATGGTTGACGACATTATACTATTTTGGTGCAGTTAAAGATTAGATATCCTCAGTTTATTTCAACTGATGATTAACCACACAAGTCTTACCTAGGGTTGTTAAGTTATGTTTGGTTTGGTTATGTTAGGTTAGGTTAAGTTTGGTTCATTTATGTTAGGTCAGGTTCATTTATGTTAAGCTCAGTTATGCTATGTTAGGTTAGGTTTGGTTAGGTTAGGTTAGGTTAGGTTAGGTTAGGTTAGGATAGGTGAGGGAGGTAAAGGTGAATCTAGTTTGTGATTGGGTGATTAATTTCCAGGTGAAATATCTGGGGTGTTTAATCTTCTGATAAACATCCATCACAATTGAAGAACATAATCAGTAAAGTCAGAAAGTGTGAGAGTTTTGGGCTACCTTAACCACGGCCAGAGGTCAGGACAAGAATAGTATATGTTCGATTTTTATCACTGTGCTTATGTTAACATTACAGTGTGTGTGTGTGTGTGTGTGTGTGTGTGTGTGTGTGTGTGTGCCCTGCGGCTCATTTTTCCATACGGTTATTGTTTTCTCATGATTGGCTATCAGGGGAGGCACTAGTGGGCAAGGCAGCTCCCTTCCTGGTGGAGATTATGTGGTGGTCTCTCTCTCTCTCTCAGCGAGAATACTGGCATTTGTTCTCTTGTCTTCCCAGCGAATTCAGGGGATGGAACGTAGACTACGTTGGTGAAAGTTTTCCAGTTCCTTGAGGTGCCTCCTGTATGTGACCCATGTCTCGCTGCCATATAGCAGGGTGGGGAGGACCACTGCTCGATATACGTGTAACTTGAGGTGTTGCCAAGAACCCTTGAGCTTGTCGGCAGCCTAAACACTGTTTTAGTGATAGTGAGGTTGTGTTCAGCACACTTGCTGAGGAGGAGTAGGCCGTTGAGATTACACTTGACTACTCCATTTCTCCCCATGATTCCCTGCCATATGTCAGCATCTCTACCAAACTCTGGCATTAAAGTTACCTTGGAGAACTACCTTATCTTTTCTGGGGATAGAGGTTAACACTCTGTCAAGGTCAGCATAAAATGCCTCCTTAATGTCACCCTCTGCATCCAGTGTTAGGGCGTATGCACTGATGAAAAAAGCATGACTTGCGTCACTCGGTGGGACTCTGAGCATCATGAGACGCTCATTGATCCCAAGTGGCATTTCAGTTAGCCTGTGTAGAATGCGTTGGTGGATGGCAAAACCAACTCCATAAATTCGGTTTCTCTCGCAGCAGGCTTACCCTTCCAGAAGAAGGTATAGCCAGACCCCCGTTCTGTGAGCCGACCCTCGTCTGGGAGCCGACCCTCGTCTGGGAGCCGGGACTCATTAATGGCTGCTATGTCGATGTTATACCTAGCCAGCCCTTTTGCCACAAGAACGGTTTTTCTTTCAGGAGGTTCATTTGTGCCAGTATCCAAAAGGTTCCTGACATTCCATGCAGCGACCATAAGAGGTTGTATACAGTAGTTTGTTTTTGATTTGTGATTATGATTGTGTTTTCGACCACATAAAGATGACCTTACTGGGTGCGGTTACCCAATCAGGTTGGTTCTTTAGGCAGGCATTGTTTAGGGCACCCCTTTTTGGCCTACTACCCATGCGGGGTGAGGAGAGTGGCTCCTCGAAAGGGCTGCTCAGTCGCACAGACAAGACTGGATTGCACTGCTGCCTAGATCCCAGTACATAAACGACCATCTAATCTATGCCCCCCATGTACAGAGTTGTGACTAGAGACTCCTGGCAGTCATCTCTGCCTGTCCCCATCGCCACTCGTCCGTCACCATAGGACTTTTGGAGGAATAGGGGTTTTGATGATGATGATGAGAGGTATGATGAGCTGGATGATGGCTGCATGTTAGTTGATTTATGTGGTGAGGCAGAAGCGGAGGCTGCAACCACACATCTTGGCTCTCTCTTTACCTGATCCAGTGCTGCAAATGTTGCAACGACTGGGGAGAGGGAGAGTTGCAATGGACTGCCGATAGCCCAGTTGGTTGGGTTTTGCCTTGGTAGCCTGTCCATCATGCATTGGCGTGGACCCACCACAGATTTTTCGTTTGGGGGTTTACTCCTGTAGCCTTATACCTACCAAGGTTAATTTGCAAGGCAGTGGGGCAGTGGTTGATAGGCGCCAGGACGTGTCCATATGCCTGTGGGCCTATGCACCATCCCTTTGGGCCCCACTGCTGCTCCGAGAGCCTCTGCTGGTCTAGCCTGGGCCCAGTTACCTTGTGTTGCCACGAGGCAGCACCAGGAGTTTTGATGGTGAAGAGGTTGTGTACTGGCAGGGGAGGACTTAGGCAAGTTTCTTCCCTGTTCGCCCTGAAGGCTAGCCAGCGGCGGTAGCTGAAAGCGAGAGGAAGCAAGCAGTGCTTGCACCTTAACACTTAACATAGTGCTGCCACACTAGATGCCTTAGACCACCCTGTGTGTGTGTGTGCGCGCGCGCGCGCGCACACACACACACACACACACACACACACTCGATCCTCACACTACGGTCACACCACTCGACTCTTAAGTGTTCTTCTCAATTAAATAATATTTTTTTATACTGTGTCACTAATCGGTCTTTTTATGGATCTACACAGGAGCTAGTAACAAATACTCGTACAGTCAATGGGGAAAAAGTCCTGTCGACTCTCCTGCTCTTCCCCGAACCCCGAGATTCAGATTCATGAACCTGAAATAGTACTGACACTGATGCAGTATTCAGTCCATAAGTGCTTCGAATTCACGAGTCTGAAGAATCTCGAGGTTCGTGGTTCAGGAGGAGAGGCGACAGGACTTTGTGGGTGACTGTCTACCTTGTCTACATGCTTGGCAGAAAACAATGTGTCAATAATTGCACGATAATACATTACTGTGAAAAAGCCGTTGTTGCGCTTTTTCGTCATACGACCCCAGCCGGTGTTTACCAGATATCACGCAGTGCTTTCACAATTTACCATTGTTTGCGTAAGCATATTGGTGCTGACTGTGCTGCGGGGGTTTCTACTGACGAGGGAAAGGTTACACGGGTAATAATGTTCACTAAGGTTATACTGCAGCCTTGGCGGTGGCGTGTGTGTGTGTGTGTGTGTGTGTGTGTGGTGGGGAGGGGAGGTGTTGCCTTTGGTTACTCTGCCGTGTTTCGTTCTGGGTAAAGGTGAGGTAGTGTTATTGTTAATATTTCTCTCTCTCTCTCTCTCTCTCTCTCTCTCTCTCTCTCTCTCTCTCTCTCTCTCTCTCTCTCTCTCTCTTTCTTTTTATTTTTATTTTTCCTTCCTTCCTTCCTTCCTTCCTTCCTTCCTTCCTTCCCTCGTCTTCCTTGTCATGTTCTTCTCCTCCCCCCTTTTCTTCTTCCTCGGCGATACGGAAACATAAGGCTGGTTCCATTGTAATCCTCCGTGACCATAAATAACTGTATGTATCGCTTGAGTTGATCTCAGTGTTAGGATGCTGTACCTCGATCCTGGACGAGGCCATAGCTTTGACACTACCGTCCTTCGTGAGCCTGGCGAAGGAGAGACGGACGGACACACACACACACACACACACACACACACACACACACACACACACACACGGTAAGGGTAAGAATAAGAGAGAGAGAGTGTTCACGAGACGGAGGAGAGACTGGAAAGAGATAAGAAGTGGCTACTAGTGAGAGATAGGGATGAGGGAGGCTGAGGGATGGAAGAGAGGGAGGGCAGATATATTTTCCTAAGGGGTTGGGGCGGGGCAGGGCAGGTCAGGTCATGACATGACATGAGTTACACTGAAAAAAAAATTTTCCAACGTTGGTTAAGATATTTTACTTGGGGGTCTTCGTCTTTGAGAGGAGAGATAAAGTAAGGTGAGGAGGAAGGAAGGGAATGGGTGAGGGAGATAAGGGAGGTAAATTAGAGGGGAATGATTGAAGGCAGAGAGGAAGAGAGAGGCAGGAATAAGAAAGGAAACGGAATATTTGATGTGGGGAGAATGTTGATATAGAATGTGTGTGTGTGTGTAATAATTAACGGTTTATTGAAAAAGTTCTGCAGCCCGAAGGCTGAAAATATACATTGGACATAAATGACTTATTGCATACATTGGTGGTTTAACAAAAGCCTTCATTAGAGAAAGGTAAAGGAACATTCAGTGAACATACAGATTAATGTAGGTGTTGAACAGCAAACACGTAATGTAGTAACTCCCTCCCAGATGGTGTTATGAGGGACCTGACGTGGTGTAGTAGTTCCCTCACAGATGGTGTTAGGAGGGACCTCACGTGGTGTAGTAACTCCCTCCCAGATGGTGTTAGGAGGGACCTCACGTGGTGTAGTAGTTCCCTCACAGATGGTGTTATGAGGGACCTCACGTGGTGTAGTAGTTCCCTCACAGATGGTGTTAGGAGGGACCTCACGTGGTGTAGTAGTGTGTGTGTGTGCGCACCTCTCTCTGTTTCCCTTCCTCACTTCCTTCCTGTCCATTTCTTAGTCTTCACCTCCTGTAGTGTTAATAAGTTACCCTCACCTGCTGCGTCTCTCAGACCTTCCCCCTGACCAAATTACCTCACTGCTCACAAATCAACCATCCTTTCTCCCCCTCCCTCTTCCCTCCCTCTCCCCAGGTTAGCAAACCCTTTATCAACATTACCGTCACCTTATCATAGAAATAAGTTCATCAGTAAACACCGTGTGAGGTAGAAGAGGTGTAGTAACTATCATGTCGGAGTAATATAACATTAACCCCATTACTTAATCGTCGAACTTCCACTGGCGCACAGAATATCCAGACAACTTGGAAGATATCAACGCTTACATCTTCACTACTATTTGTTTGTGGTTATTTTTATTTTCCCTATATTTATCACTCCTCTCCACCATTTCTCAGCTGACCATAGTCATTCTGGCTGTTGGTCTATTGTTGGTCATAAGTTAGTGTCCAGTGTTAGTACAGGAGGAAAGCCTTGTTTGGTAGTGTCACTTTAGTCACCCCCTTAACTCAACCCATTCACTTCCTTACTCATTCCCTCTCATTCCCTCACTCACCCCTCTCATTCCCTCATTCACCCCTCTCATTCCTTCACTCACCCCTCTCATTCCCTCATTCACCCCTCTCATTCCTTCACTCACCCCTCTCATTCCCTCACTCACCTCTCTCATCCTCTCACCCCCTCTCATTTTTTCCTTCATATTTGTTTTTGTTTTCATTCTCTCTAGAATCTCTCGACGGTAGAATGCAATGATAGGAAAAAAGGCAGCATTAGCCAATCAGAGAGACGTATAATAAAAGCAGTAAGGTCAATAGCCAATCAGGAAGACTCATAACAACAGCAATGGACTAATAGCCAATCAGAATGACCTAATTCAGTACTTGGTGCAGTAATCAATGAGGCAGTATGATGATACTGTACATGACCAGTAACAGCAAGAGCAGCCTTTACAGCAGAGGGAAATACAGCATCAACAACAGCAGGCGGCCTCCAGCAGTACGTCCTAGGTCCCACCACCACCACCACTACCACAGTCCCGCCGTGAGCACCACCACCACACCAGCGCGCGCGTGTATGTACGTACGTGCATGTGTCGTGAGTGAGAGGACACCAGTCTCCCGCCGCTTCTCCCGCGCTCTCACTCTCCTCCCTCTCACACACCGCCCCTCGTCGTCGTCGTCGTCCTGTGAGAGTTGTTCCTCTACCTCCTTAAAGCGACGGGGGCGACAGTGGTTACCTGGTGGGTCAGAACCACTACCTGTCTACCTACTTAACTTGATTGTCCCCCTTTAGTGAGTGTGTGTGAGTGAGTGTGTGAGTGTGTCTTTATGTGGAGGTATAAACAGACACACACACAGTGATCAGCTCCACTTAAAGGAGGTAGTGGTGTTGAGGCCCTGAGCTCGCCTTTGTGTTGTGTGTTGCATTATGTTGTAAATCATTTTGATCAACTCTGAACCCATCACGTAGCTGACCATAAGAGGTTCTGTCGGGCCCCAGGAAACTGATAAACCACAAGACCAGTGCTGATGGAAACAAAATTATTATGATGATGATACTTAGAGATAATGTGATAATTATGTGTGAAGCAGCCTGACACGAGAGAGGTGATGACAGTAATGTCTCTCAGAGGACGTGTGTGTGTGTGTGTGTGTGTGTGTGTGTGTGTCGTCACCTACACACACCAGCGATGCAGGTACCCTCATCAACAACTCTTTTCTTTTGAAGGGTCATTACAGTTGAATATATATCGTGAATGATGTAGACATGGTGATAGATTACTGATAGGTGGAGGACTAGTGTGTGTGTGTGTGTGTGTGTGTGTGTGTGTGTGCGTGTGTGTGTGTGTGTGTGTGTGTGGTTGAAACACTGACGTTTGAGTGACTTAAAGATGAAGTCACGGACATAAAGCACCTGGCGTGTCTCCTCTCATCTCCCCTTCTCCTCCCCTGGCCCCTCTCCTCTCATCTCCCCTCCTCCCTTCTCCTCCCCTGGCCCCTCTCCTCTCATGTTACTCCTCCGATCTTGTGTTGTTACTTACGTGGTTATAACGCAGTGGAGTAACATTGAGAAGATTGATGATCATTGATACTAAAGAGTGTGTGTGTGTGTGTGTGTGTGTGTGTGTGTGTGTGTGTGTGTGTGTGTGATATTTAACTTTAAGAAAAACGATAAAGAAAAAATACCCGGTAGTCGAAAGCGAAATATTCTTTATACATTACAAATATCTCTCAATGTCTATCTCTCGTGCATGACGTAACACCACCGGAGTTCTCTTTAAGTGCCTCTCGTTGGCTTGTCTCTAAGGACTCGGCTTTGAGATTGGAGAAGACTTGATAAACACGTAGGAGACCTGATAAACACGAGGGAAAAGTGGCTGACTTGACAGGTGCCTAAGGTGACAGCGCTTGACAGGTGCCTTAGGTGACAGCGCTTGACAGGTGACTAAGGTGACAACGCTTGACAGGTGCCTAAGGTGACAGCGCTTGACAGGTGCCTCAGGTGACAACGCTTGACAGGTGCCTAAGGAATATGACATGACAACTACCGACTGTAACGACAGGTTGTTTAGACAGGAACTTGACAAGAGTGATGTAACGGCGTGTCTTGTGACGTGACTAGCACAACCAGCTGTCGTGTATTTGATGAAGACAGCCGACAGCCGTATAGTTGTTAAGTCAGTATCGTTACATGTGATTGTTTTAGCCATAGCCAGTGGTCGTGTGGTCGTTTAAGACAGCCAGTGGTCGTGTGGTCGTTTAAGACAGCCAGTGGTCGTGTGGTCGTTTAAGACAGCCAGTGGTCGTGTGGTCGTCGTTCAAGACAGCCAGTGGTCGTGGTCGTTCAAGACAGCCAGTGGTCGTGGTCGTTCAAGACAGCCAGTGGTCGTGTGGTCGTTCAAGACAGCCAGTGGTCGTGTGGTCGTTCAAGACAGCCAGTGGTCGTGGTCGTTCAAGACAGTGGTGTGGTCGTTCAAGACAGTGGTCGTGTGGTCGTGTGGTAAGACAGCCAGTGGTCAAGACAGCCAGTGGTCGTGTGGTTAATGCTCCACCTGTTGATTGACTGACGTATGGCTGTGTCCTGCTGTCTGCTGTTTCTTTCCTGTTGTCTGTTGTTTCTCCTGTGTTGTTTGCTGTTTCTCCCTTGTTGTCTGCTGTTTCTCTGCTGTTTCTCTCTTGTTATCTGCTGTTTCTCTCCTGTTATCTGCTGTTTCTCTCCTGTTGTCTGAAGTTTCTCCCCTGTTGTCTGCTGTTTTTCTCCTTGTCTGCTGTTTCTCTCCTCTTGTCTGCCATTTCGTCTCTGCTGTTCCGCTGCAACTGTTATCTGCCTTCCTGCTGCTGTAGATACTGTGACCTGCTCGCCCACCCACCACCACCACCACCACCACCATAATTTAATAGCGATAATTGAACGGGGAGATGATGTGTTAACTCACCTAGAGAAGTGCTTGAGGGAACAGGGTGTGAACGAGTAGGGGTGTGAACGGGTAGGAGTAGGGGTGTGAACACGGTTAACGGGTTAGGGAGGGGTTAACGAGGGGAGGGGAGGGAACTGGCAGACCGATAGATAACACCGGAGGCAGCCTGATTAGACAAGACGGTTGATGGATTGAGGAAGAGGTGGATGGGAGGAGGGAGGGAGGGAAGGAGGAGGTGGGGAATGAGGAGGTGGAGGGAAGGAGTGGAGGTGGAGGGAAGGAGTGAAGGTGGAGGGAAGGAGTGGAGGTGGAGGGAAGGAGTGGAGGTGGAGGGAAGGAGTGAAGGTGGAGGGAAGGAGTGGAGGTGGAGGGAAGGAGTGGAGGTGGAGGGAAGGATTGAAGGTGGAGTGAAGGAGTGAAGGTGGGATCAGGGAGTTTATAAGGGACTGAAGGATTGGGACTCCTCTCCTCTCTCCCTTCCTAGTTTCTTCTCCCTGCCTCTCCTTCTCTCTCCCTCATTCCCATTTCCTCTCCTACTCCCTCTCTTTCAACCTCCCTCCCCCCCTCTCTACTCTTATCCTACAGCCTCCCTCTCTCCCTCTTCTCCCATACCTTCCCCCTCCCTCCTTATCCCCCTTCCCTCTCTTACCTTTCCCCTACTCTCTCTCACCCTCCCTTATTCTCTCTCCCTTTCCCCTCCCCCTCCCTACCCCGCCAGTCATTGATCCAGGCTGGCGGGCAGATGGCGTATATACGGGCAGGTCTACGCTATCATCACACGTGGAGTCGAGACACTTGCGTAACACTGCCTGAGAATGGTGACCTACGACGCCCCCTCCCCCTCATGTGTGGACGTGTGCGCTTTTATCATCGTTATTTATCTTTCATCATCATTATCCTCTCTCTGGACACTACCATCATCATCATCATCATCAATCATCATCATCATCATCATCACCACATAACACTGTTACCAATATCAGCATAACATTAGGTGTTTGTTCAATCACCTGTAATTAGTATGTAAATAACGCCACTAATTACCAGCTCAGGTGTGAAGAGACAGACTTGGGTTATTATTTGTCGTAGGTGAGTTTAATCGTGTTATCTCTCTCTCTCTCTCTCTCTCTCTCTCTCTCTCTCTCTCTCTCTCTCTCTCTCTCTCGCTATGAACACCGAAGGAAATTAGAGGGGTAAGGAAAATACCAGAGGACAGATGGAACGATGATAGAGGGAAGGAGAGGGGAAGAGAGGGATAATATAGAATGGGTGGATGGAGGAGACGAATGATGATATCGAATGAGAAACAGGTAGTGGGCAACTGAAGAAGAGAGTGGTTGAGAAAGACTATGATAAAGAGGTGTGGACAGACAGACAGAACAGAATGCTTTATGGTATGAGGTAAAGGGGGATAAGAAGTAATTAAGTGGTAAAGTGTAGTTAGGGACAAACAGAGTAGATGGAAATAACTCGTTAACGATAAGTACAAAGGGAGAATAGAGGAGGATTAAAAAAAAGAAATATGGAGATAAGATGAAAGTATAGATGAGAGAGAGAGAGAGAGAGAGAGAGAGAGAGAGAGAGAGAGAGAGAGTCACAAGGTACAAGAATAAAGAGAACGAGAATAAAAGGGGAGATATGAAGATAAAAATGATGAAGTATAACTATGATAAAGTAGTGAGAGGGATACACACACACACACACACACACACACACACACACACACACACGGTAAAAAAAATCTAAGTAAATTTTTTTAGTACAGATAAAAATGGTAAAGTTGTGAAATATTTAATGTTACTCTGAGTGTTGTTTTGTGTTTAGTGTAAAGAATTAGTGATAACTCGTGAAAAATAAAATAAAAGGATTAATTAGAAAAATAAGGAAATAAACGTGAATATTATTAAGTGTAGCGAAAGTAAACATTAAAAAATATTGAAAAAGTGGTAAAGTAAAGCGGGGAATCACTTAAGTGTACCGTGTATAGTTGAAGACAGCTATGGATCGGTGTGGGTTTGGGTATACATGAGTGTAGAGTTAAGTGAGGCGTGTGACCCAGGCGCCAGGATGGGTGACAAGCCGCCCTCTGCACGGACTCCTGAAGTGCAGGAGATCGTGGAGAAGCTGCTCAAACTACAGGCGGAGAAGAACAAGAAGAAACAGAGGCGGTGAGTATTGTTGTGTGTGTGTGTTTAGCGAGAACAGTGCTGGGAGGTTATCCTTCAGAGTGATGCAGGAGACCTTGATCAAATTGTTATCTAACTGGTGAGGGTGTTATCAAACTTCTAGCCAATGTTATCAAACTCCTGAATACATTGCTATCAGATTCCTCCACATGTCACTAAACACCTTGTCCCAATCTCGCGTTCACACCTGACCTTGAAGTGTGTCACGTCAGGTCAACCCCGTGAGAAGGACGACTGACACGGGTTTATTTAACAACCCGACGCTTAGATTCTCTTAGACCTTCGTTTTTCTTGTGTGTTTTTGTGATTTTCTTTTTTTTTAAGCAGACCTTCACTGGCCTTTGCTTATTGACTTACTGATGGATACTTTTTCAGGTACACTTTGCACTGGTAAAGGGAGTAAACGTCTCTGCGATATATATCTTGAAAACATCCCATATACTCTGTGTGATTTCCTCGGTGTTATAATTTAAAGGGGTGAATGTTCCTGCCTTGCCTCTTAACGAAGCCAGTTACTACTACTTATTTACGCTTGTGCCAGACCAGGAGAGTGCCACCAACCTGTTCTTGTGAGGGGGGGGAGGGGGTGAGTCAGGTGCCAAGCGTCCAGTGGCAGTTGATCTAATCTGCGCGCAGCACCACCACCGCCACCACCTGCTAGATGATGATGGGTCGCCCACTTTATACCATCGATGGCAACATCATCGTGGGTTTATCTCCATTATCTCCCTTCTTCCCAATCCTTATCCATCCTCCCTATCTTCTTCCTCCTTTCCTCCTCATGCCTCCCCTTCCCTCTCTCTACCGCCACCTCCCATAATGTGGTTGACACGGGGGTGGTGATTGAATCAGTCTACACACACATGGATGGTGTAATAAAATGGTTGTCTTTATTATTTCCTGCTGCGTCCACCTCTTCAACTCGTTGTACCCAGGAGATATGGCCACCCTCCAACATATGGCCAGCATCCGTCTTGTGGCCAGCCTTCAACATATGGCCAACCTCCGTTGTGTGGCCAGCCTCTAACATATGGTAACCCTTCGTTGTGTTTCCAACATATGGCCACCCTCTATCTTGTGGTCAGCTTCCATCATATGGCCTCCCTCCTTGTTGTGGCCAGCCATCGTGTTGTGGCCATGTTTGATCAGCCACCAGCATCTTGCCACACTTCTTGCAGGGTGTTTGTTGCCCAGGATGTTGTCATGGAAACCTGGGTAAATCCTACCGTGGAAGATGCTCGCTGGAGTCAGGACACACACACACACACACACACACACACACACACACGATAATAGGACACGGCTGGGAGCTTATCTACGACACGGTTGGGGTAGTAGTAGTAGTAAAAGTACAGTAGTTGTGGTGGCGTTACCATCTCAACTTGTCAACACAGAGAGAGGTACACCCCATAACACGTGTCTTATGGGCGGTTGAGACTCGTTACTTGCTGGAAGATCGTAAGTCGCTGTTTTTATTTTTCCTCCTCCGCAGTTTTCCCTCCTTACTGTCTGCTTCCATTAGCATTATTGGATTTTATTAAAGTTCCCTGTCGTTGTTTTTGTTTATATATAAAGATCCTGTTAAAATTCTCTTCCTCTCACCCCCTCGAGGCCCTCCCGACCCTGAGTTAGATGGCGCCCCTGTTCTAATTTGTTTTTCTTCTGGAATTTAGTTTATCCTGCGTGTGAGTTGTTTAAATACTCGTGTGTAATTCAGGTGTGTTCTTTTTTTATTTAATTGTATCTTAATGGAATGTAAGTACACTTAACTAGACACACACACATACACGACAGTCTTTCCGTCCAGAGACTGTGTCATTCCAACGCTTAACGAGGTATTGGTAGTCAGTTCAGGGGAAGAAATGTCTTTAATCGTAATACACATTCATTGACCTGTGAGGCGAGACGGAGGTGGGTGAGAGGTGGTTCAGTGTGTGGGTTATTTTTAGTCTGGGTCGATAGCAAACATGTGGTTGGCAGTCGGGTCACAGCCTCCACATGTGAGAGAAAACACACCATCAACAACAACAACAACAACAGTTTATTTAGTATTTTGAACGAGTGATCAACGTAATGTGTATGTGTGTGTGTGTGTGTGTGTGTGTGTGTGTGTGTGTGTGTGTGTGTGTGTGTGTGTGTGTGTGTGTGTGGTCCAATGTAAATGACTTCACGGGGTCCTGTGCCGCAGGTATTTTGGGAGGTCTCGTATTTCCCCTGAATTTGCATCTGTCGGAGTCTTTCACGCGTCCTGGTTCAGCTGACTGCATGTGGCCGGTGTAAAACTCCGGGAAACTTGAAGGAAAGTTTGAAGTAGGTTGGTAGTTTGATAGTACTGTGAGGTTGGCAAGATACGGTGACCAAAGGACTACTGTCACTGAAAAAAGTCCTGCCAGTCCTCCGTCCCATCCATGAACCCTGAGGCTCATGAACCCGAGACATGACACAGTGTTGGTCCCATAGACGGTGTACTCTGTGATGTCTCGGATTCACAGGTTCACGAGTCTCAGGGTTCATGGATGGGACGGACGGACGGACGGACGGACTGACTGACAGGACTTTTTTCAGTGACTACATATTATACATCATCGCACTTAGTCAATCACAAAAGGGCAAAAGGTGCAACTTAACCGCGAATTCCTCACAGTTTAGAGTAGACACTAGACAAGGTGTCAAGATGGATTTTAAGTTATAAGTTGTTTCTTGTACCAAAGTTCGAACTGATGTACACCGACTCAGATGACTTAACCTCTTGACTACGATACCTTGACCCCTTGACTACGTTGACAAACCCTTGAATACGATATGTATCTAATGCTGAATTAAATACCTCTACCTGCTACCTGTATATATGTCTGTACCTGTGGCAGTATTAATTATTTCTGAAGTAATTAAACTGAAACGAAGTGAAGGTGTCGGTATGGGAGGTGGTGGTAGTGATGATGGTGGTAGTGGTGATGGGAGTCCCCTCAGCCACCCCCTACATCACCAAGGTTGAGAGAATAAAGACAGATGTGTAGATATTTGTCTCCTTAAAGATTATGAGGTGCTGAGGGACCGTCGCCTTTTGTCATAGGACCGGATGACTCCAGTGACTTTCTTGTGTGAGTGACTGGAGTCTTTAATGACGCTCTTTTGGGAGTGACTGGAGTCATTTGTGTCGCTCTTGTGGGAGTGACTTGAGTCTTACTGACGCTCTTATGTGAGTGACTGGAGTCATTAGTGACCCATGAACACCACCTAATCCCGCACAGATACAAAATAAACAACAACAAACAACAATAATATCGACATGGGCTGGAGGTTTATTGAAGGGCTTCCGGTAAACACCGTACACAAATGATTTTTTTTATCATTCTTTTTCAGTTGATTGGTGAGTACTATCTGGCTCTGCGTCCATGAATATTGAGCCTTTAAGTCCTGGAGAATTAAATCATCGACCTTAAAGGATTATTTTATTCTCTTCGAAGGGCTAAACCATTGTTCTCTTAAGTGTAAACCATAGTCCACATAGGGTTAGAGTTAGACCATCCTCCTCAAAAGGTTAAAGCATCATCCTCAAAGAGTTAAGTCATCGTCGTCAAAGAGTTATACGGACTTTTTTTTAAATATTAATGTATGTCATCTTCGTTGAAAGGAAAACAATAAGATTTTCCTATAGTATCCGACCTATGAAGCCTCCCGTACATTTATGTCAAGAAAATTTATGAACTAATATTAAATACCATCTTTCTTCCACTGCTCTGCCAAGTCACCATCAAGATATCTTTAAGGAGTATTGTCGCCGCCAGAAGGTCTTTTGTTAGTCCAGGAGTCAGCAGGAAAGTTGTAAGATAGGTGGCACTCGTTCGATACACGTGGGTGGTAGGGGTGGTCACTGGTGGGGGTGGGGGTGGGTGGTCACTGGTGGGGGTGGGGGGTGGTAGGGTGGTCACTGGTGGGGTGGGGGAGATTGGCGTCCGGTGTGGGCGACAGCTTTGGGTAACTCTCCTTCCTGCTTCTCTGATTACTACTGTACACGAGGACGGGTGGTGACGAGGACGGTGGTGACGAGGACGGGTGGTGACGAGGACGGGTGGTGACGAGGACGGAGGTGGTGACGAGTGACGACGGTGGTGACGAGGACGGGTGGTGACGAGGACGTTGGTGACTAGGACGGGTGGTGACGAGGACGTGTGGTGACGAGGACGTGTGGTGACGAGGACGGGTGGTGACGAGGACGTGTAGTGACGAGGACGTGTGGTGACGAGGACGGGTGGTGACGAGGACGTGTGGTGACGAGGAACGTGTAGTGACGAATTAAAGATAAGAGCAAAAACTGAGAGGAATGAAGAATTCAAAATGGAAGAAGAATAAAGAAATACTAAGTAACCCAAAGAAAAAATAATAAGAAAGAAGAAAGAATCAAAGAAAGGAGGAAAAAGATAATATATTTTTTATAGAAGTGCCGACGCTCCTGGTGCTTGTGTGGTGACGGGAGGTTGCCATGGTGACGGTGGTGGAGGGGGAGGGGGGTGAAGCGTTAGATGAGTTTCCCGGATGTTGTGACATACGGTAAACGGGTTGGCGCCTGAAGCTCAGTACGTGGTGGTAGTGATTGGGCTATAACACGTACCGTCCTTAGTCGTGGTTGTATATGTAACATAACAATCGGTGTTCATGGTTGTTAGTATAATATTACAGTCATCCGATAATAGTTGATGTTAAAATAATAATGCCTGATAATGGTGGTAGTTGAGTCTCTCTCTCTCTCTCTCTCTCTCTCTCGACATGATTAATGTGTCTCACTCTGGAGTCGACTTGACGCTGTAATCTGACCCTGTATGTGCTCCTGTTAGGGGTGTCCTCGCTGGGCCAGGATGGGGGGGGTGGGAGTGTCTGGAGCCAGTATGGAAGTGTCTAGCTGGGTCATGATGGGGGTGTCTCCTGGGCCATGTTGGTGGTGTCTCACTGGGCCAGGATAAGAGGGAGTGGGCCATGGTTGGGGTGTCCTCGCTGGAGTGTGTCCTCTGTAGGCCAGGATGGGGGGTTCCTCGCTGTGCCATGGGTGTCCTCCTGGGCAGTGGTGGGGGGTGTCTCGCTGGGATGATGGGGTGTGGGCCTGCTGGGCCATGATAGGGTGTCCTCGCTGGTCATGATGGGGGGTGTCTCGCTGGGCCATGATAGGGGGTGTCCTCGCTGGGTCGTGTGTGTGATTATTTCGATGTGCAGTGAAATAACTTCTTTTCAACGGTGGTATGAAAGTTCGCTAGACAGCATACATAATGAGTGGAGGAGACGGAGAATGGTCGAGTCTCCCCTTGGGTTGGAGTCTGAACACCACCATCATCTTCACCACCATCATCTTCACCACGACCGTCACCACCACACGACCGCCACATTAGCACCACCACTTTAACCACTGCCGCCTTTACCGCCGCCGCCACCACCACCACACGACCGCCACACAACCGCCGCATTAGCACCACCACAACCACCACCACCACCATCACAACCACCACCACTTGTACAATGCTTCCCGGTGTCGCCATGACCTCGGGCGAGTGTTATCGATTATCTGTACCCATAGTGGAGGAGGTGGCCAGGGGCGTGTGTGGGCGACCCAGCCATGGCCCTCCAGTGTGAGGGGAGGTGGCCAGCCAGGGTGGGCAGTAAGTATGAGGCTGGTGCTGTAGGCTGTGATTATACTGTAACCTTTGCTGTTATTGATGCCACTTGTAATACTGCTGGTGGTGGTACTACTACTACTACTACTACTACTACTACTACTACTACTACTACTACTGACCTAGTTACTGGTAAAGCCACACACCTACAGCCCCAAGAATGAGTCACTTGAGTCAGCCTCACACCAATTAGTGTGTTGACTGTCAGTAATTATCGCTGTGATGAAGTCGTTAGAGTGAGCGGCTCCTTCGTCTGCCATTAAGCTGGTGGTCTATTCTTCCTGCTGGTAGTAGGACAGCTGGTGGCAGGACAGCTGGTGGCAGGACAGTTGGTGATAGGACAGCTGGTAGTAGGGCAGCTGGTGGTAGGACAGCTGGTGCCAGGACAGTTGGTAGTAGGACAGCTGGGAGCTGGACAGCTGGAGGCAAGACAGTTGGTGGCAGAGCATCAGCTGATGACAGCTGGTCTGGGACAGCTGGTAGTGAGACAGTTGGTGGTAGGACAGCTGGTGGCAGACAGCTGGTGGTGTCTGGCAGGACAGTTAGCTGGTTCTAGGACAGCTGGTGGGCAGGACAGCTCTAGGACAGCTGGTAGTAGGACAGCTGGTGGCAGGACAGCTGGTGGCAGGACAGTTGGTGATAGGACAGCTGGTAGTAGGGCAGCTGGTGGTAGGACAGCTGGTGCCAGGACAGTTGGTAGTAGGACAGCTGGGAGCTGGACAGCTGGAGGCAAGACAGTTGGTGGCAGAGCAGCTGGTGTCTGGGAAGTCGATGTTAGGATAGATGGTCTCAGGGCAGCTGGTGTCAATAGATGGTGTTAGGACAGCTGGTCAACTGGTGCTGTTAGGGCAGCTGGTGTCAACCACCATTCCCTCGTCTCTCCTCCATTCCCTGCCTTCATCTCTCCTTCCTTTCTCTCTTTCCAATCTCTTTTTCTCCTTCACTGTTCTCTCCTCTTTGGTTCCCACGTATAGTAGACTCTCCCGTGTATAGTAGACTCTCCCACGTATAGTAGACTCTCCCACGTATAGTAGACTCTCCCACGTATAGTAGACTCTCCCACGTATAGTAGACTCTCCCGTGTATAGTAGACTCTCCCACGTATAGTAGACTCTCCCACATATAGTAGACTCTCCCACATATAGTAGACTCTCCCACGTATAATAGACTCTCCCACATATAGTAGACTCTCCCACATATAGTAGACTCTCCCACATATAGTAGACTCTCCACTCTCCCACATAGTAGACTCTCCCACATAGTAGACCTCCCCACACATAGCAGACCTCCCACATGCAGACTCTCCCACACATAGTAGACCCCCACATAGTAGACTCTCCCACACATAGTAGACCTCCCCACGCATATTAGACTCTCCCACATATAGTAGACTCTCCCACATATAGTAGACTCTCCCACATATAGTAGACTCTCCCCACATATAGTAGACTCTCCCACATATAGTAGACTCTCCCACATATAGTAGACTCTCCCACATATAGTAGACTCTCCCACATATAGTAGACTCTCCCACATATAGTAGACTCTCCCACATATAGTAGACTCTCCCACATATAGTAGACTCTCCCACATATAGTAGACTCTCCCACATATAGTAGACTCTCCCACATATAGTAGACTCTCCCACACATAGTAGACTCCCCCACGTATATTATTTTTATTGTTAATTAAATTATTATTACTTTTATATTTTTAAGAGTTTTTATAGTTTATTAAACATCTGGAGGAATAAACACATAATTAGTTTAACTGTATAAAGAATCTATTAAATTTGGGGTCCAGAGAAAATATTGGAAAATTGCATTTGTGATTTTCTATTTAATTAAACAATAATTTGTAAAAGTCAACACCACAACTTTTTGTTCAGGGTACTGTTATAATTTGTGTAAGTTTGTCATTTATTGTAGTTTGTGAAAAGTTTGTATATTTTGTGGAGTTTGTGAAAGTCTCTCTCTCTCTCTCTCTCTCTCTCTCTCTCTCACTCCGGAAGCAGCATCCGGGGCTGGTGGCGTGAGATGGTTGTCATGGTGACCCACCGGCTGGCTCTCAGGATCTCCTCTCCTTCCGTTGCTCGAGGATGCTGCTCTGACTTTTTCAATGACCTATATTTTTTTTACGTAATTTTTATTTCTGTGATGTTGGATTTTTATTTTTTATTAGTCGTTTATAATAATGCCTAATGATGTCTTTTGAACTCTGATGAAGAAAAGTTAACAAATGATGGCTAAAGCGTGTCTTAACTAGCCTAATTGGCCTATTAATTCTATACAAACTACTACCTTGTTTTTTGATAATGTTCCCCAACACTGGGAGCTGGTGACGCCTTGGTACAGATTCGTGCAGGCGTGAAAATAATGTATTTTATACTGATTTATTTCCGGGTACGAGGAAAATGGTTTAAAGGTGATAACATTAACAATACTAATAATGATTATGATGATAAAGAATAATAAAGTTCTTCATATTACTGGGAACACACACACAGGATGCGCGCGCACGAGAGAGAGAGAGAGAGAGAGAGAGAGAGAGAGAGAGAGAGAGAGAGAGAGAGAGGTGGGGATTTTTCTTCCATTTTCCAATGAATCGAACAAGTTAACGTACTACTTTCTTATACTGTGTGAGGTACCATTATTTTGTGTGTGTGTGTGTGTGTGTGTGTGTCTTCACCACACAGTTATATAGGACACACACACCAGCAAGGTTCCATGTATATTTGATTACGTCATGAGAGAACTAAAGAATCATTTGTTGTAGCGTGAAGGAAAAAGCTAATTGAGGGCCACCAGTTGCCTCATAAACCAAGGTGAGGGAAGACTTTACTAACTGTGAGGTGATGTAGGTAAGGGGGTGAGGTAGGTAAGGGGGTGAGGTAGGTAAGGGGGTGAGGTAGGTAAGAGGTGAGGTAGGTAAGGGGGGTGAGGTAGGGTAAGGGGTGAGGTAGGTAAGGGGTGAGGTAGGTAAGGGGTGAGGTAGGTAAGGGTGAGGGGTAGGTAAGGGGGTGAGGTAGGGAGGGGTGAGGTAGGGTAAGGGGTGAGGTAGGTAAGGGGTGAGGTAGGTAAGGGGGAGGTAGGTAAGGGGTGAGGTAAGGGGGTGAGGTAGGTAAGGGGGTGAGGTAGGTAAGGGGTGAGGTAGGTAAGGGGGTGAGGTAGGTAAGGGGGGTGAGGTAGGTAAGGGTGAGGTAGGTGGGGTGAGGTAGGTATAAGAGGTAGGTAAGGGGGTGAGGTAGGGTAAGGGTGTAGGTAAGGGGGGTGAGGTAGGTGGGGGGGTGAGGTAAGGGGTGAGGTAGGTAAGGGTGAGGTGGGTAAGGGGGTGAGGTAGGTAAGGAGGTAGTAAGGGTGAGGTAGGTAAGGGGGTGAGGTAGGTATGGGGTGCAGGAGGAAGATAATGGAGGTAATGTGTGGAAGGAAAGTTAGGTTAGGAAGACAGTTCTCATCTCTCCTTCCCCCCCCTCTCCCTCCTTTCCTTCCCTCTCCTTCCTCTCTCACTCCTCTCCCCACTCTCTCTCTCTCTCTCTCTGTCTCCCTCTTCTTTCACTCTCTTTTCTCACTCTCTCCCTCTTCTCTCTCTCTTCTCCCACCCTCTCACTCTCTCCCTCTTCTCTCTCTCCTCTCACTCTCTCACTCTCTCTCTTCTCTCACTCCTCAAATCCTCTTAATAGGTCTTAAGACTTAACCTCAAGTAATTTATATAACAAGACACTTACCCACCAGCGTAAAGGCCATCATGGAGACACTTAATAACCTAACTTAACCTTTGTGTTATATAGACGTAAGGGTCAATTTCCGGTGCTGTAATAAGGTGGTATATGTCTTTAGTCAATATGTTTGTGATGATGACATTAACCGGAGAGGTTGTGTAAGAGTGGGAGAGGTTGTGTATGAGTGGGAGAGGTTGTGTAAGAGTGGGAGAGGTTGTGTATGAGTGGGAGAGGTTGTGTATGAGTGGGAGAGGTTGTGTATGAGTGGGAGAGGTTGTGTATGAGTGGGAGAGGTTGTGTAAGAGTGGGAGAGGTTGTGTAAGAGTGAGAGAGGTTGTGTAAGAGTGGGAGAGGTTGTGTAAGAGTGGGAGAGGTTGTGTAAGAGTGGGGGAGGTTGTGTAAGAGTGGGAGAGGTTGTGTAAGAGTGGGAGAGGTTGTGCGAGGGGTTACCATAAGCATATTAGGTAAATTACTTTACCAATAACCATGATTAATTATTCTCTCTCTCTCTCTCTCTCCTCACACTTTTGTAAAACTTGGTAATTGGGGTCAATTTTTTACCCGTAAGGATTTCTTGAGACTCGCTAAATTGAGGTCAAATTTGTAGGAAAAACATGTTATTTGATATTTTCCCGACCCGTGTGTGGATTAGAGGGGGAAAAGAGGGAAGGTATGGTCTTGAGAGGGAAGGTATGGTCTTGAGAGGGAAGGTATGGTCTTGAGAGGGGACGATGTTGTCTTGAGAGGGGACGGTGTGGTCTTGAGAGGGGACGGTGTGGTCTTGAGAGGGGACGGTGTGGTCTTGAGAGGGGACAGTGTGGTCTTGAGAGTGGAAGGCGTGGTCTTGAAAGGGGAAGAGGTGTTGAGAGAAGAGAAAGGGTGGGTGGTCTTGATAGGGGAGGGCGGACCAGCATTTTAGCTGAAGGTCCGTGTAGGTAACATTCTTACAGAGAGAGACAGGAAAAACTGACAGATAGAGACAGATCCAGTGAAGCAGACAGAGAAAAATAACAAGAGTAAATACTAATAATGATAAAAGTAAATGGAACCTAATTTTGCTGTGATAGTAAAAAATAAAAAAATAAATGCGGTAGTAGCAACATATTTCTGGGAATAATGTAAACAAATAAATATGACCGGGTAGCGTAACCTTGATATATGGATAGCCCTCCCTCCCCTTCTACCTCCCGGCTCCTCATGCCTTCTCCTACTCTTACCTCCCGACTCGTCCCGCCTTCTTCTCCTCCTCCTATCCCCATCCTTTCCCTCCTCCCGCGTCCTCCTCTCCCTCTTCCTTCTACCTCTTGCCTTCCTTCGTCTTCTCCTCCTCTAATCCCCTTCCCTTCCTCCTCCTCCCGCGTCCTCCTCCTCCCCCTTCTACCCTCATCCCTCCCTCCTCCTAACCCCTCCATTCCTCCTCATCCTCCGCCACCTACTTCTCCTCCTCCTCTGGGAACACTGCCGGAAACCTGAGTGAAGAATATTACTTTTTTTTTTAACCAATTTGCTGCCAGAACAACTTCCCTCTGCCTCCCTCACCATGTTATCTCGGCTCCATTACCTCCTCCTCCTCTTCTTCTTCCACCCCTCCTCCTCCCCCTTCTCTTCCTCCTCCCCTTCTCTTCCTCCTCCTTATCTTCGTCTCCCCAATTCTTCCTCACCTTCCTCACTCACGGGTCTTACAAATTACGGAGTCCCCCTCCCCTTAGCTGCCTGGTGCTCACGATAAATAAATTCATTAATAAACTGAGATAAAAAAACAGAAGTGTGAAAAGTACTTGAGATTGATGACTTAAGTTAGAATACAGAGGATGGATAATAACACGTAGGTAGAGGTGAGATAATCTCTCCAGTATCTCACCGAGGGAGAGAGACATTCCTTGGTGTAAATTTACCAAGTGAATCTAATATCAGGTTTTCTTAAATCTACCTGCCGCGTGTGTTGACCTGCCCTTCCTGCCTGCTTTACTCTCTCTCTCTCTCTCTCTCTCTCTCTCTCTCTCTCTCTCTCTCTCTCTCTCTCTCTCTCTCTCTCTCTCTCTCTCTCTCTCTCTCTCTATGGTTTTCCAATTATCAGTTTTTCTTCACTATTATTTCTATCGAGATTTCAATTGCTTTTCTTGTTTTGTCTTGAAGGATAAATGTATTCTTGTAGTGGCCAAGTGGAGATATAGATGGTGGAGACAGATGGATAAGTCGAATGAGAAGATGATAAATACGACTAGAAGAAGGAGGAGGAGGAGGAAGAGAAAGGGGAAGAAATGAGTGAATTGGTAAGAGAAGAATAAATTAATGACTGAGCGGTAGTGTCAGGACAGGTAGAAAATAAAAAGAAATTAAGAATGAAGAAACACACACACACACACACACACACACACACACACACACACACACGAGACAGAATGAGTTTACCTTATTAGAGAAGACGGAAGCTTCATGTTTACAGAGAATGGAACTTAACTACCTAGAGCGGGAAGACTAAACCAGATTTGTAACTACTATATTGCGGCTTTGTTATAGGACCGTGTTTGTTATAGGACCGTGTTTGTTATAGGACCGTGTTTGTTATAGGACCGTGTTTGTTATAGGACCGTGTTTGTTATAGGAACGTGTTTGTTATAGGAACGTGACTGTTATAGGAACGTGACTGTTATAGAAACGTGTGTGTTGTAGGACCGTGTTTGTTATAGGACCGTGTTTGTTATAGGACCGTGTTTGTTATAGGACCGTGTTTGTTATAGAAACGTGTTTGTTATAGGACCGTGTTTGTTATAGGAACGTGTTTGTTATAGGAACGTGTTTGTTATAGGACCGTGTTTAGCAAAACATTGTTTGTTATAGGGAACGTGACTGTTATAGAAACGTGTTTGTTATAGGACCGTGTTTGTTATAGGACCGTGTTTGTTATAGAAACGTGTTTGTTATAGGACCGTGTTTGTTATAGGAACGTGTTTGTTATAGGAACGTGTTTGTTATAAGAACCAGATAGACATAGCTCATATACAAAGACATTTCGGTCCTTTGTGCAAATATGTATTGTGGAGTGAGCTTAGGTGAATGTGTAAGTGGGTGGATGAGTCGGTCGGTGGGTGAGTAAATCGATGGATGAATGAGTGGGTGGATGGATTAGTAAGTAGGTGGATGAATAAGTGGTGAGTGATTGAGTAACAAGTGAATAGATGAATGAATAAGTGGGTAGATGGATGAGAGAGTGGTTAGGTGGGTGAGTGGAAGAGTGAGTAACTGGTATGGATGAGTGATTGGGTGACTGAGTAAGAGGGTGGGTGGATGAGTAGGAGTTTTATATACCACCACAGGTAATAGAGAACCTCACTATGCAGGTAACCATCTCTTAATGAACTTTGGCGTCAGGTGACCCAAGAATTCTGCTACCTGTGCGTGTTAAGCGTGTGGGAGAATGACACGGGAGGAGAGACACCTTCCTTCCCTCCCTCCCTCCTTCCCTTCTTTCTTTTTCTTTCTTTCTTCCTTTCCCTCCGTCCTCCCTTCTTCCTTCCTTTCCTCCCTCCTTTCCCCTTACCTCCGTTCTCCTCCTCCGTTGCTCTCCTACTATTTCTCTATCCTTCTCCCGTTTCTCCATCTCTCCCTACAGTCTAGACGCCTCTCTCTACATATATGTCTACGTGTGTGTGTGTGTGTGTGTGTGTGTGTGTGTGTGTGTATGTGTGTGTGTGTGTGTGTGTCACCCCATTATACATTACTGCCGCACATATTCGGGTGGGCGGGAGGATGACGACATTCGGGCGCGCTGATTGGCTGGTCCCCGAGGTTGTGTTGTCTCCTCGCCCACTGACCCGCCCAGGTGACTAATGACCCGTCTCTCTCATGTTTACCTGTGTAATAGTGCTACACCAATGAGAACACTTAACCTACATGTACACCAATGAGAACACTTAACCTACATGTACACCAATGAGAACACGTAACCTACATGTACACCAATGAGAACACTTGACCTGCACCAATAAGAACACTTGACCTGCACCAATAAGAACACTTGACCTACACCAATAAGAACACTTGACCTGCACCAATAAGAACACTTGACCTGCACCAATAAGAACACTTGACCTGCACCAATAAGAACGCTTGACCTGCACCAATAAGAACACTTGACCTACACCAATAAGAACACTTGACCACCAATAAGAAACACCTTGAACCCTGCACCAATAAGAACATGACCTACCAATAAGAACACTTGACCTACACCAATAAGAACACTTGACCTGCACCAATAAGAACACTTGACCTGCACCAATAAGAACACTTGACCTGCACCAATAAGAACACTTGACCTGCACCAATAAGAACACTTGACCTGCACCAATAAGAACACTTGACCTACACCAATAAGAACACTTGACCTACACCAATAAGAACACTTGACCTACACGTACCATTGTGAGTTCATCTTGAAAATGGTTAACAAAAAAATTCTCAAGTACACACCTGTTCACACCTGTTGGTTCTCTTAATTATCTCAATTTTCTCTTTTCTTCTCATTACAGGTGAGTGAATGACTTCTCAACACCTACAAGACGTAAGTTAAGAGAGTTGTGTTAAGTTCTCAGTATATAGACTTCTCTCTCCATATGATCCGTTAGATGGAGGTTTCGCATCTAACGGACCCTCGATATACCGGACTTTCTTCTCCATATAATCCGTTAGATGGAGGTTTCGCATCTAACGGACCCTCGATATACCGGACTTTCTTCTTATAATCCGTTAGATGGAGGCTTAGCATCTAACGGACCCTCGATATACCGGACTTTCTTCTTATAATCCGTTAGATGGGGGCTTAGCATCTAACGGACCCTCGATATACCCGACTTTCTTCTTATAATCCGTTAGATGGGGGCTTAGCATCTAACGGACCCTCGATATACCGGACTTTCCTCTTCATATAGTCCGTTAAATAGAGGATTCACTTTATATTCTTCTCATTGGTATATCTATGTCTTTCTCAGTGTTACGTGTTCATGACTTATGAATCATACCAGTGGTCATCATTCTCATATTTATCAAGTGTATGAAGAATTATGCAGTTCGTTGTATAACGTGACACATAATGAAGCAACTTTGTCAGCAGAAATATCAAGGGACTTTGTAAACATAAACATCAAAGGATTTTGTAAACACGAACCTCAAAGAACTATGTAAACACCCCGTACACCCAAACATGTCCTGTGTACTCAGTTTGTTTTGCCTGTGTGTTTTAGTACATATTATTACTGTACATTATTAGTACATATACGAATATAAGGAATTAACATATATCAGATGTTTCTCGGTCTCTTAATATAAGGATATTTTACCTTAATTATGTTATATAAGGTCAGATAAGGTTAACTTTGATTAGGTTAGGTCTCCCTTCCCCCAACATCTCTGCCACGCCTTCCATTTTCAATATCTTCCTCATTTCCTCTAAACTTTCCCAAAAAACTTTTTCACTCGCTCTCTAACCAAAAAAAAAAAAAAATTCTATAATTGTAGATCTGAAAAAATCGTTTGAGGCGCATTTCACCCAGGAAGGAAGAGAAAGTTCTTCAGCCTTGGAGTGAAAGTGTTCTTGGGGGTGAAAGTCCTGTATGGGGGTAATTGAAAGTTTTCGGTGGGTTAGTGAAAGTCCTCTCATGGATTAGTGAAAGTTTTCTCTGGGGAGTGAATGAAAAACCTCTCGGGTGTGGAGTAAGAAATTCCTCTCTCTGGGGAGTAAGAAAGTTTTCAGAGGGGAGAGAAAGTTATGGGTGGGAATGCCAAGTGAAAGTGTCGTACAAACAATGTGTGAAATGGAAACTTTCTGAGAAGGAAGATGGATGTTTACTGATAAGCTGAGTAAATAAAGAGAGAGAGAGAGAGAGAGTATATAAATACATACGAGGAAAGTTGGAATAAGAGAGAGAAAGGGGGAGGGCAAAGGAATAGTGTGAAAGACAAATGGATAGAAACGATACAGAAAGTAAAGATAAATCAAATCAAACTGTAAAACACAAACAGACAGACACAGACATAAATTCACAAACATTCAGACAGACAGATAAATTCACACACACACACACACACACACACACACACACACACACACACACACACACACACATATATAATATCGTTCATCATCCGGGTCTTCACGGAGGGTTGGGTCGCTGGAGTCAGTGGGTGCAGGAGGAGGTGGGCGGGCTGTGGGCGTGAAGAGGAGACATCCGAGGGTTATTCAGGGAGTCAGTGGGTCAATGTAGCTGCCGGAGGGTGTACCTGACTCATGCTGTTACCCTGAGAGACACACACACACACCTGGATACAGACGCTGACACACAGATACAGACATAGATACAGACACACAGATACGGACACACAGACACACAGACAGACACGTAGACACAAACAAACAGGTAAAGTGTCCCAGTCTTTATTTGTTTTAATTATACGCTATTAGTTGTAGACAGGTGAGCTGACATACAGTACATCACACCTGTTCTCATAACCTGTTTCAGCGTGTGCGTGTGTGTGTGCACCTGCTAATTGGGTAGCATGAAAGAGTAGATTGGACGAAGTTACATAGATCAACACTGCTTCTATCTGTTATCATATTCTTACTAATTAACGAGCGTCTGTATGTTCATTTATGTGTTAATTGGGTAAGGAGAAAGTGTGGGGGTGAGGTAACTGGGCTCACTATACATGACTTACTACTGCATATGGAAATGTAAACAGATGCTCCTTGCACATGCGTATACCACCAGACAGACCTCAGCTGTTTCCTTGCAACTGTGACTCATTCTTGCGTGGGTGGTGATGATGCAATGGCGTTTGTATGTAGGGAATAAGAAATAGGTGTAGTATATATGTGAAGACTTAGATAGGAGGAATGAAGGAAGAATTAAGACTTAAGGAGGATAAGATGAGGAGAGGGAGGAAATAAAAGGAGAAAGGGAGATCCAGTGAGCGACCTCTGGCAGTGCAGTCTCTCTCCTCAGTTCAATACAATGGTGGGACGCTCTGCTTGGGGTGGCCTGGGTGGGTGGGTGCCGGGGGTGTGGGTGTGTGTGTGCGTGGGTGGGAGCCGGGTGTGTGTGGGTGGGTGCCGGGTGTGGGTGGGTGGGTGCCGGGTGTGAGTGTGGGTGGGTGGGGGAGTGAATCAACTTGGGTACTCGGTCAAAAAGCCACGCGGACAATTACACCGTGACGAAATCCCAATTGACCAAAATATCATGGGTAGATTTCCCACTGGACAATATACTAATCACCTAACAATATTCAACTGGACAAAATTGAGGTCAGGTTTGGGTAGGTAAAGAGTAGTTAGGTCAGGTCAGGTCAGGTTAGGTTAAGGAACGTTAGGTCAAGTTAGATTAGGTTTGGTTAGGATATCTTGGATTATGCTATGTTAGGTTACGTTAGGATAGCTTTGGTTAGGTTAAGATGGTCAGGTTAGGTTAGGATTGCTCAGATTAGGTTAAATTAGGTCAGTTTAGGTTAGGTTAGGTTAAATTAGGTCTGGTTAGGTTAGGTAGTCTTTTGCCCTACAGATGCTTACCACCACAACCCCCTCCCCTTAACTCTTTCCCATCTCTCACACACTTAATATATTATTATTATTATTATTATTATTATTAGTATTATTTTTATTATTATTATTATTATTATTTGTTGTTGCTTATTATGATGCGTATAAAAGTAGTTACCGAACACCACCACCCAGAGCAGACACCAGCATAACGAGGTGATATAAGTCATTACTGCCACTAATTACCTTTCATCAGCTTCAGTAATGCTTCTGTCAATGTATATTTTTTACGGGGATAATGATTGGTCAATTCATTATAGGAACACTGGTGGTGATTGGGTGTTTTGTGATTGGTTAGTGGAGGTGACGAGGGTTGGGATTGATTAGTGGTGACGAGGACTGTGATTGGTTAGTGGAGGTGACGAGGGTTGGGATTGGTTAGTGGTGACGAGGGTTGGGATTGGTTAGTGGAGGTGACGAGGACTGTGATTGGTTAGTGAAGGTGACGAGGACTGTGATTGGTTATTTATGTCATTGACTATTTTTTATATTCATTATTTACGAGTATTATTGCTTTCTGTTGAACGTTTACTGTTGGCTGTTAACGTTTACTGTTGTCTGTTAACTTTTCCCTTTGGCTGGTAACGTTTTCTGTCGGATGGAACGTTTATATTCATTTTCTTTAGGCGATGAACGTTTTCTCTGGTACAGCCACTGGGAGGGACTCAGCGGTGAACACACACACACATACACACACACACACATACACACACACACACACACACAAAGTCGGGAAGCACTTACCAATGCACCTTTGGTCAAAAATAATTTAATAAACACACTTATACCACACATGCACTCACACCACTCACACTCATACCACACATGCACTCACACCACTCACACACGCATACTAAGGTAAGGATGCACTTCACTAAGGACTCGCTTAAGCGATAATTTTTTAACGATCACCAACAGCTGGTCTCTATGCTGGTGAGGGTAACCTTGAGGGAAAACTTAAGAGTAAATTTGAGTGTAAATTTGAACATTGACTTGAGGGTAAACTTGAGGGTAAACTTAGGAGTAAACATCGGGGTAAACTTAAGGATAAACTTGGGAGTAAACTTGATAGTAAACTTTAAGACGTAAACTTCAGGGAGGGTAAACTTGACGATACAGGTAGCTCTGCATAATGGTCATCCTGGGTCAGTGGTCATTATTGAAGGTCACCGTCCCTCCCTCCACGTTAGGAAGTCTCCACAGTAATCAATTTAAACAGATGAAATAATTGATCTTTTTCCCCTAGTGATACCTCCTTGAACCCCTTACTCCTTTGACAACCTAAGATGGAGGTCAAAAGAGGTCAGGTCGGGGTAGTGTTGGAGGAGGTCAGGTTGGGAGGGAGTCACCCACCGCAGGAATATACAGTAGAGTGAAGGGAATTCTCATTGAACGATAAAAAGGGTTTCCCATTGATGCAGTATTTTGGTAGGTGGCAACGTGGGCAGAGCTGGAAAGCTATTTGGCAACTCTCTTCCTGCCGGCTTCTCGATCAGCTGTGCCAGGGCTGTAAATGTGTTCCTTGGGTTTTATTGGTTTGATCTCTCGTGTATAATAGATTTTCATATTAATTTATGTGTTTATTAAGGATGTGATATATGTATTGTATATGTCCCATGGTGTTTGTGTGTAATTAGTTTTTACTTGGATATACTAAAATGAGGGTTGTGTGGTGGCAGTGTGTGGTAACAAGAGCCTTTGGTCCTGGGTTGCTCGACGCCAGTGTGGCTCTATCAGTTGCTTGGTAAGGATGGAGGCTGTTGGTGGCCGATGGTGAGGATGTCACGGAGAGGAAGTGATCGAACACAGCGTGACACGGAGCACACAATCGCATTCATTAGAAGTTAACCAAGTCTATAGTTTGCCTTTGTTCATTTTATTTTGCTCTCCACTGCGTCCGTCTTTGTGTTGAGCCGGGGTACATTATATCGATGGCCAACGTTCATTATGGGCTCTGTTAATTTCAGTTTGAGAATCTGTTATTAATACTTAGATTATTATTAAATCTTTGGTTGTGTTAATACAGTTTTATGAATCTAAAGAACCGTAAATGATCCCAATTACTGAAAACCGTCTACAAGGAAGATCTCACAAGTGGCCACAACACCAAGCTACTGTGCCGTCCTCTCAAGCGTTAATGGTAATCGGTGTCACCTGGTGGTCATAACCCCGTCGTGGGCTTGACATTAATTCGGGGAGCGAGGGTGTTGGGAGGTAGACGGAGAGAGACCGAGAGAGATAATAACGGGGGTGGTGGTGGTGGTGGTGAGCCGCTCCTGGACTGCGCATGGCGGGAGTCACTTATCAACAAATGATAGCCGGTCGACACCATGCCTTATTCACAAGCGTGGCGTCGCCCCCGGGCCTCTAAGATAACCCAGCGTTACCACCTGGTAAGATATCGACTTGTTCTTCACTACTTTTTTGTATCCTCACGTAATTTAACTTGTAACTAATTAATAAGAGTTTAACGATTCTCACAGCCATGGTTGATATTATAACAACTTTATTTACTGTACACTTAAGCATGGCAATTCTTACAATGCTTTTAAGAAGTAGTCACATGAGGTCTCGTACGACTTTACAGTATCAGCAAGCTGATGTTACAGTGAGCACATATATGTATGCATGGTAGAAATAATTATCTTCCTCTTCCCACTGTTGTCTGTACGGTTTATGAAAGTGTTAAACTTGTGTTTTATTGGCCATTCTTTTAGTTTTATTTGTTCATTATGATAAAGGACAGCCAGTGTTATGTTGTTTATTGCTAACAACCTTCTGGTCGGGGTTATTGCAGAGAGGGAGTCCTAGATAACCAGGGTGAGGGTGACCCTAGATAAGAAGGGCGAGGTGGCCCTGTTGCCTCACGTCACGTCTGCAGGATATGTGCCAGATACAGTCCGGCACAATGAAGAGGAGGTCAGTGGCAGCTACCACCTATGTACCTTCTTGGTGCCCTAGAACAGTATATATGTGGCCTAGTCCCCTCTAGTCTCTCTAGATGAGTGTATAGAACAGGTATTTTCCTTGTAGCCAAGCGTCACACCTCGCGTGGACTTGATGGACCTAGTAATTGATGTTGTGTACTTGAGTAGCAGTTACCGAGTTGGTTTACTGTTAAATGCATCCCAGGATTTTTGTCTAGACAGTTGCGTCAAGTATTGCTGTTGTTCACTTCAGCTAAATAAACTGTTTCAATTTCATTGTTTTGTAGCAAGAGGAGTGTTGTAGATGTCTTGGTTCTTCTGTAGATGCTTCTTGTTAACTAGATGTGTATATTAACTGAATATATAGATCATTGTATATACTGTATATATATAGAGAGAAGTAATGTTGGAATTGCTAAGCATTTTTGCTACAATATCAAGAAAAGTGAATTGAGAAGGTTTCTTAAGGTGTTTTCTCACTAACTTGGTATCTTATCTTATATCTTGGATTATGTACAGTCGTCTGCACTTAAACCTGGTAAACCGGCTGCCGCGTTTTGTGAGATGTGGCAATTCTGTGTTTGTTTACATCATATTAAACTCCCGGAATGGCCTTAAAGAACCTCACAATAGTAATCCGACTAAGATGGTAGATAAACATATAAACATTCCACAGAGTTGCCACATCTCACAAAGTGCACCAGACACTGTACCAGGTATAAGTGCAGGCGACTGTACATCTTGATGGTTCTTAAAGGAGTGTCTGTTATGTATCAAGTCGTTCACAGGTATACACGTGAATTCTCTTTACCTGTGGTTGTTTTCTTAGAAGTGAAGACCTGTCAGACCTGTTACTAGTGTCTGGTGTTATCTTGAAGACCTGTCAGACCTGTTACTAGTGTCTGGTGTTTTTTTTAAGACCTGCCAGACCTGTTACTAGTATCTGGTGTTATCTTGAAGACCTGTCAGACCTGTTACTATTGCCTGGTGTTATTTTAAGACCTGTCAGACCTGTTACAAGTGTCTGGTGTTATCTTTAAGACCTGTCAGACCTGTTACAAGTGTCTGGTGTTATCTCTACGTTGTGTTGTGTAAGATAGGCGTTTCCTTTAACACCTTCACGACGGGGACGCCACTTTTAATTTCTTAGTCACTTAATGTCAGACGATTTTGCTCAGCTCAGAGACGACCACGTAGACAAGGGGTTAGTAGACTGTCTCCATCAGTGTAGAATATCACTTATACCAAACTCCATTTCTTCCATTAATTTCCTCTTAAATCAACCTCAAGCATCATTATTTTTATTCACTGCTTTAACCTAATCTCCTGGATCGATATTCCCTCACAGCCGCACTAAACCAGATGTAAACACACAACGAACAAAAACATGTGATTAGATTCGACTTTTTGTAGGGCGCAATGCATAATATGTCCAGGTGTGTTAGTGTCATATTGAATCACCTCAGACCAGTGTGTGTGTGTGTGTGTGTGTTGCTAGGATCAATGTACCCAAGAAAAGGTATTGTGTGTTCGTAAGTCACGCCTTCTTCCTCACCCCACCGCCAGCACTCCCTCACCCTCCACCCCCTCCCCTCACATTCCTCCCTCACCCACTCCCCCCAGACCCTCACACCCCCTCAGCAGGTATTATTGACAAACATCGTATTCCTTCGCATCTGCTTCCTGCTGAACATTTGGCTTTACACTACTTAAATGCTGATGTACTGTATGTATGTATGTAATGTATGTATATATGTATGTAAGAATGTAAAGAGTTTTTTGAACAGGATTTTCCAGTGAGCAGCTCTTCCTGTACACCGTGAGGACATGAGCGCCTCTAGTGGCCGGCGTGACTACTTGTGTAAACACGGGTAGTGAGTCTCCCTTCAGAGCTGCAGTAAATTATCCTAATGCTCCTTAAAACTCTTATGTGTTTGTTTGTTGTTGCTGTTTATATGTATTGGGTACTTCCTCTCCAGTTTCTTCCCTCCCTCCCTGGTTCCTCTCCAGTTTCTTCCCTCCCTCCCTGGTTCCTCCCCAGTTTCTTCCCTCCCTCCCTGGTTCATCCCCAGTTTCTTCCCTCCCTCCCTGGTTCCTCCCCAGTTTCTTCCCTCCCTCCCTGGTTCATCCCCAGTTTCTTCCCTCCCTCCTGGTTCATCCCCAGTTTCTTTCCCTCCCTCCTGGTTCATCCCCAGTTTCTTCCCTCCTCCCTGGTTCATCCCCAGTTTCTTCCTCCTCCTGGTTCCTCCCCAGTTTCTTCCCCTCCCTCCCTAGTTCCTCCCCAGTTTCTTCATCCTCTTCCTCCTCCCAGGTTCCTCCCATTTCTTCCCTCCTGCCTGGTTCAGTTTCTTCCCTCCCTCCCTGGTTCATCCCCAGTTTCTTCCCTCCCTCCTGGTTCATCCTCAGTTTCTTCCCTCCCCCTGGTTCATCCCCAGTTTCTTCCCTCCCTCTGGTTCATCCTGGTTCATCCCCAGTTTCTTCCCTCCCTCCTGGTTCATCCCCAGTTTCTTCCCTCCCTCCTGGTTCATCCCCAGTTTCTTCCCTCCTCCTATCCCTCAGTTTCTTCCCTCCCTCCTGGTTCATCCCAGTTTCTTCCCTCCCTCCTGGTTCATCCCCAGTTTCTTCCTCCTCCCTGGTTCATCCCCAGTTTCTTCCCTCCCTCCTGGTTCATCCCCAGTTTCTTCCCTCCCTCCCTGGTTCATTTCTTCCCTCCCTCCCATCCAGTTTCTTCCCTCCCTCCTGGTTCATCCCCAGTTTCTTCCCTCCCTCCCTGGTTCCTCCCCAGTTTCTTCCTCCCCTCCTGGTTCATCCCAGTTTCTTCCCTCCCTCCTAGTTTCTTCCTCCCTCCTGGTTCATCCCCAGTTTCTTCCCTCCTCCCCCTGGTTCCTCCCCAGTTTCTTCCCTCCCTCCCTGGTTCATCCCCAGTTTCTTCCCTCCTCCTGGTTCATCCCCAGCTGGTTCATCCCAGTTTCTGTTTCTCTCCTCCTGGTTCCACCAGAATTCTTTATTATTTTAAATTAAAAATAATGAAATTAAAACATCACCCTCAAGACTTTTCTGTTCCAAATTCAATCAAGATTTTTTTCTTCACATTATCACTTCACGTTCATGAGCTGGTCGTTCCTTGTGTTCATGAGCTGGTCGTTCCTTGTGTTCATCAGCTGGTCGTTCCTTGTGTTCATGAGCTGGTCGTTCCTTGTGTTCATCAGCTGGTCGTTCCTTGTGTTCTTGAGCTGGTCGTTCCTTGTGTTCATCAGCTGGTCGTTCCTTGTGTTCATCAGCTGGTCGTTCCTTGTGTTCATCAGCTGGTCGTTCCTTGTGTTCATCAGCTGGTCGTTCCTTGTGTTCATCAGCTGGTCGTTCCGGTCAATCAGTTGTGTGTGTCATTGTTTTAATTGTGATAATGTATGTGGCTTTTTTATTGGTGATAAACACACACACACACACACACACACACACACACACATACACACACACACACAGCGGTGGGAATAAAGGTCATATAGGAGTTATATTCACCGTGGTAATTGCGTTATAGAATTAAAGTACTGTATAATATAGTAAAACCTTGGTATAACGGACTACTCTCCCCATGTAATCCGTTAGATAGGGTTTCATATCATAACGGACCCTCGATATACCGGACTTTCCTCTCCATATAGTCCGTTAAATAGAGGCCTCATTGTAGATAAATAAAAAGTTAATCCAGTATTTGATTTTTTCTTCTTATTTTGAGAGTTACGATGAATGACGCTGTTGTTGGATGGTGTGAGCGGCGTGTTACTAGTGGCTGCGCTGGTAACAAATAATAAAGTTTGTCCCAGCACGATTGATGACGTCAGCGGTGACCTATAACACTGACTAATGTGTTTGTTTGTTTGTGTGTGTTAGGTTGGTGTGTTATGTTTGTGTATGTTGACCCATTTACAAATATTTTACCCTTAGGTGTAAGTGAATATTTTGACTATTATTTGTCTTAGTGTGTTTGTGTCTGTCTGTCTGTATGTTTGTTCGTTTGTACTTGTGTCTGTATGTGTGTTTGTGTCTGTATGTGTGTATGTGTTTGTGTCTGTATGTGTGTTTGGGTCTTTCTGTCTGTCTCCTCATCCACAATTATCATTGAATCTTTACAAAAAACCCAATAAATATATGCAGCCAATCGTCCAATACTCAAAATAACATCAACAGTTTTATAACCAACATTGGACGGCAGTTAAGGGTCAAAGGTGAGAGCTAAAGGTCATCTTAACCCCTCGTAGGCAAAAGCTTTCACGGTTATTAAACGAAAAAATAAAAGTAGAAATAATGGATAATTTACTTTTCGTCTTGTCTACGTGTCCTCAACGTTTATCAGAGGAGGTGGGTGTGTGAGGGCCAGAGGGAGAGGTGGGTGTGTGAGGGCCAGAGGGGGGGAGGTAGGTGTGTGAGGCCAGAGGGGGGAGGTGGTGTGTGAGGGCCAGAGGGGGGAGGTGGGTGTGTGAGGCCAGAGGGGAGGTGGGTGGGTGAGGGCCAGAGGGGGAGGTGGGGTGTGTGAGGGCCAGAGAGGGGAGGTGGGTGTGTGAGGGGCCAGAGGGGAGGTGGGTGTGTGAGGGCCAGAGGGGGAGGTGGGTGTGTGAGGGCCAGAGGGGGGGAGGTGGGTGTGTGAGGGGCCAGAGGGGAGGAGTGGGTGTGTGAGGGCCAGAGGGGGAGGTGGGTGTGTGAGGGCCAGAGAGGGAGGTGGGTGTGTGAGGGCCAGAGGGGGAGGTGGGTGTGTGAGGGCCAGAGGGAGGTGGGTGTGGGGGCCAGAGGGGGGAGAGGACCATCACATAATCATCCTTTATAAACGTAATCGCTGTATGTAACATAACTCGTACACCTGTACCGATGCCTTAGTTAATGACACCTGTTAAGTTCCACCTGTCATTTCTCTTTCATAAATATGTAGGTCACAAAGGGCCATAGGTCACAAAGGGCCATAGGTCACAAAGGGCCATAGGTCACAAAGGGTCATAGGTCACAAAGAATCATAGGTTACAAAGGGTCATAGGTAACAGGGAAGGAAGAGGTCACGTTTTTCTCTACGTTTGTTTGTGTAATTGTTAACGTCAGTGAGGTGACGACAGGTGCGCCTCTTTTACCTGCCAATCAGAGCGTGGGTGGCGTAAATATACTTGAGGGGGGGGACTCTATGGCTTCGTGGATCTCCCTACTCTTCCTTCCCCTACCACCCTCACCTCTCTTCCTCCTTCTCTACCATTCTCACCTCACTTCCCCTCCCTTCCTCCAGTTATCTCTACCCTCACCTCTCTTCCTCCTCCTCCTTCTCTACCATTCTCACTTTATTTTCCTCTCCCTCCGTCACCACCATCCTCCTTATACCACCATCACACCTTCCTACCAACACTACCTCCACCCTTCTCACACCACCCACCTACTACTACTGCTACTACCACCACCACCATGATCATCATCATCATCTCCACCATCATCCCCACCACCATCTCCACCCCCACCACTGGCTTCACCATCACTCGCTCTTGTCACTAACCACTGTAACCAGATCCATTTTCTCACCGACCGTGTTGGAGGTCAAGGCTGGGCCAAAATAGTAGATTTCCTTTCAAAGGTGTTACGACCCGTGCCGTCTCTGTGGGCTTCCCTGAGGATGTGTGGACGTACCTGAGGATGCGCGGGCGTCCCTGAGGATGTGTGGGCGTCCCTTGGATGTGTGGGCGTCCCTGAGGATGTGTGGGCGTCCCTGAGAATGTGTAGGCTTCTCTGAGGATGTGTAGGCTTCCCTGAGGATGTGTGGGCGTCCCTGAGGGTGTGTGAGCGTCCCTGAGAATGTGTGGGCGTCCCTGAGGATGCGCGGGCGTCCCTGAGGATGTGCGGGCGTCCCTGAGGATGTGTGGACGTCCCTTAGGGTGTATGGGCGGTCCTGAAGGTGTGTGTGCGTCCCTCTGAGTGCGTGGGTGTCCCCTTGAGTTTGTGAACGTCTCTCTCTCTGTCAGTAAGGTGTTCCCAAATGGATTCATTTATGAGCAAATGGATTATGGATATGTTTGGATCTATATCTTGTAGAAGCAGCCAAGTTTTGTTTAACCCCTTGGGTACAAGATGGAACTTCTTCAGCTGAAGAAAATCGTCTGACGGTAGCCAGAAAAAATACCTAAGGAATACTTTACCCGGAAGTTTGGCCAGGATGCTTGCCGTTGGCTCAAAGTAATATAAATAACACAATAATAGAACCTAACCTAACCTGAAGGTTCCTGACGAAAGTTCCCAAAGATATTAAAGAGATTATAATATACAGTAAGGAAATTGTTGGTCCATGGCCCAAATGTCCACCTTGCATACAGTTCGGGGGTTGTGACCCATTGTCCAAACGTCTGAATACCCTTCTGGCTAAGTGTGCCTATGCGATATAGTGACCTGATAAATATTGTATAACTTCATAAGTTCGTGACCCCTGGTTGAAATACTGGGTATCACTTGTATTTGTATTCTCGTCATAAATGTCTCATTGAAATGAGAGGATACAACATTATTCTTCTCTGTAAATTGTCTGTAGTGATTCCACTACCAGAGTAGGAGTTGGGTGGTGGAGGCAGGGAGGGTGGGGAGGAGTTGGGTGGTGGAGGCAGGAGGGTGGGGGAGTTGGGTGGTGGAGGCAGGGAGGTGGGGGGGTTGGGTGGTGGAGGCAGGAGGGTGGGGAGGAGTTGGGTGGAGGAGGCAGGGAGGGGGGGGTTGGGTGGTGGAGGCGGAGGGGGGGAGGAGTTGGGGTGGAGCAGGAGGGTGGGGGAGTTGGGTGGTGGAGGCAGGGAGGTGGGGAGGAGTTGGGTGGTGGAGGCAGGGAGGGTGGGGGGAGTTGGGTGGGTAGGCAGGGAGGGTGGGGGGAGTTGGGTGGTGGAGGCAGGGAGGGTGGGGAGGAGTGGTGGAGGGGGGGGAGGGTGGGGGGAGTTGGGTGGTGGAGGCAGGGAGGGTGGGGGAGGAGTTGGGTGGGGAGGCAGGAGGGTGGGGAGTTGGGTGGTGGGGAGGCAGGGAGGGTGGGGAGGAGTTGGGTGGTGGAGGCATGGAGGGTGGGGGAGGTTGGGTGGTGGAGGCAGGAGGGTGGGGAGGAGTTGGGTGGTGGAGGCAGGAAGGTGGGGGGAGATGGGTGGTGGGGCAGGAGGGTGGGGGAGTTGGGTGGTGGAGGCAGAGGGAGGGTGGGGGAGTTGGGTGGTGGAGGCAGGGAGGGTGGGGGGAGGAGTTGGGTGGTGGAGGCAGGGAGGGTGGGGAGGGAGTTGGGTGGTGGAGGCAGGGAAGGGTGGGGGGAGATGGGTGGTGGAGGCAGGGAGGGTGGGGGGGGGTAGGTGGGTGGGGAGGCAGGGAGGGTGGGTGGGAGTTGGGTGGTGGAGGCAGGGAGGGTGGGGGGGAGTTGGGTGGTGGAGGCAGGGGAAGGTGGGGGAGTTGGGTGGTGGAGGCAGGGAGGGTGGGTGGGGAGTTGGGTGGTGGAGGCAGGGAGGTGGGTGGGGTTGGGTGGTGGGGAGGCAGGGAGGGTGGGGTGGGTGGTGGAGGCAGGGAAGGTGGGGGAGTTGGTGGTGGAGGCAGGAGGGTGGGGGGGAGTTGGGTGGTGGAGGCAGGAGGGTGGGTGGGGAGTTGGGTGGTGGAGGCAGGGAAGGTGGGGGGGAGTTGGGTGGTGGAGGCAGGGAGGGTGGGTGGGAGTTGGGTGGTGGAGGCAGGGAGGGTGGGTGGGGAGTTGGGTGGTGGAGGCAGGGAGGGTGGGTGGGGAGTTGGGTGGTGGAGGCAGGAAGGTGGGGAGTTGGGTGGTGGAGGCAGGGAGGGTGGGGGAGTTGGGTGGTGGAGGCAGAGGAGGGTGGGGGAGTTGGGTGGTGGAGGCAGGGAGGGGGGGGAGTTGGGTGGTGGAGGCAGGAGGGGTGGGGAGGAGTTGGGTGGTGGAGGCAGGGAGGGTGGGGGGAGTTGGGTGGTGGAGGCAGGGAGGGTGGGGGGAGTTGGGTGGTGGAGGCAGGAGGGTGGGGGAGTTGGGTGGGTGGAGGCAGGGAGGGTGGGGAGGAGTTGGGTGGTGGAGGCAGGGAGGGTGGGGGGAGTTGGGTGGTGGAGGCAGGGAGGGTGGGGGGAGTTGGGTGGTGGAGGCAGGGAGGGTGGGGGAGGAGTTGGGTGGTGGAGGCAGGGAGGTGGGGAGTTGGGTGGTGGAGGCAGGAGGGTGGGGGGAGTTGGGTGGTGGAGGCAGGGAGGGTGGGAGGAGTTGGGTGGTGGAGGCAGGGAGGGTGGGGGGTTGGGTGGTGGAGGCAGGGAGGGTGGGGGACTATGGGAGTCGAGGGTTTCCTACATATACCACGACATAGAAGAAACTTTATTATTTAAGACATTTAACAACAGCTACAGTATATCGCTTTACCATGATGATGATAATGTCTGTTATTACTGATCTAGCCTCACTGTTGGGCACAACTGATCAATGTGGTTTGCTGATTCTATACCGGACAGCTGCCAGCTTAAATATTTTTGTTCACCTCATGTTTATATTATACAATAATTATGTGGTGCCAACTTCCTGATTGTTTTTAGTGCTAATTGATCTCTTCACTACGACGTCTTCTTATCTACTTTATCTACTTTTCTGGCTACCGTCAGACGATTTTCTTCAGGTGAAGAAGTTCCATCTCGTACCCAAGGGGTTAAACAAAACAGCTGCTTCTACAAGATATAGATCCAAACATATCCATAATCCATTTGCTCATAAATGAATCCATTTGGAAAAGACACCTTATAGCATGGACTCCCCTCATCTATTGTTGTAACTATTATTTTCAACTAGATGATTAAACTCGGCTGAATAAACCCTGTCAGTATTGTCGAAGCGTTATTCTGCATTGTAATATCTCCCGTATCCCCCATCCCCCTCTACAGAATAACACCTACCCCGACACACCCCTCCCCTCACCCTCCCGCTCGTGGGGGAATGCTTGGAATTCACACTTCAGAATTCAGGGTTCACATCTTACGGAGAGAGAGGATTGGCAACGCTAAGTAGTAGTAAACGCAGGAGTGGAGCTAACTGTACTTATCCACGGGGAGAACTAACCATTGGTACTCAGGCACGTGGAGAACTAGTACAAGTATTCACCTGGGAAGAACTAGCCACTGGTCCTCGCCCATGGGGAGAACAAGCAACCAATGTGTAAGGACAGGAGGATTATCAACAGGAGCTTGGCGTCCATACACTCATCATAGGGAGTGGTGAGTGAGGGAGCCCCGGGCGGTGGGTCCAGACAGCCACGCCTGGTGTGATGACTCAGCGACATAGGGTGCCGCCGCCCAGAGCTAGACGTCTGTGGTCCCTGTGTGTTGGGGGTGAGGTTGGACACCACGTGTACACCCTGCCCAGGTACTGTACACCTGGTTATGTCGTGTACATTCTGGCGAGGGACTGTCCAACCCAAACTGAAGTGGTCTTATACACCCTGGCCAGGGTGTGTATACCAAACAGATTTTCTCCCTGTGAGTATACCTTGTCTAGGTGTCGTGTGCTCTTCATGTGCACCCCAACATTTATATCTTGGCTGAGTAGTGTACAGTCAGCGACAAAATTATCTTCTCAATTTTGTCTGATTTTCAAAAGCTGACAAAACATAATCTAAGATTTATCTCGACTACATTATGAACAGTCGGTATGGCTGACTGGGTAGTATATGTCATTTGACACGAGAGGCCCCGGGTCTCTGTGCGGAACATGAAGATTATCGCGGTTTGAAACATGCCAGAAAGGTTAATGATATATTTCAGAGTCATGATAAATGGACAACAGGGGTAACATCAGTCCTCTCCAGGTCCGCCAACTGTTCCCAAGTTTCCCAGAGAGCATGACGGAAGGCTCGAGTGTTGTGAGATACATTCATCCAAGACTGGGAAGATAGTTTTGTCACTCACTGTACATCTCTTGTCAGATCCTGCCTTGTACACCTTATATTGGTCTTACACACATCATGGCCAGGCGTCACTATCATCTCGTGTAACTCTACTGATGTCCATTTAAATAAAACGCACTCGAAGGCTGCTATAGGTTTGTATGCAGGTTGATGGTACTTGATTTACAGTGTTGAAACTGAAGAACGCAGAGTAATAGTACTTTATGTTTTCAATAATTTAACTACAGTATATTAGTCGAGTTACCCAGGTGGGGGGAGAGGAATAGTGCATGACCACCTCTTGGGTCGTGTGTGTTATTTATTAGTACTCTATACTTTGTGTACATACAATATGTGTTTTACATTAAAAATATTAAAATAGGAAATATTACGTAGTATAATAAAACTAATAACTGTGTAAGGTTTCAAAAGTCTTAGGATACATTGTGTAAAACTTGAGTTGATGGTGAGGCAGCTTCCTCTGCCTCCGTTTCTTATAGAACTGTCAGCTGATGTGCTCACTGGTGTTAAAGCTTGTACACAACACGTAACATAATTATACTTACAACAGGTAAATGTAAAGGACCAGATCTCTTATTATCAGAAGGTCTAATGAGTACTGGTCGTCATCATTGAAAACCCAACACCTTCACTACTGGGACACCTCTTTTAATATTTTATATGGTTAACGACACACGATTGTGTTCAGCAGAGAGGGGACCCCGTACGTAAGGGGTTAGTAGACTAACTCCACTAACTGGTTAGCTTCATTCACACAATATCCAAGATGACATAAAACTTTAACTTGGCCTCTACACTACTAACTAGAGAGACTCGCTAAGCACACTCTTCCTCGGTTCTTGAGACGAGAGAACTCATCTATGGTACCGTTTCAGTCTTAGTACAATGTTGACACCATTTATAGCTAAGTAAGAATCGTCTCCTGAGTGTTAACTGGAGGAGTTATCTTAAGAGTTTTGTGTGGTCCCGAGGCAGAGTTTACAGGTGATCTAAATGAGAATTGGCAACGGGACACCTCGGGCTGAAGATTGGTTGTGACACGACCATATCCTGTGTCGATCAGCCTTGATTGTACGTGAGGAGGAGGGGGAGGTATGTGAAGAGGTATATATATATATATATATATATATATATATATATATATATATATATATATATATATATATATATATATATATATATATATATATATATATATATATATATATATATAGTCGTCTGAGGAAAATACATAAATGACTAATCGTGAAAATGTTAATAATCTAATTGCCAAGAAAAAAAATTCAATACCAAAAAAAAAAATATTAACGAAAAGAAAATCCCAGACTAAAATACAGACATATTAAATCCCTTAAGACCAAAAAAGAGCTGAGGAAATCAATACTGTCTGGGGAAAAAAAACTCGGGACGGGAAATAAATTTGGGGAAAGAGACATCAGGGGAAAATAATGGTGTGTTTAGTGAGAGAAGGAGGGGGAGTAGGAACAGGGTAGAAGAGAAGGGAAGTGGGATGTGTTAAGAAGAGGATGTATGAGGAAGAAGGAGAGAGGGAGGAGAGAAGAAGGTAGGGAGGGTTAGATGGGAAGAAGAAGGAACGTATGGGGAAGGGAGGAGGGGAGAGAAGGAAGGGGAAGAAGAGGAGAAGAAAAGGAAGGGGGGGAGGAGAAAGTTTAAGAACGATGTGTTGAGCTGGGAAGAGAGGAGGAGGAGGAGGGGGGGGAGATACAGAAGAGAGGGTGGAAGAGGAAGAGAAGAAAGAGGGAAGGGAAACTAGCGAGAGTAATAAAGTGAGTCATCGTATTGGTAAAAGGAGAAAATGAAGAGGAGGGAAGGGAGAAGAAGTGGGATTTATTTAGGTAGAAGATGGGAAGGAAAGGAAGACGAAGAGGAAAAGAAGATTAACGATGATAAAGATGATGATGAGCGGAGGAGATGGAGAAGACAGTGATAAAAATGTCCATTAAATAAAGATGTAGAAGATTGTAGTAGGTGGATAGTATTTAGTTGTATTCTTATATTACTCTATTAATTATGTATAGTAAAGTATTACAGAGATGTATTAAGAGTAATATAAGAATACACAGCTTAAGGTACTACTTCGTGTCAATATTATACAGAGATGAACTCCCAGAAGACACCGATAAAGATAAGGAGAATGGAGGAAATTGCAATAAAACAGTGAATGAAACGATGAACGGACAGAAGAGTTATTGGTCGATTAAAATGGGAAAACTAGATTGGGTCGTAGGGGGGGGGGGTGCCTGACACACTATATTATCGACAGTTAAGGCGTGGTGGACTTAACCACCGTCTGAGTCCTCGTAGATAAGCCACGAGTGTTTAAGATCCGCCGATCATAATTCTCGTTGAAGAGCAAAGATGTTCTCATTGACACTACCCTGCCACCCCCTACCTGTACTTGACACGCCTTGTACCATGGGTGGTTGAGGGGAGAGAAGGGGAGGTGGGGTTAAGGCATGAGGAGGGGAGAGAGGAGGGAGGAAGTCATAGAGTTACCATGATCACGCCACGACCGCGCCTGCCTCACTGCCGGAGAGAGAGAGAGAGAGAGAGGAGAGAGAGAGAGATAGCTTGGTGGACAATATAATGACAGGGAGAGCTTGTGTTTCTCGTCTACTTAGATACCGTAAAGGTCACCAGCCTCGTGTGTGTGTGTTTTGAAATTTAATGTCATTTGGAATATTATTTCAGAAAAGAGAGAGAAAGATACTCAAACAATTGCTTTTCACATAAAACAAAAAGTAGAGAATAGTGAACCGTCGAGTCTGGAGGAAATGATTTGTGGGGGGAGGGGGGAGGGAAGGGGTGGGGTGAGGGAGGGGTGAGGGGAGGAGAAGGGGGAGGGGAGGGAGGAAGGGGGAGAGGGGGGAGGAAGGGGGTGGGGAGGAAGGGGGGGAGAGGGGGAGGAAGGGGGGAGAGGGAGAAGGGGGGAGGGGAGGGGAAGGGGGGTGAGGGGGAGGAAGGGGAGAGGGGGAGGAAGGGGGGAGAGGGAGAGGGAGGGGGGAGGGAGAAGGGGTGAGAGGAGGAAGGGGAGAGGGGAGAAGGGGAGGGGGAAAGGGAGGAAAGATGAAGGGGAGGGGGAGGAAGTGAGGGGGGAAGGGGGAGAAGGGGTGAGGGGAGGAGGATGAAGGGGAGAGAGAGGATGAAGGTGGTGAGGGGATGAAGGAGGTGAGGGGAGGAGAAAAAGGAGAGGAAGCAAGAGATCTTAATAGACAACGAAAGTAATTCCAAGGCCGTCACAAAAGGCTATTGGCATTTTGTTGAGAGAGAGAGAGAGGAGAGAGAGAGAGAGAGAGAGAGTCCGAAATCTGGTCGTTGAGTAAGAATCCGTAAATGAAGAAATCGAATGACTGAAAGCATGATAGTGAGTGAGTGAGTGAGAGCCAGCATGAGAGTGAGTGTGGCAGACCTCAGGGTCGATCACAGGCGGCAGTGTTTAGGTCTCAAGACACCGCCATAATCAATGCCTCGTCTCTATTGTGCAGCTCCTAGGGTCGGCCCTCACAGATCTCTTATGATACACGCTCATTGGTCAACCAGGTGGAGTGGCAACTGTTTTCTGGTGTGTGATTCGTCGAACGGTGGTGAACTCTCTTCCGGCATTGTGATTGGGTAATTTTGTGGAGTGATACGCTGTCTACTGGTGTATGATTGGTCAGTCGGGAAGGACCAATCATCAGCGCCCCCTGCTCCCACCGCCACCCAGCAATAACACGCTTACAGGAACTGAGCTGAACGAACGCTCACCTGCCTCCCCTAGTCTGCCTGCACTTGCATCTATAAAGTTGTTAGGTTGCAGCAGCTGGTGAGAGGCGCCTGTTGTTGTCTGCGTGATGATGTGTTGGCAACTAAAAGGATGAACCACTTCAAACTTTCTGAGTCATGATGTCTTGTGCTGCTGTATAAGAAAGTCATCCCTGGTCGTGTCGATAATCCGTTTACTGAAGGACTGTGTGTGTGTGTGTGTGTGTGTGTGTGCGTGTGCGTGTGTGTGTGCGTGTGTGTGTGTGCGTGTGTGTGTGTGTGTGCGTGTGCCATCCAGCCTAGGATCCCCAACTTTCGGATATATTTTGAGAACAGTTGAGGGCCATCGAGGAAGTCCCATTGTACACCAGACAGCTCCTTCACTTATAAATTTGGAGTGTGTTTACCTGCGTTGCTTCACCTGCGATGCTTCACCTGCGATAGTTCACTACGCTATTGTGTCCCGCGAGGTTGTGTTGTAAGTGGTCCCGAGGAAATTATTTCTTCCAAAACATCAGCTGTGAGACGTGGTATATTACGGTGCCAAATATATTGTTTATAACCCAACTCCGAATTTTCCTACTCAAATAACGGGTCAGGTCAGTTCAGGTCAGGACAAAATAACTAAGGTGAAATTTTGTTTGGGTTAGGTTAAGTCAGTCAGGGGTAAGTTAACTTAAGGTTAGTTTGGTTAGATTAATTATTTTAAGTTAGGTTTGGCTAGGTCAGATGTGTGTTAACTATGATTAGGTTATGTTAGGTTACGGGTGCAGATCGGAGGTGAGGGAGTCCCTATTTTATGAGTCCCATTTCATACCCTTAAGTGTGAGTTTTTTCAATCCCAAACACTGTGTTTCATAATGCATCACATCCACCTGTTGGTCTATATTAGAACTTTTCATAATTTTTCGTTCGTGTGTTTTAACTTAATTGCTCGTCCAGAATTACAAATAAACTTGGAAACATTTAATTGTGTTAAAATTTGTTTTTATAGTGAAGTTGTTGATTATTTGAGTTGTTTTAAACTCAATTTATTGTAACTATTTAACCCCTTGTTTACTGGGCTGCCTCTGAGCTGAATAAAAGCGTCTGGCGTTAACCAAAGTGGCGCCCCCGTAATGAAGCTATTAAGCTCATTATGTTAAAATAATTAATGTTTACGTGTAGCATGAATTATATTTATTGAAACATTGTAAGTCTCTTTGTTTAACTGTAAATGTTTATATGTAACACAAACGAGATTTAGTGTAACTGTCTTCATTATGAGTGGTTAAAAGTGTGTTTTTATTGCATCCTATCGTATTTACTGTAAGTAATAAAGGTTTATTTTAATAAGTGTTAAATGATTGAAAATATAATGGATAGTTAAAAATAGTTCGGTGTTTAGGAACTAGTCTATAATGGTGTGTCTGATAGGTGTGCGTGTTGCCGCCACCACCAAAAACAACAACGTGTTCGCTGGAAACTGTTTTTCTTTTTTGTGTAGCACGCGAGCTAACACACACACACACTGCACCATGTGAGACCCACATTCATCCACACCATATACTATATTTCACTACACCTCTCCACTTTACAAAACACCTCATGGCCTCACATTCCTACTGGACTTGATGAGACGACTCGTTAAACATTGGGCAGACTCTATCAAAATATTAATTAGCGCGCAAGAAAATAATAGAGAAAAGAGGAAATGGCCTCCAGCCAACACGATACAAAAGAGAGAAATGTGTGGAGATAGAGTGAAGTTGGAACAGCCTCAGTGAAGGAATATAGTTCTTAATATTATACGTTAATTAACTTACCTGTGTATGTTCACCTTGATAATAGAGTTCTGGATGTCTGAGACTCAGGTACACATGGACCCGGAAGCTAACCTAACCTAACCTAACTACAGTCGTGTTAGTATAAAAATTCTTATAGGCTTCCGGGTCCGTCCTTTAGATTGGCTTAGAACATTCAGGTATCTAACAGGCGACCATTATACAGGGTCAGGTGTGTTAATGACTGGGTTGTCCAGGTGACTGCAGTGCGGCTATGTAGACCAGGTGTAGAGGTGGTGGGTAGTATTGATGAGGGTGGTGGGTGTCTAATCTTCAGGTGAAATAAAATAGGGTGTCTAATATTCAGGTGAAATAGGGGGGCATGTCTAATCTTCAGGTGAGCCATGATTGTGTTTCTTGTAGTTGACTTCCTCAGGTGAAGACACAGGTGAGAGTAACACTTATACAGTATATAAGCTGGGAAGATTATGAAGTGAACACCTGGAAAGTACAATACGTGTTTGGATGGTTCCCCAGCAGCCAGACAGAGACCTGCACTTACCGCATGAGTGTGTGTGAGTTTTTCTATCCTCGCGCCATACTTCAATAAATAGATCTCGCTCCTAATTTCAACATTTTCCAAGACCTAAAGTAATAATAATAATAATCTTTTTTGCTCCATTCTGGGATATATTTGGTATAACTTTGTATTAACTCTTTTTTGTGACCCCTATGCTGCTCATTCCTTCACCACACTCCTTCATGCTCACTCCTTCACCACACTCCTTCATGTTCACTCCTTCACCACACTCCTTCATGCTCACTCCTTCACCACACTCCTTCATGCTCACCCCAAAACTTTTCTCATTCCACAATGTTTCTTGTTTCATATATATTTTTTCATAATATTTAGTTCTTGTTTCATTTTGTTGCGTTGTTTATCCAGCATTAAGGGAATATACAGTAGTTCTTTTTGTGGTGTAACTTCACGAGTGCTGTAGGGATCGGTTGTAGTAGTAGTTGTAGTTATTATTTTAATTGTAGTTGTTATTGTGGTTTAGTTGTAAATGTTGTTGTTTTTATTGTAATTGTTGTTGCTGTAGTTTTCACTGTAACTGCTGTAATTGTTGTAGTTGTTGTAATTGTGGTAGTTGTAATGGTTGAACCTTTTCCACCATCCTCTACGTCACCAGTGCCCAGTGTGACTTACTAACTCTTGGTCACTACCCTCAAGGTCATGGTAGGAGCCAGAGGTCAAATCTCCGTGACCTCATCGATTTAGGGAGGTCACTAGGTCAGAGTTCAAGGGCATTGGTGCTGGTATTGTAAAGGCTCAAGTGCCCTGCCTCGATGATCCTGATACAACACACGAACACAGACACTTGGCACTATCCGGCACCTCCTCCTCGTGGGTCAAGTGTAGTTGAGGAACAATGTATATATTTTTTATTCTTATAGGTTATGTCAGAATGATTGCACGAAGGAAGTAAACCTCTCGTTAATACAAACAAAAACCCGAGTCGGTATACAATCTCAAATCCAACTTTACCTTGATGTGTCTCAGGTAGATGATGCCAGGTAGTGCCACGAGGGATCAGGTGCAATCGTTATTACTTTTAGCGCTTCCTCTCTCTCTCTCTCTCTCTCTCTCTCTCTCTCTCTCTCTCGGGGGAGGGGGGCGAAGAAGGAGAATTTGGGAGCGGGGTCTTAATATGCGGGGTGGTACCCAAGGCATTTATAGTCAGTGTGGCCGTCGTCGATGTTGGATGGCCCAGTGGTGTGGGGTGGCCCAATGGTGTGAGGTGGCTTAATGATGTGGGGTGGCCTCATGGTGTGGGTGGTCTCACGGTGAGGGGTGGCCTCATGGTGTGGGGTGGCCTCATGGTGTGGCTCTCTAGCATAACGATTAAGCTCTCCAGTGTGGGCTTGGTGTGGCCTTACCATATAGATATACTGTGTATGTTTTACGGGGATTAGCCCACCCGGGCACAGGTCACTAGCCCTCTTATGTGGCCTGACGGTGAACTATATACCTTGATATGGCCCCAAAAAGTTAGGGTCCATTTTTACCGTGGCCATTCAGTGTGGTCTTATCGATGTGGCCTGAAGCCATGTGGAGTGGCCTTAGTGTTGCCTGATAATGTAATGGATACTTTTGGTAGGATAATTTAGTGTGGCCCGTTTGTTAAATGGTCTTAGTGTGGCTGTCCAGTGTCCATAGTGCCATTCACTTTAGGAGCCGTCTGACTGAGTTAGTATGACCCAAGGAGGCTGTAAGTGGCCAGAAGATATCCTATTTATGGTCAGAGTTGGCCAAGGTGTGGCCAGAGTGTACAGATGGCCAAGGCATACAGTCATAAAAGCCAAAGTGGGCCATGGGATACCGCCATAAAAGCCAAAGCTGGCCATGGTGTGGCTTGAAGATTTGAGGTGGCCCGAGCAGAGCATTATGGAGTCAAGGTCGGCCATGGTGAGGCCCGCCCACACTGTGCTCAGCCGCGCCACGGCCACTGCAGAGCCGGCCGCCAATGCACCAGAACCGAATTTATGGACAGAGATTTTCATGAGGGCGTGTGTGTGTGTGTGTGTGTGTGTGTGAGGGGGAGGGGCAATGAGGACGCCTCCTACAGATTGACAATATTGTGTTTACTGGCAAGGCGACCGACTTTGTCTTCACACACACACAGGGGGCGGCCAAAGGTTTTCTCTTTCTAAAATATATAACGTTTTGATTGGCTGAAAGATGTACAGGTATGTGCAAGGGATGATGTTATTGTGTTTCTGTTGTTCTGATTGGTTGAAAGATATACAAGTAACGCAAGGGGGTGGAGTTATGTTTTTCTGATGTTCTCATTGGTTGAATTAGATAAAAGAATAAAATGCAGGAGATGGGTACAAGGATATCTTCATACCTTCATTTGAGAGAGAGAGAGAGAGAGAGAGAGAGAGAGAGAGAGAGAGAGAGAGTTTACATCGTCAGCTGGAGATTGTAGTCAGCCCCTCCCTCCACCATCATTACCTGGCCGTTGTGTGTTGTGACTGCTGGTGTCGTGAAGTAATGGGGAGGGGGAAGATGGTAGGGAAGGTGAGGGGGAAGATGGAAGGGAAGGTGAGAGAAGGTAGAGAGAGGGAAGGTGTGGGGGGAATATGGAAGGGAAGGTGAGGGGGAAGATGGTTGAGGTGAGGGGGCAAGATGGTGGGGTAGGTGAATGGGGGGAAAGGTAGGGGAGGGGAGGAGGAGAATGTGAAAAGGTTGAAAGAGAAGAGGGGAAGGGAGGAGAGGAGAGTGTAAGGTAAACAGGGGTAGGGTAGGGTAGAGGCTCGTGCGAAGGTCATTCACTCTAGGCAGGCGTGACACAGCAGCTCTGCATGATGGTCTTATCCTGTGAGTGATGCGAAGCTTGTCTAGCGCCGCGCCCCTCCCTACTGACACACGCCAGAGCTGAGACACGGCTGGGAATCTGCATGTATGTGTTGAGAGAAGCTTGAGCTGGGACACGGCTGAGAATCTGTCACATATGAGTTGAGAGAAGCTTGAGCTGAGACACGGCTGGGAATGTCACATATGAGTTGAGAGAAGCTTGAGCTTAGACACGGCTGGGAATCTGTCACATATGAGTTGAGAGAAGCTTGAGCTGAGACACGGCTGAGAATCTGTCACGTATGAGTTGAGAAAAGCTTGAGCTGGGACACGGCTAAGTCTTGACAAGCGGCGAGAGCTGAGACAAATTGGTGCTACGACCATACTGTAAATTGTGAAATACTCGGCTGAAACACACTGGCTCTGGCACACGCTATGCTGAGAGAGAGAGAGAGAGAGCACCAGCGACCTGCCAGTATGATAAAAGTGCCTTCAGTAAGAGCTCAGAGTCTTGTAGTACCGGACACTAATTATTTTTTTGGTAGGAGGGTAAGGAGAAGGCCTGTTGCTACACTGAGCTCCTTCACAATAGCTAAAAAGCTTATGGGAGTCGTTCTTTGGGTGTTGGGGGGATGTGGTTGTGGTCGTGGAGGGTTTTGTTGGTCTGGTCATAACGTTGTGTACAATCCTCCGGCGAGTAGTAATGAGCTATGAGGGTAATGACCGGTCAGGGAATACACACACACACACACACACACACTTCTCTCTCTCTCTTCTACTACTATTATTGTTATTATTATTATTATTATTATTATTATTATTATTATTATTATTATTATTATTATTATTATTTTGGTTCTCAGACAGTGGAAACACACAACAGTGAGGGGAATATATTGCAATATTCTGTTTAATATCCTAGAACCATAGCATATATACCTAACCGAACCTGACCATAGGATACAGAGAGAGACACCAACAACATATGTAACTAACTACACATGTCCTTGTCACGTGGGTATAAATAAACTTGTGGTGCTTGCTGGGGCTGTAACACGTTATACCTGTGCTTGCATTTGTAGTGCTTACTATTACCTAACTCACCTGAGCAAACACAACTCTACCTGGAATGAAGACACGTGGCGGTGACTCACAAGCTGGCGGTCTCATACACTGATCTTACCTCACCCGAAGAACACACTGATTAGGGTCAATCAGGCAAGTCTCACCTGGCTGGTTGACTCTCGCACTAACGTATAAATTAATGGTGGAAATACAGGGTTTTTTTATGTATCTGTATTATTTGGGGGTATTTTTCTGTACTGTATCGTTGTATTTTTTGTAATTTGTATTTTTCTTGTATCTATACTGCATATTTTGTGCTTTCATTATCTTCTATTTTTTAATAGTTTTCTTTCATAATTTTTGTTTGATTTAGTAAAATTATTTAGCACATGACCAAGCACATACAGCTTACAGATCCAACGAATTAGCGTAAGTGAACCCAAATGGACCTCGAAGTGAAAATTAGCTTTATCCAAAAGAACCCACATACCTATATGATGCCACTTATGCCTATATGAAGCCACATACCCAAATGAAGCCACATACCCAAATGAAGCCACATACCCATATGATGCCACATATACCATTAAATGTTCCACACACACTACAGTAACCATGGAAGTGAATGAGTTGTCATATAGGAATGCATTACATGTTTGGCAGAATTAGTGGATATAGTAAAGGCATAATATTATTTTGCAAGCGAATTTCGAATCTATATTTGTATTGCTACTTCACTTTGGGCTAATGCCACAGATGTCAATCTTTTTTATTGTAAAAAAATGCCATGCTGTTCCGAAATATCCGAATAGCTCCACAGTTTCGCATGCCGTCATAATGGAACCCGGGCCAACGACGTTTTGCCCTATGGTCGATAATTCCGTTAAGTCTAGTACTGGGTTTCGTTTCAGAGTGCCGATCACTTGTTTGGAGCACGTGTGACCAAACCCATACACGCGCAGGGCTACCAATGCAAGGAATACCTCGGTGCCTTTTTGAAACACTTCGTTTGTAGTGTCAGTTTGTTTCACGCAGGAATTGTAACAGTAGTTTTTTTTACCGAGTGTACAATTATTTACTTTGGTAATGTTGGTATAACAAGAAACAATTATCTTCTTAATTATTACTGGTTTCATTTTGCTCTATTAGGTTTAACAAACGTCTTTCAGGTCCCACATCTAGAATCCGTGCCAATACGAGCTTCATTTAGGTATGTGGCTTCATTTGGGTATATGTGGCATCATATGGGTATAATAATAATAATAATAATAAAAATAATAATAATAATAATGATAATAATAATAATAATAAACGGTTTATTAATAGAGTTGCAGCCGGTGGCTGAAAATATACAAACTTACATGTGATTTAGATATGATAATATACGTTCAATACATTTACAGGGCTGTACAGAACATAAATCAGGAGCTGCTTATTATTTTAACAATAGATGGGATGGTGCTATTCTTATATCTATCGGTGTGGGCTCTTATGGGCTGAATTTTGTTGTAGTGGCGGACTGCACGAGGTGGGCGGGGGACTGCCGGTGGCAGTAGGTGGCGATGACGACGATGGTGCAGTAGTCCATTGCCAAACCCTGCTAGTGCGTGGTGGTGGAGGTCACTGAGGGATGGCATTTTCAGGGTGGAGAGAGCGTTGTTGTAGCCGGAGTAGTCTGCGCCGAGCATGATTCTGTAGGCCCTTTTCTGTACCTTCTCTAGCTGACGTTGTTGGGTAGAGTTGAGAGAAGACGACCAGGCTGATGACGCATACGTTATTTTAGGGAAAATAAATGTGTTGTGGATAGTCTCCCCCCTCTCTAGTCGAGAGAGAGAGAGAGAGAGAGAGAGAGAGAGAGAGAGAGAGAGACCATATGAAATAAATAATAGCAACACAGCCACCAGCTCCCCAGAACTCTTTTGTTTCCCCTGCCGGAACCTGCCGACGGTGCCGGACACAAGACGCCGGATGCCAGCCACTATCTCCTCTGCCAGCCAGCCGGACTGTTCGATCCTCTTTAGGCATTATCATATTTTGTTAAGCCAGCAGTAGCGGAAGGGTTCCTGGCGAGACACTGTACCTGTGAAGGAGTTACAAACACTTTTTTTGTGGGGAAAATCCTGCAGGTTGATACAGGCACACGGAAACGACAGGTTAGGTATGGATAACGGAGATTTAATGCGAATAACGGATACTTAGTACGGATAACGGAAATTTAGTATGGATAACAGGGAGCTTTGTTACGGATAACGGAGATTTTGTACGAATAGTGGATCCTTAGTACGGATAACGAAGATTTAGTACGGATAACGAAGATTTAGTAAGGATAACGGAGATTTTGTACGGACAATGGATACTTAGTGCAGATAATGGATACTTAGTACGGATAATTGAGATGCAAGATGGATGATGGAGATATAATACAGATAACGGATATTTAGTACGGATAATGGAGCTTCAGTACGGATAATGGAGATTTAGTACAGATTACAGATACTTAGTACGGATAATTGGATACTTAGTACGGGTAACGGATATGTAATACCAATAATGGCGATTTTTTTTTATACCGCATTAGCCCACCCGGGCACAGGTCAATGACCCACATCAGGGCCTGGGGGCGAAAATGTAATAATACAAATAATAATAGCAATTATAAAAAATAAAAAAATAAAAATGCAATATAATAATAATAATAATACTTGGTGTCATTGTACAGGGGTACCTAGTGACAGCACTGGGATCCCGCTTCCTCTATCAAGGAATAAACAATTGAAATTGAAATTTGAAATAATAATAATAATAATAATAATAATAATACCGGATACATAGTGCGGATAACGGAGATTTTGTACGAATAAATTAAAGTTTTCGTGTTAAACAAACCATCAGGTATATAACATTAAACAATACAATAGACTTGTTGTAAAGTAGATACATAAAGGAGAGAGAGAGAGAGAGAGAGAGAGAGAGAGAGAGAGAGAGAGAGAGAGAGAGAGAGATTTGCATAATACCACATCAAAAATAAACCGTTCAGTGAATAAATGATCCACTTACAGGACCCATTGTATAGATATATTGCTGTATAATGTTTGTTGGTCGAGTTTTACAATTCTTTTTTACCTTGTGTCATCCAGAATACAAGCGATGTTAATGGCATCCCCGTTGTTTTGGTTTGCTGCCGGGCTGTTAATAGGTGTGAGGTGCACCAGGCAGCTGTATGAATGCTAATCCTGATTGACTGATGAAATCTTGTGATCAGCTCAAGTCTTCCATACAAGGGTTATAATGTTCAATAACAGGGTGTGTGTGTGTGTGTGTGTGTAAAAATAATACTAATAATAATGACAATAATAATAATAATTAACGGTTTATTGCAAGAGCATGGAAGCCGGAAGGCTGAAAATATACAGTTACATAATTGGGGAATGGGTCTCTTGATTTACAAATAATATAGAAGTCACATAAGTGATACAAATATAATAACTAGGTGGGGAGAAGCTCAAACTACAGGGCATTTCAACAGAGTGACAGTGCAAAAAGTAAGATTGACTGTGAGTGAATACACTGGTTTATTACAAGTTATTGATAATTTTTACAATGGTTGGGACTGGGCTGTTCTTATAGCGATCAATTCGTGCTCGTATGGGCTGGATGCGTTTGTGGTGTCGAACAGCAATATTCGGACGAGGGATCTCGGGTGGTAGTAGGAGCCGGTGTCGAGGATGGTGCAGAAACTTCTCACCAAATTTGCAGATGAGGTCGTGGTGACGGTTAGTGAGAGCCGAGAGGGTCAGTGTGTTGAGCGCTTCTTGATATGTGGAGTATAAAGGGGAGAGAATAATCTTGCATGCTCTTTTGTGTGTGTGCGTGTGTGTGTGTGTGTGTGTGCGTGCGTGCAGGCGTGTGTGTGCCTCCTGTCTCTTAACTAATGCACTATATATATTGTTGAATAAAACTGTATAGTTATTTTAGTAACTAGCAGAATCGCCGCCCTCTGGGCGGCTCTTTCGCTAGGCCACGGTAGGACGCCACCCTCCGGGAGGCTCCACATTGTCTCACTGTAGTGCATTAAGGTGTCTGCTTTGATGCTGACTTTGTACTCGTCAGAAGGCATGTTTTCCAGGGCATTTTTAAATGAGTGTACATACGTGTTTCGCTCATGCAGCATTTCATGGATAGATAGGACAATGTCATGTCTGACACCTTGAATGTTGCCACACCTGATAGTAGTCTGTTTTTCATGATCTCCCATGAAGTAGATTTGGAGGAACTTTGCCTGCTCATCTTCCAGTGGTAAGAGGGATCCTGCTTTGTGAGACTTGACCCTGGACTTTGAATGTGGGCATGTATTCGTGCTCACGAACTACTCTGGTAGCTCCAAAGGATGTCATCTGGAAGCATGAATTGTACTTCAGTATATTTTTCAAGAAGTGTTTGGACTGTTCAAAGGCAAGTGCTTGTAGGATGTTTTGTGAATCTCAGTCCAGTATGTATCTGGTGCTAGGCGACGGCCTGCTAAATTTGTTGTTAGGCCTTTGACTAGTGGAGGTTTCCCTCGGCTGAATAAAATCGTCTGGTGTTTGCTAGAATAAAATACTCAGTGCAACAGCACCAATGAAAGAGCAATTAGAGATAGTTTTAATGGTTAGTGGTGGTTCTAAGCATGCCACTGTACGAGCTGTGTTACGTGATAGCTGTGGTGCGGGGGGGCTCTCGCTTGGGCAGCCACACGGGTGCTGCATAGTCGCCCAAGGCAGTTGGAGCGTTGCAGATACCGGAAGCAGTGTCCATTGTTTTTACTTTTGAGCCCATAATCACTAGATAATCCAATCATTACACTACACATGCTACTTCAATTACCACAGTAACACAATCAGTTAGTCAGATCTGCAGCAAGTAGCATGTGTTACTCTCAGTGTAAAGAAAGCCATGTTTCCGAGGTCATAAACAGAAAATGCTACATCATGCTGACTTGTGGAATGTGGACGAGTCAGGTGTTTTCTAAGCCGGAAGTCGGACAGGTGTAGAGGCACGTGTGTCAGCCGCAAGTGTTGGGGGGGGGGCCGAGGGGAATGGAATGTGTATTATGGTGCGAGGGGAAGTAGGATGGGAGGGAGGAGAAGGTAGGATGGGGTACTGGGGTAGAGAGAGAAGAAGAAGATAGGTGAGAGGAAGGAGTAAAACCAACGGGGAGAGAGAGAGAGAGAGAGAGAGAGAGAGAGAGGACGCAGAAGATTAAAGGCGCAACATAGTAGATCGTAATAGAGAGACTGGCAGGCAAATTGACTTTACAGGTGCGACGTGTGTGTGTGTGTGTGTGTGTGTGTGTGTGTGTTTATTAATGTATGGTGACTGTGGTGGTGCAGAGGTATTGTGATTGTTGTCGGAGCGTGGGGACGAGGTGACCGTGGTGGGGGTGTGGGGACGGGGTGAGGGTGGTAGAGGTGTGGGGGCGGGGTTAGGGTGGTGCGGAGGCAGGGTGAGGGTGGTGGAGGTGTGGGGGCGGGGTGAGGGTGGTGGGGGCGGGGTGAGGGTGGTAGGGGTCTTGCGTCAATACTGACTGTTCAGCTGAAGCCACACAGAAAGCTGGGATGGGGAAGCACTGTGTGGTGGTGGGCGACGATACGAGTACTACGTTGTACCGTGCCTCTACTACCATGCTTGGTACATTAGTGGTGCATTATTGTACCAGAGACAATCACTAGGTGTACAATACCCACGTCTCGTAATAGGAACCTGATTGTATTAGTTAAAGACGTAATAGTAATGTAGTGGTTGGTACTAGCTAGTCATAGTTACCTACTAGCGTCTATGGAACATGAACAGGTGTAACGGCACAATGTTTTAGCTGTTACTGTAGAATGAAAGATGTACTAGTTGTGTAATAGTAGTTGCCTATCGATTCCTAGCAGTAATAATACCCAGAGTCGCACAAGTTTGTCCCACTTGAATATGGTGACCTTTAAAAATGCCCTGGAGTACTATTACATGGTACTGAAAGGGGATAAGTTTTCTTACTCGAGGGTTTAAGTTTTCTTACTCGAGGGCTTAATTCTTTGTACTATTTTTTTACGGGATTAACCCACCAGGACACAGGTCGATGATCCACATCAGGGCCTGGGGCGAAAATATAATAATAATAATAATAAAAAATAATAAAAAATAATAAAAATATTAAAAGTTTAGTAAAAATATTAATAATACAGGACCATAAATAAATACAAAAACTAAAAAAAAAAATAATACTGAGAAACGATATATGAATGTTGTGTTGTCAAAGTAAGAGAGGCAATTGCAACCCTGCAATTATGTGTTAATGAGAGAGAAAGTTAGATCAGCAACCTGGGACATGGTCACAATATTTTTTGATGTCATATGGCAGCAGGGTCTACCATTAGACAATGCATTATGCTTCCAATTTCTTCCCAGGCGGTAGTACCTCCCTGTTTGGTAGCTGTTTACTGATATACATGAACTATTTTTTTTATGAAGAGCTGGTGGGTATATGACCGTGGTGCTCTAGTACTGACAAACATTGGCTATCACTCCCATATTACCTTCACAATGGGAATTCGATTTCTCGGTGTGAAATGTTAGCTCAGTACGATAACCACTCTGCCACCATACCATAGCATTGTAGCCAAAATATCAAGGCATTGTACTCTTGACTAATTCATTGAACGCAACGGGTTGGCATGGATACGTGGTTGCACTCCAAATTGTTCTACAGTATAGGAATATATATATATATATATATATATATATATATATATATATATATATATATATATATATATATATATATCAACGGAGCACCTTAGCTTTCGTCTTTATTCAAGACATCTTAAGAGCTAAGGTGCCTGTGTTTCCCTTTTCCCGTGATATATATATATATATATATATATATATATATATATATATATATATATATATATATATATAATTAAAACAATGGTTTACCTGGGTGAGAAATATATAATGAAAGGTTTTAGTCAAATTATATAAACTTTGAGCTCTGTGTGTGGCTCCACTGCTGAAAATATATCAACATAGTTTGGCCATAAAATATTAGGCAAAATTATGTTGGGAACGATGGGTGTTTAGTGAGCGTGTGCTTATTTATGTTGTATTAACATGGTTTATATACCACTGAGGACACACACACACACACACACACACACACACACACACACACACACACACACACACACACACACACACACACACACACACACACACACACACACACACACACACACACACACACACACACACATAAATAACACCTCTTGATACATGACCACAGGCACAAATCTTCACCAAAAATGTTGATCCTCCACAAAAAACAAGAGAGTCCTGTAAGGTTCATGTTCGTAAGGGCGAGCGACCGTATTAACCCTCCTCAGGCAGACGACCATGTTGGGGAGGGGGTGTTTACTGTGGTATAGCACTATCTCGACTCCTGGGTGATGGTCATGTGTGTGCCGGGAGGAGATGTACGGGCCGTTTACGAGGTCGGGTAAGGGCGTCGTGCTAGTTGGTTGTGGCCGTAGTTATCAGCCTTACGGTGTTCCTAGTGATGGCTTAACACTTTATTTTTTACTTTAGGTTTATAGCTACTGGTCTGTGTTGCTTATTATTATTATTATTATTATTATTATTATTATTATTATTATTATTATTATTATTATTATTATTATTATTATTATTATTGTTATTGTTGTTGTTGTTGTTGTTGTTGTTGTTGTTGTTGTTTACCATTTTTAGTCTTGTTTTGTCTTTGTATTTTTCTACATTTTTGGTCGATTTATCGTTTTCCTTGATTGGTGGTGTATGTAAGGGGTGTCTCTTGTATTTTAGTAATGACTTAAACTTCTGAATGTTTGCACGTATTTCCTCATCCTCATCCTTTCTTCCTTTCCATCCTCCTTTTCCCCTCCTTCCTCTTTCCTTCTCCTTTCCGTTCTCCTTCATTTTCCTATCCCCGTCTTCCCCTCCTCCTCCTCCTTCCCTTCCTTCCTTCCCTTCTTTCCTTCCTCCTTCCTTTCCCTCCTCCTTCCCCTTCCCCTCCCCCACTCCCCTACCCTTAACCCACTACCTCTCAGTCTCGGCGCTTCGATGAACTGACAAAAATCCACTCTGTTATGTCTGACATTAGCCGAAACACCTCTGAGCATTGTACCGCTCCGTGGCTCGTTCCTGCTACACTGCTGGTAGGTTAAGATGTGTAAAATATGGATTAAAACACATATGTCCTTTTCTTCTGAGTTTCGTTGTGGTATATCCCCACCTCTCTCTCTCTCTCTCTCTCTCTCTCTCTCTCTCTCTCTCTCTCGCGCCTCATGTTATCTGGACGGTAATTAAACAACTAATTCAGGTTGAGAGCGATGCCGTAGACATGCATGAAGAACGAAAAAAGTGCAGGACTATTTACCGTGGCGCCTCTTGTTGTCTAGACCTGCCTACCTGCACACGGTTTAATATTCATGAAGGCTGTGTCCATTACCTGCTTTGGTGAGAGGAAAGGGGAGAGAGAGATGGGGAGGAGGAGAGAGGGAGAAAGGGAATGAGAGATGAGAGGTGAGGGAATTATAAGAGGGGAGGGCAGGAGGAGAGAGAGAGAGAGAGAGAGAGAGAGAGACTGACTGGTTATGTGAACACGACCAATTCAAGTTACGCTTCTCTGCTCCTAAAACCAAAGAAGATTCTTAATCCTCTACTTCCCATCTGTACATAATGTAAACACACATTCTCTCTCTCTCTCTCCTCCCCCTCCTCCTCCTCCTCCTCAGGTGACAGATACATGTACAGTCTCGATCAAGATTCTTCGAACACTGTTGGAGACAGCTGGTAACTCAAGGCCGTTTGTTTACTATAGTACGTAGTATAATATAATACGAAACAACAAAACCCAACCATTAAATTAAGCAACGGGGAACTAAGTAACCAATCGCAGATCACTTTTACATTTATTCATAATTTCTAGTACGTTCTATAGTAAACAAACGGCCTCGAGTTGCCAGCTGTCTCCAGCAGTGTTCGAAGAATCTTGATCGAGACTGTACATGGGAGTTGTTTTTGTGGTAAAAGTTTGTGGTATATGACTTCTTCAGAGACTTAACTTGTATGACCTTATTTTGGTGTTGTGAGTGACTAATATTTCAATGGATTTAGATATATATTTAGGCCATTATTGTTAGGTATTGTTGCTTTTGTTGTTATTAATTATTTATGCATCTACGTTGTGGAGTTGTCAGTTATTTTACCTCAAATTTTAGACTCGTTTTTATTGGTTGGTGATATTTGTGTCATTCGTTGTGATTGGTCGATGTTTTTTTTTATCTATATTTATTACTTGGTGATTAGTTGATAGCGAATGTCGACTTCTTATTGGTTGATGATAAATGGCGATTTTTTTATTTAAACAGCTGTTAACATGGGGATCATTAACAGGGTTCTAGCTTAATCCCCAGGATTGTTCCAACAAATTATCATATAGTTGAAGACATTAGATTAATTAAGGCACAAAAAATATAATCATGTAGACATAGTAAATAATATTGTTGACAAATTACATCGAAATACACAGTAAAAAGTGTTGACCTCAATTGACGTGCTGTGGACAGACGAGTAAGTCAGGTTCGTAGAATAATCAGCGGAGTTGGGAGTGTCGCTCGCCGTCTATGAGCTGCCATCTTGACCTGTTTGGTAGTTAACATCCGGTATGGCCGCCGTGAAGAGGTTCCACGGTCGTAAAACTCTGGCCATGAAGGTCCTCTGATGCTGACTGGCTCGTGACCTCCACCAGTTGGACGCTTGACAGAACCGTTTTCGTGCTCCTCTGCGCAGCTCGTAGGGGCAGCCTGAGTCCCACCAGGTGAGGTGCTTCTTGGACCTGGGCCTTGTGGAACACCGTCAGGGCCGCCACATCTCTCATTACAGGCACAGTTGTTGAGGTGTTTGTCGAACCTCAAATGTTTGTCAAGTCCACTCCGAAGATTGTTATGTAATCCTGGAGTAGCAGAGGCACCCCCTCCCCAAAGAGGATTCTATCCTTCACGGCGTGGGCGGCCGCCGGAGAGCGGGATATCACCTGCCAACGTGCACCCCATCCACGGATCAGCTCCAGATGTTGGTTTACCCTGTGACTGCCATTGTGGTCAGTTGTTCGCAATGGTTGATAGAATTTGACGACTTCTTATTGGTTGACGGTAAATTATGACTTTTTATTGGCTGTTGTTATACAATAACTTTTTCATTGGCCATCACTGCTTATGTGTTTTTATGCTTCATTTAATGTGTCTGTCTTGTCTCAATTTATTTCATAGGGCAGTTACCAGGATACCATGGTATAGTCTAGTGTTCATGTCAATATTAATAGGCTCCAAGTTAGGTTAGGTTAAGTTAGGACAGGGCTGGTCTACAGTGTCTAGAAGGCTGTTGGCAGGGGACCAAGCGATGGGTGGCTGCCAGTCACGCCCCCCCCCCCCTCCCACGACCACACCGCCGCCGCGAGCTTGCCTGGGGAAGAATCTCTGCTAGGAGAGGTGAGGGAGTATGTGGACGGTGGGTGGTGAGGGAGTATGTGGGCGGTGAGTGGTGAGGGAGTATGTGGGCGGTGGGTGGTGAGGGAGGAGGGAGTATGTGGACGGTGGGTGGTGAGGGAGTATGTGGGCGGTGAGTGGTGAGGGAGTATGTGGGCGGTGGGTGGTGAGGGAGGATGAGTAGTGAGTGAGGGAGTATGTAGACGATGGTTATCACCCTTCCCTCCCTCCCTCGACAAACCATCTCCACCACCAACAAAGTTTCAACAGTCAGGGTGGAGATTGATTCATTAAGTCTTAATAAATCTCCTCTTGTTTTTGTTTTTTTAATTAATCATGACCTCCATCTTGTACCTCCTGCTGCTAGACAGACAGACAGACAGACAGACAGACAGACAGACAGACAGACAGACAGAATTTCGTAAACAACTTTTTTGTTTATTTGTTTGTTCTGGCAGTCTGGATATGACACCGACAAGTCTGGGACACGTCTGGAACGTGATGACGAATCGGACACTTTGTTTACGTTTGTGCCTTCGTGGGTCGTGATAGATATATGAATTTCTGCCTTGGCGCTGGTGAGAGAGAGAGAGAGAGAGAGAGGCTGTACGATTTAACTTCTGTCAGGAACAAAGCTGTGTGTGTGTGTTATTACAAAAGTTTTCAGTACACAAAGGACTAAAAGTTTCTTCACGGAAGGTCCGGTCAATTTCGAAATAAACACTGCAACTCCTGTTGTCTTGAGAGAGAGAGAGAGAGAGAGAGGCTGTACGATTTAACTTCTGTCAGGAACAAAGCTGTGTGTGTGTGTTATTACAAAAGTTTTCAGTACACAAAGGACTAAAAGTTTCTTCACGGAAGGTCCGGTCAATTTCGAAATAAACACTGCAACTCCTGTTGTCTTGGTAAGATTGTCAAAATCCTTCGTCCGTTGTGTCATGGCGACTTGGACAAAATCGTGTAGATACTTTTTTTATTGTGTGCACATAATTATATCCTCAACCTTCTGTATAACAGGAAGTAATATTATTATTGCTGGTGAACTTACCATTAAGTATTTCTTCAATTACAACTATTAATTCCAGGATAATCAACACGTTGCCGGTGTTTATATTAAGTGTAAAGGAGACGAGTTTCGTTCTGCAGTGTTTCCTGGGTATAAAAAGTGAATCGATTCGACCTTGATAGGAGTTTTTATTGTAGAATTTACAAATAATTAGGTTAGGTTAAGTTTAGTTTGGTCCGGTAAGTTAGGTTTCGTTCGGTAGGTTAGGTTAGGTTAAGTTTGGTTAGATTAGTTTGATTAGGTTAGATTTGATTAGGTTAGATTCGGTACCCGTGTTAATGGGTAACGTTGAAATCTTTTAAATACCAAATTGATTCACTAAAAGTTTTATAAACATGAACTCCACATATTGTGTAAATGTTGCTCTTCCATCAATGATCTGACGAATATTAATCGTTAAACATATGACGTATATACACATCAATATCAATATATCACTAAACACAAGTCACTGTAACATTACATACGGTTACTACACCAATAAACATGATATTTTCATTTTAATATCAACAAAAACTTAACAGCGAACTTGAAGGTTGATCTTGCAGTTACAATATTAATAAACTTCTATTCTTAATATTTCAAGATCAGTAAAAAAATTGATATTGAAAACACACACACACACACACACACACACACACACACACACACACACACACTCACACACTCACACACACTACATCATTAAACAAACAAATGTTAAACAGTGTCACGGTATGTCGTTGTACAGTGTAGCATGACAAAGTGTAGTTGTCAGCCTCTGGTAATGTTTGAGTGGGGCGTTGTTGTTGTCTTTGTCTGCTGAGAGTGAGTGTGTGAGTGTGTGTGTGTGTATATCGCGTGGTTATGACAGTTGCTGGTGGGTGTTTCATGTGTGGTTGCCAGGTGTTGTACTCGATTGATGTACATTTGGTTCGTATTGCATTCAGGTGTGTGGGTGTGGCGGGGGTATAAGTGCTCAGCGTACAGTGTATTTGTTACTGTGGGTTTGAGTGTTTGAGGGTATACGTGTGTGTTTATGTGTGTGTAGGCGTGTTTGTTTTCGTGTATGTATGTAACTGTGTGTAGATGTATTTGTGTACGTATGTCTGTGACTGTGTGTGTGTGTGTGTAAGCGTTGTAAATATGTGTGTAAGTATGTTTGTATGTGTTTGTGTACTTATGTGACTTGTGTGTGTGTGTGTACCTTCGTCTTACAAGTCAATACGAGGAGGATTATCTCACAGGAGCCCTCACAGTGTAGGTAGGTGGTGAGTTCCTCAATGGTCAGGCGGTCTTTGTCGCCCTCACGTCACCCTCCTTGTGTTTACCTGTTATCGTCGCTAGCCATCCAAGTTGTATGAAAAGATGAACCAAAATGGAGATTGTAATAAACGAGTTGAAAAGTAAATGAAAAAGAGATCCAATTACACCAGTGACATTAAATTGTAATAGCGAATTTAATGAATATCAAGGGCAGTTTCTCGTTGAAGAAATAAATGAAAAATATGTAGAATTTTATACACCGACTGTCTCAGTTTGTCGAGAATGAGTGAAGAAGGAAAATTAATTACGTCTCCGGGTAGGATGAGATGGAGATGATAACGCAAGGAATTAGGCAGGGAGGCAATAAACAAGGGATTAGTAAAAGAGTTGAGAATAACGTTGTCTCAGCCACAATACCTATTCTCACTGCCTCTCCACCTGTCCACTCACTTCCTGCCTCTTCTTCCTCTATTTCTCCCCCTCCTCCTCTCCCTCCTCTTCTCTCTCCTCTCCTTCCACCTCTCCCTCCTTTCCTTCAGCTTCTCCATCTTCTTCTCTTTCTTCTCTCCCTTTTCTCCTGCTTTTCCCATTCCTTTTCCTCCTCTGCTTCCGCTTTTCCTTCTTCAGATCCTTCAGCCTCTCCCTCTTCCTCCTGTTCTTCCTCTTCTTCTCCCTCTTCCGTCTCTTCCTCTTTCTCCACTCCTCCCCCCTCTCCTCTTCCTTAAGGGTATTCACACTCCTACTTCAGTCTGGGGCTCGATTGTGGGGCAGGAGAGACGTGCAAACCACTCTCCCGCCTCTCCACTCTACCAGGTACTTCAAGAGCTCTCACCAACACTCTCAATTTTGTTCTTTCGTTCCTTGCGTTCTCTCTCTCTCTCTCTCTCTCTCTCTCTCTCTCTCTCTCTCTCTCTCAGGATATGGAAAGGTTTGGAGTTCTTACAAGATCATTGTGCGTGTGAGAGAGAGAGAGAGAGAGAGAAACATTGGTTTGGGAAGTGTACTGTAGTTAGTGAAACGCGGCAAACTACATCCGTAGACTTATGTTGCTGGAGGTCTCTTACACTAACTCAGGGTCTACCGCCTGCGGCAACACACACACACACACATCAATCATCGCTCATAGAGACAACACGTGTCCTGTAGGCGCTCCCCCTGGCAACCTGGTCAGTCTCTTTTATCCCTGCTCCGCCCCTGCTCTGGCCCTGTCTGCCCCCCCCTGTCTGCCCCCCTGCTCCGCGCCCCCACTTGCCCCTGCTCCGCCCCACCTGCTCCGCCCCCCTGCTCCGGCCCCCCTGCTCCTCTGCTCCGCCCCCCCTGCTCCGCCCCCCCCCTGCTCCGCCCCCCCCCTGCCTGGCCCCCCCTGCTCCGCCCTCTGCCCTGCTCCGGCCCCTGCCCTGTCTGGCCCCGCCCTACCTGGCCCTGCCCTGTCTGGCCCCGTCCTTGCCTGCCCCCCCCCTGTTCTGCCCCGCCTGCTCCCTCCACTGCTCCGCCCTATCATTAACATAACTCCACCGGGATTTACCAGTAAAACCTTCAAGTTATCATTGTAAAGACTGATTATCAAACAATGATCCAATAGTGTATCCTTAGGAAGAAAATTTGCGTGATTTATAACAAATCACCAGTGAGCAGTGTAGTTGTCCGTGGGTACTGTGCAGGTGACCCTCAAAGTGCCAGAGACAAGGATTATTGCGGTGTTTACGACTCGACAAGTTTCAACAGATGTCTAACAGTGTATTGTACTACACCATGGATATTCTATCGGTGGCCCTCAAAATGCCGTCACCGCGGAAAAACACTCCCGTACGTCCACAACAACGGATATTAATTATCAGATGTTCACCAGTGAAGTATTCCAGGTGCTTTTTGTACAGCTTAAAGCGAGGGGACGGATATCCTACCAGCCCCCTCTCCCAATGATATAGTGGAAGTATGTGAAGTAGCAAGACGTTTAGACAAATTGAAGTTAAAGCGCTATTTCTCCCCGGAACTAGCTAAAACCCTCTGCTCCATCATCAATGCTTCCCTCAGTCAAGCAAGATACACAGTGCCCAAGTCAACGAGCCCACAATCCATGAATGAGAACGACCCATTACTATCACCCCAGTACCCAGCTTAATTTGCGAGGGATTCGTCTTTGACTGGGTCTGTGCTGATATTGCAGGCACCGTTGATCCTCAGCAATTTGGCAATATGAAAATTTCCTCTACCACTCACTGTCTTGTCAGCTTTCCCGATTACATATACCGCCACCTGGAAAAACCAAAGTCGTTTGTGGCTGTCGCCTTCATTGACTTCATCAAGGCATTCGAATTAGTCAACCGCAATTTGATCATCAACAAAGCTATCGACCTCGTGTTTCGGAGAAGTCTTATACCATGGCTTACAGCTTCCTTAGTGACTGACGTCAAGCCGTACGCTTCTGAGGGGCTGTCTCCACTTTTCACCTCCCTCCATTAATTTGGGCCCTAACACACTCCAGATTGTGGGATCCACCAAGTTCCTCGGCGTCACTATAGATAACAAACTAAATTGTAAAACATGCGTCAGTGCAATTGTCAAATCCTCCAGTTTCTGTCTCCATCTCCTCCGCTGACTCAAGTCCCTTGGAGTTCCCGAGCTCCTCAGTGCTTACTCAACAGTCATACTGCCCAAGATCACCTATGCCTCCCCTGCCTGGTCTGCCTCCCTAAATGCCACATACCAAGAACACGCTGACCCTCTCGGCTCTCTCTGACAATCACCACGACCTCATCTGCAAATTTGGGGAGAAGCTTCTGCACCATCCTCAACACCGGCTCCTACTACCACCTGAGATCCATCGTCCACGAAATGCTGTTCAACACCACAACTGCACGTACTGATCGCTATAAGAACAGCCCAGTCCCAACCATTGTAAAAATTATCAACAACTCGTAATCAACCAGTGTGTTCAGTGCCAGCCAATCTTACTTTTGCACTGTCACTATGTTGAAATACCCTGTAGTATGACCTTCTCCCCACCTATTTATTATATATCATATTTGTATCACTCATGTTACTTGTATATTATTTGTAAATCCAGTGACCCATCCACCAATTATGTAACTGTATATTTCAGCCTTTTGGTTGCCATGCTCTTTTAATAAACCGGTAATTAATATTATTATTATTAGTAGTAGTAGTAGTCGTAGTAGCATTACACACACACACACACACACACACACACACACACACACACACACACTGATATTGGAAAAGTTAAAAAAATCTTCAAACTCGTGTAAATTTGTTTACTTATTCGTCTCCATCAGCGTCAAAGTGCCAATTATTATATTACCTCAACCACAGCCCGAGTCATTAACCAACAATATACCGTATTTAACAGTGGTGTCATCGCTGAGTCATGGTGACCAAGCACATTATATACCATATCTATCATAAACATTTGCTAATTTCTGAGAGTACATTATAGCGACCAATAATATCCTGCAATAGTAGAAATAATTTAATTACTAATATTACGTCGTGAGATCCAGCAACAGTCGCCGGGGGTAAAGAACATACACACTACTTTACGAGTTCTCGCCACTTAGCTAATAGTTGTTCTCTCCGCCAACAGACCCGGGGCTGCCAAGTCGGCCCCCAGCACGCCGCAGACGGAACAGAGGATCGTGCCTCGACCTCTGCCAAGGCATGACACCTTTATCGCCCCTGGCGTGTCCCCTGCTCTGCCCACCTCACCCAACTTCAGACCCATGAAGCTCAAGACTACCTCCTTCTCCAAAACCAACAGGTGAGTTCCTCGTTCCCTCGCCAGTTAGTCATAGTTCATACAAGGTGAGTCACCCACGTGGACCTGTGTATATCGTGGAGAGATTCCAGGAGAGGTTATCGCCTCCACAAATCTGCTAATGAAGCTGCGCCTCACTCATAGTTTTGTGTGTCACATGGTTCTCGGCCAGAGGTACAGAGATCTGTTTCACCTGTCTCCGTCAGTCACAGGTAAGCCTTCATCTGGGTGTTGTTCATGCCACCTGCACCATAGTCACAGCTGAGAACTACACCGGCGGTGTTGTGGTCCTGACATAAGTCGCCTCACAGTTGTCGTATTCACCAAGACTTTCTTTACTCTGTGGTGACTCATTCTCTCTTGCATGCAGGTAAATCATTTCCATGTTGCATTGTTTACAGGTAAGACCAGTATTATTTACGTGTGTTTGAGTAAGAAACAAAAGGTATCATGTTCTTTAATGGTTTCTGCAGTTATTGCGCTTCTGCTGCCACGCACCGCTGTGATGTGTCTGGGTGGTCACTGAGAGGCCAAGTTTTTATTTATCGTCGTAATAACTAAAACTGTCCCCCCACTACACGAAGGCTGTTATAATTTACCATGTAAAGAGTCATTTTGTGTTTGAATTATTTTATACAACTTCCGAAGTTTGTTATTGTTGTCATTCAAACCAAGATCAAAGCTTCATATAACAAGGAGAGTGACGAGACACAATAAGGATAGGTTCTGTGAGTCTGTCTGTCGGTATCGTGTGACAGCTGGGGGTCCCTGGGGCTGCCCTTCAGAGTCTTGACCTGTTTTACACAACGACTCTACTTACACACACACACACACACACACACACACACACACACACACACACACACATACACACGACCTCAAGTTATATATCAGGTTGACTGGAATGATGGTTCCTCGCCTTCCCAAGGTCGACATTGACGCTCACTGTTACCAAACGAACGACGTTTGGAGTTTGAGGAGGTAAGATATGACTGGCTTGAGGATGATGACGTAAATTGCACTCAATCACTTGGAAGTCCCGACTATTCATCACTAGGGGGAGGAGTCGTCAGAATTGTGAAACGTCCTCAGGTGAGCTGACGGGGTCGTAGCCTTGGAAGAAATGGAGTTTGAAGCGGAAAGGAAGTGGTGAGAGATGTGTGGTTGTAGAGGTCTCTGGTGTCTTAGAAGCAGGATGCTAGATGTCGACAATGTGGGTTGTGAGGTGGCTGGACATGGGTTTATTTGGGACCAAGATGTGGGCTGTCAGTGCTGAAGACGTGGGCTGTTGTTGATCAAGACTTCAGGCATCAAAGGTTCAAGAACTTTCTGACGTCTCGGAACGGATCATAAACATCAAGACGTGAGCTGCCAACACCTCAAGATCCTCTCCTAGATTGAAAATGCCTCTCCTTCCCCCTCTTCTCCCTCCCTCAACACACACCACAAATCCTAACACTGTCCGAAGTAAGTGCCGAGATATTAGCTGTCATGATTAAAGATAGAGGTGTTCCCTGCGCCAGGAAGTGAGCTGTCTGTCATGCTCCTCCTCAAATATACCGCTAGACGCCTCAAGAATCAATCGTCCTGAGGCTATATTTGGGAGGTGATGACTGCTTATTGCATGAGGCGATCAGTCGCGGCCTCCAGCACTTTAAAGGTTAGTTACCGAGGGAGATCATGTTCAAGGTCTCCTCCCTGAGTGAACTTATCGGACCGCCGGCGGTGGTAAGGTCCTCGTCCTTAAATATTTACTTGGTCGTTATTACTAAAGGCTAATATACAGTCACACTTGGAGAGCAGATTTACAAATATTTCCTGGAGTAGCGATGAAAGTATTATTATTCGTCCTTAGTGATGTTGCTTATGAGGAGCTGTTAAGCTTCTATAACATTAAGTAGAGGAAAATAATGGCGTCTTTTCTAACAAGGTTCCTTTAAATTGGCAAGAAATATTAAGGTAACAGTCGTTGATGACATTATACAGGACACGTGTAAAACGAATGCTGTTGATTGGTCGTCCACTATGTCGTCATTGTCAAAACTCGCTTTGATTGGTCGGTTCACTCCTCTCCAATGCTGAACAAAATTTGATTGGTTGGTTCCCTCTTCTTCACTGCTCATTCTTCACTTAACTAACATTGACCTCACACTTAGCTCGTATTTAACTCACACTTAAATCACACACTTAACTTACGCTTAATTCATACTTAACTTACTTAACTTACACTTAATTCATACTTAACACACTTAAATCACACGTAACTTACACTTAAATCACATTTAACTTACACTTAATTCATACTTAACTCGCCATCTCTCTCGGACACCCAGAACTACTAAGACCATCCCCCATGCGCTCCTCTCAGTCCCAGACCTCCATAAAATATCATGGTGTGATGGTGTGGAACAACTTACCTCCACCCATCCCAGCAAAGACTACGCTCCCTTCCTTTAAATCATCGAAACAATATTTATTGTCTAAGTATTAATATTTTTGTAACATTTACTTTATACTCTTACTTTTATTGGTCCACCAGAACCATTATGTCGTATATTATCACGTAGATGACACAAGTTACCATTGTAATAATTATATATTTGCCGTCAAGACCTGATCCTCACTGTTTCTGTCCCCTTGTTTCACCTTAATACAACTCATGTTGTATTGCTTCCCTCCCTTATCATATTAATGTATATCAACTCCACTGTAAAATATGTATATACTTATAATATAAATGTAATAAAATATAAAATAAAATAAATAACGAAGTAATAACCGTGGTAACATTCTCATATGTTCTTACTGTTATGTGAACTATTCCAGGTGATACTAAATGTTACATAATACTTCCTTGAGATAAATGTACAGTATATATCAGGTGCCACTAAGAGAGCTCAGGCTCTCAACTGGCTCAGCCATGTTAATATTGTTATTGTTATCCACTCTGTATCTGTGTTCTGGCTAAATAAACTCTCTCACCCTTCCCCCCCACCCCCAATACTTTTCTAACCTTCTTATACATTACTCCCCTCCACGTCCTAATTGACCCTGCAAGTTAGATTATTGCTTCGTAAAATTGAGTACAATTAGGATTAGGGGTCTGTGAGGATTGGGTGGGGGGCACTTAACCACCAATCACTTAATCTGAGCGCTGGAGAAAATGCTTATCAAAAGTAAACAAAGTGGTGGTCGAGGTATGAGAGAAAACGGTGCGGACAAAACTGTTGAGGCAAACGACGATAATTTATGGGTCGGTTTACATGGCAAGCATTCGGGGTATTGTTCGTGGAGGATTTATATTCAGAAATTCCTTTTGTTTTTGTTTGAGAGAGAGAGAGAGAGAGAGAGAGAGAGAGAGAGAGAGAGAGAGAGAGGTGAATATAGATTAATGAATGACATGATAAATTGATAGATATACAGTACATATACATTGATGTATACATAGATATACAGTACATATACATTGATGTATACATAGACAGACATACATAGACATATACATAGACATAATACGAGTACATTTGTACATAAAGGAATACGGTAGTTGTATCGAAATTCAACTTAAGAAGACGAAAGGATAATGCACAGGTGATGATCTGTTATAATTAGCGGTGTATCACAGGTAGGTGAAGGGCCCCTGTAGGGTTGTGGGTTCACCTGACCAGGGAGAGGGGAGGAAGGAAACAGGTAAGACCCGCCTCCCTCCCTCCCTCACACTAATGGTTCACTTACCTGTGTTGATTGACTCCTCCTGCTACTGCTGGAAGTGGAGGAGTGGGGGAGGATGATAAAGAGGAAGGAAGGAAGGAAGGAAGAAGAAGTAGTGTAAGAGGTGTAGAAGGGTGATAAAGAAATTGGAAGGAAGGGAAATGAGGGTGAATGATGAGGAAGAAATGAAGAGGTGGAGGTGGGAGGAGGAGAATGAAGAAAGGAAGAAATGTAGAGAAGGGGTACAAAGGAGGAAGGAAGGAAAATGAGAGGGTACAAAGGAGGAAGGAAGGAAGATGAGAGGGGTACAAAGGAGGAAGGAAGATGAGAGGGATGCAAAGAAGTAAGGGAAGTAGATGAGAGGGGTGCCAAAGGATAAAAGGGAAGAGTTGAGAGGGGTGGAAGAAGAAAAGGAAGGAAAAGATGAGAGGGTGCAAAGAAGGAAGGAAGACGAGAGGGTACAAAGGAGAAAAGGAAGAAGAGGGGTGCAAAGGAGGAAGGAAGGAAAAGGAGAGGGGTACAAAGAATAGGAAGGAAGATGAGAGGGTAAAAGAAGGAAGAAGATGAGAGGGCACAGAAGGAAGGAAGGAAGATGGCAACAAAGAAGGAAGGAAGCGAAGATGGAGAGGGCACAAAGAAGGAAGGAAGAAGGAAGGAAGATGAGAGGGGTGCAAAGAAGGAAGGAAGGAAGATGAGATGGGTACAAAGAAGGAAGGAAGATGCGAGGGGTACAAAGAAGGAAGGAAGGAAGATGAGCGGGGTACAAGGCAGGAAGGAAGGAAGGAAGGAAGGAAGATGAGAGGGGTACAAAAAAGGAAGGAAGGAGGATGAGGCGTTCTGATGACACAGGAAGACTTATGGCTGATGAATATTCAACTGGGGACTTGGCCAGGTTGTTAAGGTGGAGGGAAGGAAGGAAGGGAGGAGGAAGGAAGGAGGGAGGAAGGAAGGAGGGAGAGGCCGGACTCACTTTCTACTACCTTCTATACTATATTATCTCTCTCTCTCTCTCTCTCTCTCTCGTAGACGAAACAGCAATAACATGAACATAAATTCTCCTCAAGATCTTTATTAGATATTGTGTGTGTGTGTGTGTGTGTGTGTGTGTGTGTGTGTGTGTGTGTGTGTGTGTGTGTGTGTGTGTGTGTGTGTGTGTGTGTGTGTGTGTGTGTGTGTGTGTGTGTGTGTGTGTGTGTGTGTGTGTGTGTGTGTGTGTGTGTGTGTGTGTGTGTGTGTGTGTGTGTGTGTGTGTGTGTGTGTGTGTGTGTGTGTGTGTGTGTGTGTGTGTGTGTGTGTGTGTGTGTGTGTGTGTGTGTGTGTGTGTGTGTGTGTGTGTGTGTGTGTGTGTGTGTGTGTGTGTGTGTGGACGTAATTATCAACCATGGCCACAAAAGCAGAAACAGAACACTTGACCTCTCATAAAGCAAAAACTAGGTAATTAATGTACCAGTAAGTACCAGATAGTGGCAGATAACACCAATAAATTGTACTCACTGACACCACAAAAACAGTTCACTGGCCCACCTTACCTGGCCCGGCTCAGCATGACTTCAGATGGAATGAGTTTTATGTTAATTGTGCCTCAAAATATACTGTCACAGTCGTCATTAATCAACGCGTAAAACAGAGATATAATATTTTATTTCTCAAAGTCTATGTCCTTATATTTAACGTCAAGTATCCTTCCATTAATAGTAATGTTGTTTCTTAAGGAATTACAGATTAAATTCCATTTTTTTTATGTTGAGATAAAGTTATCGTTAAGCGAAAGTGGAAGGTGTGTGTGTGTGTGTGAGTAATGAAGGAATGTGTTGTGGAGTGACTACTGCTGAAGATGACTCCTCAGATTAGATAATAGTTCCCGTTTTCTCTGTTCGTGGAGGTGGTGGTAAGTCGCTGGTGTCATTGCCGGGTGTGTGTTTACTTAGTGAGGTTAAAGACGATGCAGACATGTGAATGGCCTCACATCAGCCCAGCCTCTGGAATACAACCGTCATTTCAGCCCATAATTTTCTCAAGAAATATGTGTCGTTTTTTTCAGTGTTGGTGCGATAATAGACTCTTAAGTAGCTATGGTGTAAAGTGGTAGTCACACAGCACAGGTAAAAGGTTACACCGAACGTTGACGAGTTACACAATGTACTGTACAAGCGTTACTACCCTGTGCCGGGACGCAGGGACGTATCCTACACGTACTGTAAAGGTGAACATTAATTAGTGTCTAGTGAAGGGAGCCGTTGCTTGAGTATTAGGTAATGGCCCGAGTCTCAGCAAGATCACATGAGCAAGTGAACATTACTAAACGATAATTGTGTCACAAGTAGAAACAAAATAGGACTTTAGACAACATGGAAACAACAGACCCACAAGAAGGGAAGAAAAGAAAATGGGCAAGGAAAGTGAGCAGATCATTCACACTCACAGATAGTGAGAAACTTAAAGATAGAAAAAGATTAAGTAGATCTAAAAGTAGCCCAGTGCCCGTCCATAACCTGACGAGGCTGAGCACCTCTTCCCAGGCTTCACCCACAGACCTGTCCCTTGGCCTCGAGACAAGTAAACGCTCGACTCCCGGGGACGAGTCCTTCGCTCACAGGGACTTACCACTAGCTGTAGAAGGCCCGGAGGAAGAAGGTCTATCGGAAGACGTGGAGATGGCGGTAGACGATGAGGGAATTGAAGGTGCCTACGATGATGATGTTTTCCTCCACGTGTCCCTCAAGGACTACTCCAGCGAGGAAAAGTGTCAAGCTCACGTTGATGATGAAAGGTTGGTTAGTGTAGTGTTGTGGGTGAACAGCCTTACACAGTCTTATCTCTTTATTATAATGACGCCATCAGTAAACATAAACACCCGTCACTAGAAGGTCGGTACTTGTGACCCAAAAACAGTCCATAACACCTGTTGCTCCCTGACGTTATACTGTACACAAGTAGCGTGTACTGTACATCATTGAGCTACGTAGTGACAGTGTTATCTATGTATTGTACTGTACTGTATTCTGTTATCAGTGGGACAACGTTCTGCCGTTTTTGCTTTAAATAACTTCGTTTTTCATGATTATTATTGCATTACACAATATAGTTTAATACCTATTATTATCATCATCATCATCATCATCATCATCATCATCATCATCATTATTGGTATTGTTATTATTATTATTAGTGTTAGTATTTTCATTATTATTGTGGCGACCTGTGGTGTAATGGTCAGCCATTTGCCTCGGTCTACCCAGCAGCAATTGGGGACCTGGATATTAATCGATTTGCGCATCGTGTACTCGCCAGTACAGTTGGCGAGTTGTCCGGTCTTCTCGGACTATTCCTTGACACTGGGTCATGCAACTTGTTAACTTAGGGTGTGGTTGTTGTGTTGGCCACAACTTCTACACCTTAAACAAATTCACTCCTAGGTGGCCCCTTGGGTCGTCCATCCTCGTTACACGAGGGGCAACCATTATTATTATTGGTAGTAGTAGTTGTAGTAGGCTATTTAAAAAAAAAAACGTGGTGGTGGTGGTAGAAATAGTAGTAATGTTAGTTGCAGTAGTACGGTATAGTATGATAGTAATAGTAGTGGTAGTAGTAGCAGCAATGTGATAATGATAATTATTGCTGTCCTTATCATTATTATTATCACTATAATTAGTTCCCAAGTCACGATAAGAGAAGTGACACACCGCGTGGGTGAGGTAAGTTATGACCTTTGGAAATATAACTAAAAGTGCGTCATCATTAACCTAACCTAACCTAAACTTTCTTAACTCAACAACTTAAAACAAAATGACCACTCGTCACCAAATTCTCATAAATTCCCTTTGATAAGTTTTTCTATTAAATAAAAACAACATATAGTCTCAGGTACAATTTTTATCGCCATCTTAGCTTCAGTGAGACAGGTGTACGTGCGTTCTGGCTAATGATCCGCATCAGTGGAGTGTTTTGTGTATTGTGTGTACTAAAACCAACACACCTTCACTAGTGTAGCGATCTCTGTCCACCATACAAACCTCAACCGGGTGGTCAGACGTGGATGTGAGAGATATAATAACCTAATTTAAGCTAGGATCCCATGTGTATGTATATGCATAATGCGCAATGTGTGAAGCGTGTTGCGTATTCACTGCTCCCATGTGTCCGTCAAATGTGATGATTGGTGCCCGAAGATTCTGTTCACATGGTTGTCCAGCTCTCAACTGTAGTCACTTGTTGCACTCCCATCATGCACTAAGTTCGGTCTCGAAGTGTTACAGGAATATGTATAATTTTGTCATGTTCTTCTGTGACTGTTCTTCAAACTTGTTTTTATTCCAAAGAGCTGATAAGTTAAAACTATATTGTCTATTGATATGTTGAACTCCATGTCAATAAATAACTTACACAACTACAAATAGCATTTTCAGAAAACATGTTCATGAAATGTTCAAGTCATGCAGATCGTATTTCTGTTTTGTTTTCAGTGGAAAAATGTCCCCCTGTTTTTCTAAATTTGTTCGTATATGACATTACGTGGCACAGTGATGATGAGTACAATTTGGCATAGGAACAATATAGAAACCGACGCTATATATGAACTTGTGGGTGTAGTTGGGAAAACCCTTCGTCATCCCTGGCTTGATACTTGCGTGCTGACCACCCTTGGGAGCGCTGAATACGCACGTACGACACTACACATCACGCATTGCGCACGACGTACACATGGGATCCTAGCTTATGGTTAGGTTAGGGCATTAATTCTATACGGATAGGCCATTAGATTCGGGTGCATATTAGTTCATTGGGAAGTTAAACTACAGCGGTCTAATTGCATTATTAAATTCACGGATCCACACATTCATCATTCACGGTTCTTCACATTCATCATTCACGGGTCCACATTCATCATTCACGGGTCCTCACATTCATCATTCACGGGTCAACACATTCATCATTCACGGGTCCTCGCATTCATTATTCACAGGTCCACACATTCATCATTCACGGGTCCACACATTCATCATTCACGGGTCCACACATTCATCATTCACGGGTCCTCACCTTCATCATTCACGGGTCCACATTCATCATTCACGGGTCCTCGCCTTCATCATTCACGGGTCCTCACCTTCATCATTCACGGGTCCTTACATTCCATCATTCACGAGTCAACAGTCATCATTCACGAGTCAACACAGTCATCATTCCACGGTCTCACCTTCATCATTCACGGGTCCTCCACCTTCATCATTCACGGGTCCTCACATTCATCATTCACGGGTCCACACATTCATCATTCACGGGTCCTCACCTTCATCATTCACGGGTCCTCACCTTCATCATTCACGGGTCCTCACCTTCATTATTCACGGGTCCTCACCTTCATTATTCACGGGTCCTCACCTTCATCATTCACGGGTCCTCAGGGTATGATAGTGAGGCCGCCTGTTGCTTCCTGTCATCAACACAGATAAATTGTTATCGTGTTGCATGTTAAGAGAGTTTATCCTTATCTCCATCATCGTGTCTTCCTGTGTCTCTGTGGTTCTCTCTGTCTCTCTGCGTGTCTTCCTGTGTCTCTGTGTCTCTGTGGTTCTCTCTATCTCTCTGCGTGTCTTCTTGATTATCTATGCCTTCTCGCATCACCCTGTATCTTGTCGTGTCTCCGTGTATCTTGCCTTGTCTCCCTGTATCTCTCTTTATTTCAGTATGTCGCTGTGTCTCCCTGTATCTCGCTGTTTCCCCCTGTATCTCGCCGTGTCTCCCTGTATCTTGCCGTGTCTCCCTGTATCTCGCCGTGTCTCCCTGTATCTTGCCGTGTCTCCCTGTATCTTGTCGTGTGTCCCTGTATCTTGCCGTGTCTCCCTGTATCCCGCCGTCTCCCTGTATCTCGCCGTGTCTCCCTGTATCTCGCTGTGTCTCTCTGTATCTCTCCTTGTTTCAGTATGTCGCTGTGTCTCTCTCTATCTCTATTTCCCCCTGTATCTCGCCGTGTCTCCCTGTATCTCGTCGTGTCTCCCTGTATCTTGTCGTGTGTCCCTGTATCTTGCCGTGTCTCCCTGTATCCCGCCGTCTCCCTGTATCTCGCCGTGTCTCCCTGTATCTCGCCGTGTTTCCCCGTGTAGCAGTACAAGGCTCCAACACTCTTGTACACCTTCAGACAGTCATTACATTGTCCGCCTTTAACTCACTTGTTAAGGTTAGTTCACTTGATGCTCAGCTGCTGCCGTAGTCTCCCCCGCCGTCTGTCGACGCCTAGTTAACTTAACATTTTCTTCCCCCGTCTCTCTTAAAACTGTCGGGTGGACTGGCTTGTAACTTAACCGGATTGTACTTTTAAGAGAGAAGTAAGAGGGGTGAGGATACAGCGCTTGTCTCCTGCTCCCATCCGCAATCCTTCTAGGTGGGAAACTGTACCGAGGTTTCCAGTTTGGGAAGTGATGGCATTCAGGTGCAGTGCCAGCTAATGTCTCCTTGTGTAAAGAAAATACAGTATTGTACTCTACACGTTCACTGGACCACCACCCACCCGACGGCCGTCAGCCTTTTTCCATCAAAGTTATTCTTGTTCAAGTTTGTTTAAAATTCCGATGATTCGTTTCAATAAACGAATGGGAATAAGCGTGACGATGTGGTTATCGAGTAAATCGATATTAGATGTGTCGATCCACACTGTCAAGTGACGGCGTGCGGTTCACTTGTTAGTTTGAGTGACTCTCCCTCCTAGCTGCCATTGCTGACATATTTATCCAGTAAAAATAACCTTGTTCGATTATCTCTCAGTTAAACGTCAAGTTGGATCGAACTCCTTAAACATCTTTTAAAAATATAGTAAATTAAAACCATTTCAAGCTGCCTAACAGTATACAGTGGTTCAGAGGCCGGGAAGCACAGCACAGCTTAATGAAAGTCGATTTATGTCCGAGCTGGAGAAAGAAAAGTAACGCGCCAAGGAACATTAAAGAAAACGGAAACTTGTGGCTCTAACTCAACCAGTTCACCTTGTATTAACTTTTTGTTGCTTTTAATTCTCTTGTAGACACTGGCTAATACTTTTTACCCTTTTCAAGATATGTTTTATTTTTATGAATAACTCCATCTACATCGGAGAATTGCAAATGTTTAATAAACAAGAAATTTTACTCTAAATGCACATATTTAGTTCAATTCTCCCGTCAGCCCAGCAGCGCCACCAACATAGCCAGACCGTACATGGCTGCTCACGAGAAATAGCTGCAGAGTTAATGGATTAACTTGGTCTTACTGGCGTTATAGTGGCATATATGTCCGCCGGCAGCACTATTAACCCAAGGGATGTATGTGGGCCAGTACGGCAGCTGGGGTGGGGAGGTATATGGTAATGATCTTTGTATGTATAATGTGGCGGCCATAGTTTGTGTTCTGCCTCCTCCTGTGTTCAAGGTGTTTTAGTGGGTGTGTGTTTTCACCTTTTGTACAATTTATCTTTTTCTTCTCTTCTTCCTTTACCTTATCATTCTCTCTTTTCACTCTTCCCCTCTCCATCCTTCTGCAGCCTTCCTCTCTTCACCCCTTTACCCCCCTCTCCATACTTTTACCCCCTCCCCAGCCCTCTACCCCCTCCCCCTATCCACCCCTCTCCCCTTCTCCCCCTCCTTCCCTCTCTCCCTGTCCCTTGAAACAAATGTTATCACCTACTTATCACAGCAGTAAATGAGCTGGTTATCACTGTCGGGAGGGAGGCGTATTGTTTAGGAGGGAGTGAGGGAGTATGTGAAGAATGAAGGGAGGGAGGGAGGTTGTGAAGGAGGGAGGGAGGTTGCGAAGAAGGGAATGTTGTCAAGAAGGGAGGGAGGCGAGTTGTGAAGGAGGGAGGGAGGAAGGGAGACAGGCTGTTAAGAATGGAGGAAGAGAGGGAGGGAGATGGATTGTGAAGAATGGAGGGAGTTGGGCTTGTTATGAAGGAGGGAGGGAGGGAGGTGTGGACGACTGATACTGTTATCACTTTATCATCTCTTGACGCCGCTAAACTGTCTGTCCTTGGTAAGTAAGAGGGGGTGAGGGATGGGATGGGAAGGGAAGAAAAGAGGTGGTGAGGGAATGGAAGAGGAGCCGAGGGAAGGGTAGTGGAGGAAGAACTCGAAGGGAAGGGTAGAAGAGAGAAAAATAGAAGCGGTAGACTAATATATATACGTTGATGAATCGAAAACAAATCGGCGTTGACACACAAAGATACACAAGTTGTATTAATCACCCCAGCGTTGAAACAGGAAGGAAAGTTGACGAACCTGAAACAATTCCCCAGCGTAAGCACGGGAAGAGGCGTTGACAGAATACTTGACACATCACCAGCGTTGACACACGAATCGACTCTTATCAATAGAAACCTTTGTCACATGTACTGCTGCTGCTTGTTATAATGTAGCAAGATTTGATTGTCTATATATGGCTTAGATAAACATTAGGTGTGTGTGTTAGATTAGGTTAGGTTAGAATAGAATAGGAAAGAGTTAAATTAGGTTAGTTGAGTTGAGTGTTGCTTAAGAAATAAAGGTGAAGTAAGATTGTGACATTCTGGCGAGGTATATACGTGCTATTGTTAATAGGGAAATGCCTTACATGTGATGTTTATTAACGCGAACTGGAAATAACTGCCAATAGCTGTTTCGTAATGTTGTGGCACCTAAAATATCAGAAACCGGAAATGGACATCATATAATTGAGGTAGCCATTGCAGATAATTAAGCAGTATATTGTGTTTTGTAATGTGAAAACTACAATCATTCATACTTGATAAACAAAATTATTTACGTGAAGTGGAGATAATGACTTAATTTATTTGTGGGGCGTTTCACTAAGGCTTGTGTGCAGTACTGTTGTTATTATTTCTTACAGCTGTCACTATACTCTCTCTCTCTCTCTCTCTCTCTCTCTCTCTCTCTCTCTCTCTCTCTCTCTCTCTCTCTCTCTCTGTTTGGTCTTGGTGTGCGTGTTGAAGCTACATAAGAAGGGACTTGCACCACAATCTCTGCAGCGAGTCTTCTGTGATAGACTTCCAGGTGCTAATTGCACGCAGGCCAACACACAGACGTTCTCTCTACCTCACCTGGCGGAGTTAATGATTGTGTCATGATCCTCACACCTCATAATACCCGCCTGCACCACTCACGGCTTATTGTGTCATGTTGCTCTCACTAATAACGGCCTCTCCTGCACCTCATGACGGCCTCCTGCACCTCATGACGGCCTCCTGCACCTCATGACGGCCTCCTGCACCTCATGACGGCCTCCTGCACCTCATGACGGCCTCCTGCACCTCATGACGCCTCCTGCACCTCATGACGGCCTCCTGCACCTTCCTGACCTCCTCCTTCACCTGCCTCCTGCACGGCCTCCTGCACCTCATGACGGCCTCCTGCACCTCATGACGGTCTCCTGCACCTCATGACGGTCTCCTGCACCTCACCTGACGGTCTCCTGCACCTCATGACGGCCTCCTGCACCTCATGACGGCCTCCCTGCACCTCATGACGGCCTCCTCCTGCACCTCATGACGGCCTCCTGCACCTCATGACGGCCTCCTGCACCTCATGACGGCCTCCTGCACCTCATGACGGCCTCCTGCACCTCATGACGGCCTCCTGCACCTCATGACGGCCTCCTACACCACATGATAGCCTCCACACTTCATGGCGGCCTCCTGCGTTACTCATGGTCACTCGGGTTCAGTGTTCTACATATTCCCGTGGATGGTGTATATCTCTGGGACCTGTATGTAAATATTTCAAAGAGGTTATGAGGGGTTTATGTTGTGAGGGTGTGATGAGCCACGTGACAATCATAGGAGGTTGTGGAGGGAGGGAGGGAGGTGATGGTGTGTCCCGTAAAGTGTGGAGGTGTTTTGTAGACGGTGTTGAGGTCCACTGTGTGTGGATGGGTGACGGGAGCAGTAGATGTCTTTCCTGTAATCATGTGTGTGTGTGTGTGCGCGTGTGTGCGCGTGCGTGCGTGTGTGCTTGTGTTTTGTAGCGTGAAGGAAAATACGACCAAAAAATGCGAAGATGATGACGAGTCATAATGTTATGTATGCGTGACATTTTTCTTGACTAGCAGTTGGGAGGGGACACCATTACTGCCCGTCACTCATATGTTAAAGATTGAATGCCGCTTTGTTGTGTCTCTATATAGACCAGATTAGATTATTCTCCTAAGATAGCCTGTAAACGCGTGTGTGTGTGTGCCTGGATGATTACACAAGTTTTCTGTATTACTGCACCATCGGTGAGTTTGGGTGAATGTGGTAGGTGGAGTTTGGTCTTGGGTACACTTGACTAACACGTGAAGTTAAATGGTTAAGTTTACCTTATATATGAGTTATAAGATATAAAATATCCATTAAAATTATTTTCTATCGACATATGAGTTTTTTCTTCTTTTATTACTTCGACTTCTGAACACAGGCATGGAGGGTGTGTGCCTGTGTGGCCTTCACTTCCGTCAGCTGAAGCGACGCTTCAGGTGGCGCCTCGCAGCGGTTGGTACCTGTACTAATAGGAATCACCGGTCATTTAACTCGCATATTTTTCAATCCTGTAACTTTTCTCCTGAAATTATCTATTAATGTCAAAAAACGTATTAGTGTCTCTCCCTCAAAGTTATGGAATTTTTTTACATTTACAGTCTTCTACCAGTTTACATAACCAAACCAAATTAACCTAACCTAACGAAACCTAACCTAACCTAACTTAATATCTTAACCTTCCATCTACTACGTGATACTTGTAGTGTTTATGAAAAATCCCCCTCGGGTAATCATTGTTGGTTTCCGTCCCTGAAGATTAATACTCGTATACAACTTCCTGCCTAAGGTGGTGAACACACGTTCTGTACCTCTCTCACAAGGCTCTGGCGAGGTGCAGTTTAATCAAAACATCATTGAGAGCTTGAGGCGTGATGAGATTATCCCTCGGAATAAACAGTTAGGTCAGTTTAGGTTGGGAAGATTTGTTTGGTTAGGTTACGTTAGGTTAGGTTACGATTTATTTTCCGTTTGCTTTTGGTCGGACTGCGCAAGGCCAGACACGAAGGTTCCTGAGTCCCCTTATCTCGTGGGGATTTACTGTTTTGTTTGTAGAATGGGCGTTTCTCTACCCTAACCTAACCTAACCTAGCTCGACACCTCTGAACTAACATAACAAAGAAAGGTTAGCAACGTGAGGTCAGCTAAATGGCTACATCAAAGTACATGATTGAACCAGGCTAAAAACACACACACACACACACACACTCGCGGGAGAGAGAGAGAGAGAGAGAGAGAGTTCTGCTTATTTATACGGAAGAGACTTTTCCAAACACCAGTTGATGACAATAACTCAGTGTGAAGGAAGACCGTGCTGTGTAGTTTAGTGTATGGGAACATTTGTTGGACCACCTGTTTTTGTTGTCATCTATCTCGTTTTGTGTTGTGGGAGGTCTCTCTCTCTCTCTCTCTCTCTCTCTCTCTCTCTCGTGTGTGTGTGGGGGTGGGGAGAGACAGGTAACCTTCATGATTCAGGTCGTGGTTGTGTAACCGATCTGAGAATCTTCAATTGTTAGCGAGTAGTTACGCAACAGATGCAAGAATCGTCACCACCACAGTACCATGATGGGGCGTCGTAAGTTTGCACGAACACGATACCTGGCGACGAGGGCGAGACTCACACTCACTAGCCACGAGGACTTGGCCCGTACGGTGATGTGGACTGTAGCTCCCCCCTGACCCCCTCACGCCTTCATCCTAACCCTCCCCGGCTGTCTTATCTTATCAGTGAAGTAAGGTGGTGGTGAGGGTCTGGTAGAGAGGCCCATGGGGTGTATCGTGAAGACAAGAGGAGTTATATGTTGGCTACACGTCGGTGTTTTTATCAGTGTGGGCCGACGTGTGCAGTGGCGTGGGTCGGCAAGCGCACTCCGTCTATGTTTCGGGAATTTTTTTAGTGTGCGCATCGGAACGTGTGTGTGTGTGTGTCGTTTACGGATACACTGACCCACGGTGGTGTGACTCTCAGTGCTCACAACAAGGAAGTGTGTGTGTGTGTGTGTGTGGGAGAAAGAGAGATGTATGTGTGTATCGCTTCCTTATAGTGACGTGGTGATGGGTGACACACAGGAGGAACTACCAGCTCACCTGATAATATTGTTTAGTGTAGTGGTGGAACCTCGCGTGAGAGGCAGTAGCGGAGACAGAAAACGGTCTTGTTATGGTCTTACGTCAGGGTCTTGTTATAGGGTTATATCATGGTTTTGTTATGACTTATGACCTTATATCATGGTCCATACAGTGTTGTTATGGTCTTATATCAGGGTCTTATTATATATCTATATCATGGTACAGTGTTATTATGGTCTAATGTCATAGTCCAATAATAATTATTAAACCCCCAATAACAAAATATTTTAATAAAAAAGCAAGAATAATATTTATAGCTCATTATGTTCTCTAGTTAGGCGGTGATTATATTTTCTTAATTAATTTTATCCAATAAATAGAAGAGATACATTGTTAAGTTACCTGATGTAACCCACACTCTTCTCTTCTCCCAAGTCGTGTAGGCTGTAGTGAGTTGTTTAGCTTAGTGGATAAATGACCCCTGTAGCGGAGGAGATGCCTCTCAATAGCGGATGAACATTTTAGTAGCGGACTTTTTCCATGGTGGCCTTCCCATAGCGCGTCTGAAGTAATAGAAATAAGGTCCACAACAATAAATAATAATAATAATAATTATTGTGGCTACAGTATTTGTGACATGTCTACTACTGTGCCTACTACCACCACATCTACTTACCACTCTATCACCTACCACCATCTACCTACCACCCCACCTACCACCATCTACCTACCACCCCACCTACCACCATCTACCTACCACCGCACCTCATCTTACCACCATCTATCTACCACCCCACCTACCACCATCTATCAACCACCTCACCTACCACCATCTATACTTATCTACCACCACTTTAAACTACTACTATCATAACAACAAGAACTATCACACAGTCTACCACTACCATCAACATCATACACGAGGCACCATCCACTATACTTCATGATACGGCATCATAGTGACACACACACACACACACACACACACACACACACACACACACACACTGTACTCAGACTTCTTCACTATCATCATCACCGTCTTCAATGACACCATCACCATCTCACTCATCACTCTCGCCATTAACTTCACCATCTACATTAACACTGTCACTAATTCATTATCATCACCTTCATTACCACCATCACCATCTCCACCATCTTTCTCCATCGTTATCTCCAACAACAAGATAATATTGATAGCTGCTGTTAACGTGATATGCTCCTCACTATCTCGTCTGCTTATCACCATCACCTTCACTATCCTCAGAGATGGGGTTGTGTGTGTGTGTGTGTCACCATCGTATACTGTACTACACTACCTTCACCAGTATCTCTACCACCACTACCAACAACAACATTAACAACAATAACAACATTAACAACAATAACAACAATAACAACAATAACAACATTAACAACAATAACAACAATAACAACAATAACAACATTAACAACATTAACAACAATAACAACATTAACAACAATAACAACATTAACAACATTAACAACAATAACAACATTAACAACATTAACAACAATAACAACATTAACAACAATAACAACATTAACAACATTAACAACATTAACAACAATAACAACAATAACAACAATAACAACATTAACAACATTAACAACAATAACAACATTAACAACATTAACAACAATAACAACATTAGCAACAACAACAACAACAACACTACATTCCTCCATCATCAATAACAATTCATCAATAACGCCACCACCACCATTACCACTACCGTTACCACCACCACTACTACCAATAACAACAACAAGAATACCAAGGCCAATACCACCACCACCACCAGTGTTACCAGCTGGAGCCGACACCCCACCACAGATCAATAAGCTCTAACACTAGCAGTACCCCGTCATGAGCAACCAACCCCCTAAGCATGAGACCCCCAACATGAGGACCCCCCAACATGAGGACCCCCCCCCCTAAATACCTGGGGTTGGTAACAGACTTTTATGGACTATGAGAAAAGCCTCTATGCTATCTCTCCCCCTTCAGTCAATATTTACAAAAATAATCTTGGATTTTGTTTAAAGTTTTCTATAAAAATATATCGAGTTTTATTTTCTGTATTTTTAATTGAATTGTTTTTCTTACAAATTTACAAAATGTTTTCGGTGTTTGGCTTAAAATTTCCAAATAATTCTCACTTATTGGAAAGAATGAAATGAAAGTACGTGGAGGTATTTACACGTAATGGAGGTATTTACACGTCATGGAAATATTTACACATGGAGGTGTTTACACGTCATTGAGGTATTTAAACGTCATGGAAATATTTACGTCATTGAGGTATTTAAACGTCATGGAAATATTTACACGTCGTGAAAGTACTGAGACTGTTGGTGTATAGTGACTCTTCCTCCTCTTTTTCCTGCTACACCTTCTCTTCATCCTCCTCCTCCTCCTCCTCCTCCTCCTCCTCCTCCTTTTCCACCTCCTTTTCTTCCTCCTCCACCTCCTTTTCTTCCTCCTCCACTTCCTTCACCTCCTCAACCTCCTCTCCCTCCTCCACCTCCTCTCCCTCCTCTCCCTCCTCTCCCTCCTCCACCTCCTTCACCTCCTCAACCTCCTCTCCTCCTCCACCTCCTCTCCCTCCTCTCCCCTCCTCCACCTCCTCAACCTCCTCTCCTCCTCCTCAACCTCCTCTTCCTCCTCCCCTCCTCTTCCCCTCCTCTCAACCTTCTCCCTCCTCCTCCTCCTCCTCCTCTCCCTCCTCTCCCTCCTCCACCTGCTTCACCTCCTCAACCTCCTCTCCCTCCTCCACCTCCCCTTCACCTCAACCTCCTCTCCCTCCTCCACCTCCTTCACTTCCTCTTCCTCCCCCACCTCCTTTTCTCCCTCACTCTCTCACTCTTTCTTCCTCACTCTCTCACTCTCCTTCACCTCCTCAACCTCCTCTTCCTCCTCCACCTCCTTCACCTCCTCAACCTCCTCTACCTCCTCTCCCTCCTCTCCCTCCTCTCCCTCCTCTCCCTCCTCCACCTCCTTCACTTCCTCTTCCTCCTCCACCTCCTCTTTCTCCTTTCTTTCTTTTAATTTTCCTTCAATAACTCCATCGCTCCTCACTATCACCACACAACCACTATCACCACAATTACCATCAGTGAGAGGGAGGGATGGGAATGAGAGGGAGAGAGGGGAGTGAGAGGGGAGTGAGAGGAGTGAGGGGGGATAGAGGGAGTGAGGGGAAGAGAGAGGAGTGAGGGGAAGAGAGAGGAGTGAGGGAGAGAGGAGTGAGGGAGAGAGGAGTGAGGGAGTGAGAGGGGGAGTGGGGAGAGAGAGGGGAGTGTCCAGGTAGGAGAGCTATAGTCAGTCTGTTGTGTTGTGTGGCCGGGACAGGTGATAGTGGGAGACGCTCTCCCTCCTTCCCTCACTCTCTCACTCTTTCTTCCTCACTCTCTCACTCTCCTTCACTCCTCCACACTCCCTCACTCCCCCACTCACTCAGACTCTCCCCCACTCCTTCACTCCCTCACTCCCTTACTCACCCAGACTCTCCCTCACTCCTCTTCTCCACACTCCCTCACTCTCTCCCTCCCCCTCCCCCACACTTTCCCTCACTCCCCCACACTTTCCCTCACTCCCCCACACTTTTCCTCACTCCTCCACACACTCCCCACACGTTCCATCCTCCCCCCACACTTTCCATCACTCCCCACACTTTCTCCTCACTCCCCCACTTTTCCTACTCCCCCTCACACCTCCCTCCTCCCCCACACTTCCCTCCTCCTCCACCTCCCTCCCTTCCATCACTCCCCCATACTTTCCCCTCACTCCCCACACCCCCTCACCCCTCCCCCACACTTTCTCCCTCTCCTCACCTCCACACTCCCACACTTCCATCTCCCCACACTTTCCATCACTCCCCCATACTTTCCCTCACTCACCCCACCCCCACCCCCACTTCCCCTCCTCCCCACACTTTCCCTCACTCCCCACACTTTCCCCCTCACTCCCCCACACTTTCTCACTCCCCACTTTCCATCACTCCCCACACTTTCTCCTCATTCCCCCACACTTTCCCCTCCCCCCCACCTTTCCATCACTCCCCACACTTTTCCTCACTTTCCCTTTTCCCTCCCCCCACTTTCATCCTCTTTCCTCACTTCACACACTTTCCTCACCCACTTTCCATCACTCCCACACTTTTCCTCACTCCCCCACACTTTCCATCACTCCCCCACACTTTCCCTCACTCCCCTACACTTTCCCTCACTCTCCCCAAATTCCTCTTATATTGTCCTTATTACCTGAGCTGTTGTGCAAGTGGACAAAATAACATCATAATTAACTGAACACTGATGACACATGCTCAAAGAAGCGCAGCAGTTGTGAACAGATGTGCCATTTGTGTTTTATTCCAGATGTGAACATGTACTTTAGTCGCTGAACACAGTCTGAACAGTTGAAGTATTGAATTACTGTTCATAAACATAAAAATGAACATAAATGTTTACCGTAGTGAACATATGTGGCCCTCTCACGGAACACCTTAACATGTGGCCCTCTCACGGAACACCTTAACATGTGGCCCTCTCACGGAACACCTTAACATGTGGCCCTCTCACGGAACACCTTAACATGTGTCCCTCTCACGGAACACCTTAACATGTGACCCTCTCACGGAAAACCTTAACATGTGACCCTCTCACGGAACACCTTAACATGTGACCTTCTCACTGAACACCTTAACATGTGGCCCTCTCACGGAACACCTTAACATGTGGCCCTCTTACGGAACATTTAACATGTGACCCTCTCACTTAACATGTAGCCCTTTATTATTATTATTATTGCTGTTATTATTATTATTATTATTTACAATCGATTTGTCATTATTATTATTATCATCATTTATCATTATCATCATTTATCATTATCATCATTTATCATTATCATCATTTATCATTATCATTAATATCATTATTAGAACACTTTCCCACACCTCATTTTTGGATCTGACCATGACTTCGGAACACAGGATTCATGTGAGGGGATACGGATAGGGGCGTGGTCTAACAAGGTGAGCCAGCCAAACAATGTAGGGAGCCTAACAAGATCTTTATATCACTCCTGTGTTCTGGAAGTGTTTCAGACTGTGATGTTTTGTGACTGGTGAGTGGCTGTATGATGCAGTGATTGGTGAGTGGCTGTATGATGCAATGATTGGTGATTGACTATTATGCAATGATTGATGATTGATTGGCTTATATAGTTGACTGGTTAGTGACTCGTATACATCTGACACATGAAGAACTGACTGGTGATTACCTACCCTACACATCTAACTGTGGAATGACTGTAACACACACCTAACTTGTGACTACCTACACAACTAAACTAGGAAATGACTGTCATACTCAACTGACTGGTGAATACCCACCAAATACAGCTAACTGGTGAATACCCACCACATACAACTAACTGGGGAATGACTCGTATCCAACTAACTGTGGAATGACTGTAACGCACAACTAACTGGGCAATGACTGCCATACTCAACTGACTGGTGAATGCCTACCACACACAACTGGGGAATGACTGTCATATATAACTAACTAACTGGGGAATGACTGTCATATACAAATAACTGTGGAATGACTGTAACACACAACTAACTGGGGAATGACCGTTATACACAACTAACATGTATAGATGAATAGTGGATTATATGGTAAAATCATCATACAAATTCATATTGATTTAGCATAGACAGTGCAGGTATACAAACAAGTGGCAACCTGTGGTGTAATGGACAGAATGCTCGCCTCGCAAAAGATTGGTCATGGGTTCGATTCCTGAGCAGAGTGAAACAATGGGGAATTTTCTTTGCGCCATTTGCCTCTGTCTACCCAGCAGGAATTGGGAACCTGGATGTTAATCGGTTTGTTGATCGTGTTCCGGGGTAATGGTTAGCCACAGCAGTTGGCGATTTGTCCGGTCTTCTCGGACTACGTGACACTGGGTCATGCAGCTCGTTAACTTAGGGTGTGGTTGTTGTGTTGGCCACAGCTTTTACACCTTAAACAAATTCACTCCTAGGTGGCCCTTGGGCCGGCCAATCCTCGTACACGAGGAGCAGCCATTATTACTATACAAACAATGTACAAAGACAGTACAATAAGACAAGCAGTGTACAGAAACAATACAGGTATACAAACGGTGTACATAAACAATCCAGTTGTACAAACAATGTACATTGACAGTGCGGGTATACAAAAAAATAGCAAAGATTGTTTTAAATAGAAATACGGTAGTTGTTATTTCTGCAACACCTTGAGGGAGTATCAGTGAACTTAGTGATGGTCAGGGTGGGGTCTGTGCTGTCACGCCTCACACATTCAATCAACGGATCAATAGACTGCACTGTCGAAACACACCCAGTAGCTCTTGACATCGATCCTTGCTTACAAAATCGCCCACTTGTAGTTTGTCCTTGTTCATCACTTTAATTTCCTTTTGTGCCGATCATAATGCGTGTAGTTCTGAACGTTCGCTTTTCTGACACTAGTTCCGGGTTCCTCGGGGTTTTGTACCTGCGCCATTATTAATAATTTTTCAGTAACAACAATTAAGTTAATTTTATCTGCGGCAGTCTTCAAAACAGAATTATTAATAATGCCACACAAGAGACGTCATGGGTGGTGCATATGACCTCGCCCATAGCCGAGTCATATTCTTCAATGATACTAAAACAAAATATATCTTTAGTGACGTGTATCATGATACTGCATAGTTTATCACCAATTATCACATCATCATCATCATCATCATCATCATCATCATCATCATCATCATCATCATCATTGGCTAGCTTAGTGTGTACTTTACTACCATAGTGTGTTCTACTACATCATACAGCCTCCAACACTTCTGACCATCGTGCTTCAAATGTCTTCACTCTATCGCAAGGTGACGCATCGATGACTACAGGTGACCGTGACACAAGTCCTAACTCACACACTACTGGACCCAGGCGTGTAGTCTGATCTAAAGTGATTTCCTAAACAATCGTCCTTAACCTGAGCAAACTTAACCTAATCTACCCAACTTCATCCTAAACCTAAACCAACCTAACTTTACTTAGCATTCTAACCTACCTCACCATATCCTACCTCTAAACTAATTTACGTAGCTCTTAACCTACCCTACCCTACCGTACCGTAACGTACCCTACCCTACCCTACTGTACCCTTACCCTACCTTACTGTACCCTTACCCTACCTTACTGTACCCTTACCCTACCCTACTGTACCCTTACCCTACCCTACTGTACCCTTACCCTACCCTTACATACCCTTACCCTACCCTACTGTACCCTTACCCTACCCTACTGTACCCTTACCCTACCCTACTGTACCCTTACCCTACTATACCCTTACCCTACCCTACTGTACCCTTACCCTACCCTACTGTACCCTTACCCTACCCTACTGTACCCTTACCACTAAAGTTCGTGTGTCCATTTTTGGCCCCAATCCATGGCTGTGTGGCCCAATAACTACCCTAGTACCTAGTGCCTACAGGAGGCCAGACGGTGCCCTAGTTTTAAGTGTCTTATCAGGGGTATCGTACCCAATTAACAGAGGAGGTAGTGACGGTCTTATACCTTCACACTGTTGCTTGGTAGAGAGGATGACCTTTTGTGACGTACAGTAGGTGTTTGGGAGAGATATCTCAATTTAGAGTTTTGTTGAGTGTTACGTAACCTGCTGGGGAGGAGTGTTATTATGTTGTTGTTGTTGTTGTTGTTGTTGTTATTATTATTATTATTATTATTATTATTATTATTATTATTATTATTATTATATAAACACACATACACACGAGAGAGAGAGAGAGAGAGAGAGAGAGAGAGAGAGAGAGAGAGAGTCTAGGCAGGTAAGGTGTAGAGCGGTACTGTCACACCGCGACAGTACACCGCCACGCTGAGTAATATTTTAGTAGTGCCAGTCTGTGACACAGCTGCTGGACCGGCCTACACCAGCCCGGGAGAGTAGAGGGGGGAGGGAGAGAAGGAGGAGGGAGTGCTGAATAGAGAGAGGCAGTGGTCGTGGTGGAGGGAACATTAGCGAGGGTCATGCTTAAAGGAGAGAAAAGTGGTGGTGGTGGTGGTGGGGGAGGGTGGTGGTGAAGGTGGTGGTGGGGGACAGTGGTGAGGGAAGATGGTGATGGTGGTGGTGGGTGAAGGTGGTGGTGGGGGGACGGAAGGTGGTGGTGGTGAAGGGAGGGAAGGTGGTGGTGGTGGGGGAGGGGAAGATGGTGATGGGGAGTTTGGTGGTGAAGGTGGTGGTGGTGGGGGAGGGTGGTGGTGGTGGGGAGGGAAGATGGTGATGGTGGGGAGGGTGGTGGTGGTGGTGGTGGTGGGGGGGTGGTGGGGGGTGGTGGTGGGTGGTGGTGGTGGTGGGGGAGGGTGGTGGTGGTGGTGGTGGTGGGGAGGGTGGTGGTGGTGGTGGGGGGAGGGGGGAGGGTGGTGGGGTGGTGGTGGTGTGGGGGAGGAAGATGGTGATGGAGGGAAGGTGGTGGTGGAGGATGGTGGTGGGAAGGTGGTGGTGGTGAAGGGAGGAGGATGGTGATGGTGATGGGAGGGAAGATGGTGGTGGTGGGGGGGAGGTGGTGGTGGTGGGGAGGGTGGTGGTGAAGGTGGTGGGGAGGGAAGGTGGTGGGGAGGTGGTGGTGGTGGGGAGGGTGGTGGTGGTGTGGGGAGGGAAGATGGTGATGGGAGGGAAGGTGGTGGTGGAGGATGGTGGTGGTGAAGGTGGTGGTGGTGAAGGGGAGGGAGGATGGTGATGGTGATGGGAGGGAAGATGGTGATGGGAGGGAAGGTGGTGGTGGTGGGGAGGGTGGTGATGGTGAGGAGGGCGGTGGTGAAGGTGGTGATGAAGGAAGGAAAGGCAGTGATGAAGGAAGGAAAGACAGGGATGAAGGAAGGGAAGGCAGTGATGAAGGAAGGAAAGGCAGTGATGAAGGAAGGAAAGACAGGGATGAAGGAAGGGAAGGCAGTGATGAAGGAAGGAAAGGCAGTGATGAAGGGCCATCGTGGTGGGGGAGTCCTCACCTCACCTAAGTCACACTCAGAATCACATCACTTGTTCAGACACACCAGTTTAGGTTACCTTTGAGCAGAGAGAGAGAGAGAGAGAGCAGTGTAATAATAATAATAATAATAATAATAATAATAATAATAATAATAATAACAACCGGTTTATTAATAGAGTTGCAGCCGGTGGCTGAAAATATACAAACTTACATGTGATTTAGACATAATAATATACGTTCAATACATTTACAGGGCTGTACAGTACATAAATCAGGAGTTGTTTATTATTTTAACAATAGATGGGATGGTGCTATTCTTATATCTATCGGTGTGGGCTCTTATGGGCTGAATTTTGTTGTAGTGGCGGACTGCGCAAGGTGGGCGGGGGACTGCCGGTGGCAGTAGGTGGCGATGACGAGGATGGTGCAGTAGTCCACTGCCAAACCCTGCTAGTGCATGGTGGTTGAGGTCACTGAGGGATGGCATTTCCAGGGTGGAGAGAGCATTGTTGTAGCCGGAGTAGTCTGCGCCGAGCATGATTCTGTAGGCCCTTTTCTGTACCTTCTCTAGCTGACGTTGTTGGGTAGAGTTGAGAGAAGACGACCAGGCTGGTGACGCATATGTTAATTTGGGGAGAATAAAGGCGTTGTAGATGGTCCTCAGCTCTGGCGTGGGTTCTCCAAGTGACCTGAGTCGTCGTAGCATATAGAGTCGGTACGAGGCGTGTGTCTGTCTCTCCTGGCGTCCGTCTGTACAGGAACCTACGAATATTAACCTCAAACAAACATTTATGGAACTCTCTGAGATTTTATGGATGTAGACCAACAGACCTGGTGGTAATATTTTCTCTGTATTAAGGAGTTACTGGAGGTTTATCGTCAAGGGAGGGAGGGAGGAAGGGGGACGCATGGATCCTCGAGGCCAACTTAGTGACTAGTGTGTGTGTTTAACCGAGGCGTGTTCTCCAGCATTACAGGATACCGCAACTTACAACGTTATAGCTGCTACAGACCAACACAGGAAACCTTTACTGTAAAAGCCGAGAAAAAAGTGATAAAATAATTTGCTAAAACACAACAAAACCACCAAGTGGCGACACATAACACCGGCCATTTTGTGACGTCACGTGTGTACTATGGCTGTTTAGAAGAGACAAATATATTATTTATAGAAGACAATATAGAAGAGCCAGTCATATACTGTACAGGAGACTGTATATAGTGACGGCTATATCGTAAAGTTTTATTTGTTGTCAACTGACGTTATTTATCTCTAGTGAAGTGTGTACATTTGGGAAAGTGACGTTACGACTACCTGTGGCTTTCAGAAGGAAGTTATTTCTGCAACAGTGACCTTTATGTATCTACAACTGACGAAGGTTTACCTCTACATCTGACACCACGGCCGTTTATAGAAGTGGCGTCATAATCATCAGCCTGTCGTCTCATCTCGTGACGTCAGACCTGGTAACAGCTCAGCCCGGTGGTCTTCCCTGGTCTTTGTCCGTAAAGACCAGGAGAAGGTGAGCCAGCGACCAGCCCGAGTGCCTTACCTCTACTTGTAGAGCGTCCCGTGCCAAACGTAGACAGTTACTATTTTCTTTTGAATAAATACTGACTATATGTGTCAATCATATGGTAAGGCCTTTGATAACAGTTTCATTTGTGAGATTGTCTCTAATGAGTTTGAAATTTTGTGACCAAATTTGAGTTTTAGTAAGAAAGCGGAAATTGAACCACAAGTTGAGTATAAAAGTTCTACGGCGCCAACTGTGAAGATATTATATAGGAAACAGACAGACAGACAGACAACCAACACAAGAGGTGAAGCCTGTCTCCCCTCCTCGTTGGTAGTCAGTCACCTTGGGTACCATGTGGTCGACGGGTGGAGGAGCCTGGTAGCTGGAGGTGTGACGTGCACCGGATCTAAAGGTAGTGAATGAAGCTTAAGGCAAAGTTGAAATTTTTGCTTATATCTGGTGGTCTTCTGAACCGCGGCCACCAACACTACTACCCCAACACTACCACCACCATCACCACCACCACAGTGACGAACTCCACCACCTCGACCACCAAGATGTCCCGAGACTACCCATCAACCTGCAAGTCCATGATGGACCTGACTGGGCGCAGCGGCGACAGTGAGCAGCATCAGCGGCTACACAAAGCTCGTTCGGTGTGGGACGTTGGGGGGAAGCCTGCAGTACGGCGGAGACGAACCACTGAAACTTTCCGCCCGCCTGATCCTGTAGTGGAGCCCCGGGCGCGGCCTGTGTCCCTTCCAGTCACCTCCCCCGTGAGACCCAAGAGGGTCTCTGCCATCCAATGGGCTGAAGGTGTGGGCAGGGAGGAAACCGACAAAGAGACGAGAGGAAGCTTCCTCACTCCCTCCTCGGCAGGTCGACCTCACCGCTATTCCAGCAGCTCGGTCACCTCCACGCCCTCCACGCCCGCCATACTCTCCTCCTCCAGTGCCGGTGACGGGGTTGAGTCAGTAATGTTCAGAGGAGAAGGGAACCTGTTGGAGGCTCAGTCCATGATGTCACTGTCTCGACCATACAGGGTGAGCAACGGCTCAGACGACGAACCCAGAGGATTCCGTAAAAAGTCCGCCAGCGCCCTGTAAGTGTGGGACCTAAACACTAGTTTTTCTAAATACAATTTTTTCCAGGCGCTGGGAAGTTGAGCTGTTATTTTGCCGGTATGTATATATTTGATATAAGGTTATAACTGCCCCATAGCTTTGGCTACAGCACACACACACACACAGGTAAGTGTTCCAGGTGAGACTACAGAGTCATCTTCCTAAACTGTTTACCAAACCTGATTGAACACAGACCAATATATTTAGTGTGAAGACTTCGTTGCTTCACCCACGAGTCTTTATGTATGATATATAAAACAAATATCCTCTAAAATGAAGCGTCGAGGAGGAGTCAAGTATACTGTAACGTCCTGGTAACAGAGCACAGTATTTTACTGCCTTGTGACAGGTAAGGTGTTTTTCAATGAGGTTACTTAACCATTAAGGATGATGGGTTTTAACCCTTTCACAGCGGGAGGTTACCCTAAGCTGAATAAAATCGTCTGGCGGTAGCCAGAATAAAATGGCAAGTGCGTGACACGCGGTGAAAGGGTGAAGCTAACTCTAAGGATAATAGGTTAAGATAACTTTTTATGGTTTAAGATAACTTTAATAAGGATAAAGTATAATTCTCAAGGGGTTAAACCATTGTCTTCAAAGAGTAAAAGTTGTGTTTTAACTTGGCATGTATTTTTTGGTATCCAATCGTCCATACCAGGTAACAGTATAATGTGAAGTAATTGTTTACTAGAAACGTTTAAGATTTATTGAGAATGACATCTATCATAGGTGAAAATAGATTCTTAAGACAATATGATTTTACTGTATGGCAGCTCGTATCTCTCCAGTACTTTGTTGTGTTTTATTATTATTGTTGTTGTTATTATTATTATTCTTTTCTTACTGGTCATTCGCCTACATCTTGTGTCCTTCAATTTCTGATATCAACACAACGACCTGCCGAATCTCTCTCTCTCTCTCTCTCTCTCTCTCTCTCTCTCTCTCTCTCTCTCTCTCTCTTTAACACTCCTCTCCCTCCCTCTCTCCAGACATGCCCTGAAGAACCTGAGTCGCAGCACGCCGGCGATGTCCCCGTCAGCGTCGCCGCGACACAGTGACAGCGAGGGACCGCCGCGAGTATCCAAGGGTACCAAGAAGTTTATGAGACACTTCGCCGACGCCCCCGCCAGCGAGTGGGTCCTTAACTGTGAGTGTTGTGTTGTTCTGTGGCTGGTCGGACGTCATCAGTCATAATGGGTCTTTATGTAATTGAAATATGAAACTTTGCCTCTGTCTACCCAGCAGTAATTGGGAACCTGGATGTTAATCCATTTGCAGATCGTGTTCCAGGGTAATGGTTAGCCAGTGCAGTTGGCGAGTTGTACGGACTATTCCGTCATTGGGTCATGCAGCTCGTTAACCTAGGGTGTGGTTGTTTTGACGACAGCTTCTACACATTAAACAAATTGACGCCTAGGTGGCCCTAGGGCCGGCCATCCTCGTACGCGAGGGGCAACCATTATTATGAAACTTAACCTAGCCCATCCTAACCTATCCTACCCTAACTTATCCTACCCTAACCTATTCTACCTGTAACCTAACCTAACCTGTCCTAACCCATCCTATCCTAGCCTATCCTACCCTAACCTATTCTACCTGTAGCCTAATCTAACCCAACCCAGCCCAACCCACTCTTCACCCCACGGCCTCACCCTTCATTTCCCCCAATCCAAACCCTCACATCTCCCCTCTTTCTCTCCCCACGCCATCCATCTCCCCCCACGCCCTCAACCATCTCTCCCACGCCCACAACAGAGCAGCTACCCCCACTCCCATGTCTGTACGGCGCGGCTCGATAACGCTCATTCATGCCTGTATCCCCACCTACTAGCGTGACGTCACTCCCTGCCACCAGTAGTGACGATAGAGAGTTTTTCTACAGTGAAAGTGTGTGTGTGTGTGTGTGTGTGTGTGTAAATATTGAACCATTGACAGGCTATTAAACCATCGGTCCAAATATTTCTCGGAATGCTTCTGTGTCCGCCCGCACGCAAGCCTTTTCCTGTGTCCGTCAGCACGTGAGCCCTGTCCTGTGTCCGTCAGCACGTCTGGAGTGGACTGTGTGGTTTAGCTGTGGTGCTGTGGTAAAGCAGTAACTGCGTGCTTCCGTGTAGACCAGGGGTCACCAAACTTTTTTCACAGTGGGCCGGATAAATGAAAGAATGACGAGCGCGGGCCGCATAATCATTCTGTTCAATACTTGCAAGCCAGAACGAAAGCTCTGGTAACGTCAGAGTGTAGGCGGAGCTACCACGAGCCGGGGAAGGACTTGGGATCCGGCCCGCGGGCCGTAGTTTGGTGACCCCTGGTGTAGACTGTACATCACTGCTGTGTTAGATTGTGTGTATGTTAGCTTCTACTGTTCACTTGTGTTGATGTTGTGTCACTTGGTCGTTTGCTGCCGTGCTGTAGTGTTTTCTGCTGCTACTGTTTTTCCTGCTGTGTTGCTCTTCTGATGCTGTGTTGCTCTCCTGCTGTATTGCTCCCCTCGTGCTGTGTTGCTCTCCTGCTGTATTGCTCCCCTCGTGCTGTGTTGCTCTTGTATTGCATGTGTTGGTCTCGTGTTTATGCTGTGTTGGTCTCGTGTTCATAGTGCCTTTGTCTCGTGTTCATGCTGTGCTACTCTCGTATAGCTGCTGTGTTGTCAGGTGATGCTGCTGTGTTTGTTGTGCCACGTACGGTACAGTACATTCCACCAGTGTTATTCACAGCTGCAGTGATCGATACTCATTCATTAAAGGCTTGACTACAGGCAGTGACGAGAAAAATATGGTTGTGAATCATAAGACTACATAATGTTGCAGAAAGACTGACTACTTAATGCTACATAAAGACTACATAAAGTTACATAAAGGCTACATATTTTTACATAAAGACTACATAATGTTACATAAAGACTACATAATGTTACATAAAGACTACATAATGTTACATAAAGACTACATAATGTTACATAAAGACGACATAATGTTACATGAAGACCACATAATGTGACATAAAGACTACATAATGTTACATAAAGACTACATATTGCTACTTAAAGAGTTACATTGTCAGAGTAGTTAAGTGTTGCTGTGATGATTGACGTATTTGATCTATTCTGCCTGGTGGAGGTCACGGGGCCTAGCGTGTATAGGGAGAGAGGGGCTTGTTGAGGCCGAGTTCTCGTGTGTGTGTGTGTGTGTGTGTGTGTGTGTGTGTGTGTGCGTGCGCGTGCGTGCGTGCGTGCGTGCGTGCGTGCGTGCGTGTGCGCGTGCGTATTATACGCATTTTGACGCAGACTTTTGTTAGGCGTCACTTGATTACAATTATACAGGTAACGGATCCTGTTTGGTTGACTGGAAATTATTGTATTTTTATTATAACTTGTGCATTTCTGAAAATTTGAAGCAATATTAAGGGTAAGGTAATTAGTTACTATATAATGAATTTAGGAGAGTGAGATAGGCAGTTTTGTTATGATCTAATTTTTCACTTCTGCGTGTTTACAATGGGAAACCTGTTTCGTATATTAATTAAATCACACATCACTATTAAATATGTATCGTACAGTAAGTGTCAAAACAGACTCGTAAATCAAGACCATTCTAAATATTAAGTCAACTTTCAATATTCATATACTCGACCATTAAGATAATTTAACTGTCTTCTTTGTTAAATTGGAATGTTAATACACATTCGTAAACTAAGATAAAAAAAAAAACAGTACTGTTTGTGTCGTGCCTGGGGCGGGAATCAGACTCCGCAAGTGGCAACATAGAGAGCGTTCACTGCCCGGCGCCAGCCTTCTTGTTGGTGGTACAGTATCGTCAGGGTAACCGACCACAACAATGGCGTATAGCGGGGTGGTAGGTGGGGTGAGGGTGGGTGGTAGGTGAGATGGGAGAGGGTGGGCAGTGCCGGATTAACCATGAGGCACTTGAGGCACTGGCCTCAGGCCCCCCGACTCTAAGGGGCCCCCCAAATCCAAACATTCTCGAAGTTGAGGCGTATAAAACATGAACTTCGTTCAACGATGTCCTAGCAACGTCTCGATTTTCTGTCTCTTATAAACATTAAATGTGTTATTTTGCAGAAGCTTAATATTGATGAAATCATTGATAAATTTGGGTATATTTTGTTTTTGTTATTTATATATACCTTGAGGGTAGGGGGCCCCAAGTTGATCTGTGCCTCAGGCCCCTATTAAGCTTAATCCGGCCCTGAGGGTGGGTGGGTGGTAGGTGGGATGAAGGAGGGTGGGTATGTTGTGGGTAAGGCTCTGCATGTTCAGCCAAGTTGCACGCGATCCAATGGCGGATCACTTGGTCCACAACGGACGTATTTTCAGCTGGAGTTATATTTTGTACAAAGAAGTGTTCAAATTTGGCTCTACTTCTTGGCCGACTGACTGAGTGTTTGGTGCGTGACTGACGTGTCTTCGTGGTTGCATTGCGAAAATTCTCCCTCTCGTGTCTACCCTTATTCTCCCTCTCTCGTGTCTACCCTTATTCTCCCTCTCTCGTGTCTACCCTTATTCTCTCCCTCTCGTGTCTACCCTTATTCTCTCCCTCTCTCGTGTCTACCCTTATTCTCTCCCTCTCGTGTCTACCCATATTCTCCCTCTCTCGTGTCTACCCTTATTCTCTCCCTCTCTCGTGTCTACCCTTATTCTCCCTCTCTCGTGTCTACCCTTATTCTCCCTCTCTCGTGTCTACCCTTATTCTCTCCCTCTCATGTCTACCCTTATTCTCTCCCTCTCGTGTCTACCCTTATTCTCTCTCTCTCTCGTGTCTACCCTTATTCTCTCTCTCTCGTGTCTACCCTTATTCTCCCTCTCTCGTGTCTACCCTTATTCTCCCTCTCTCGTGTCTACCCTTATTCTCTCCCTCTCGTGTCTACCCTTATTCTCCCTCTCTCGTGTCTACCCTTATTCTCCCTCTCTCGTGTCTACCCTTATTCTCCCTCTCTCGTGTCTACCTTTCGTGTGAGAGAATGCCTTCAACAGAGAGGTCCGTGTCGATTAAAGTTCTCTCTCTCTCTCTCAAATGCACAAGTCGATTTCAGATACAGAAGTAAACATTTAATCTTTCATGAGACTTTTAAGCGTTGTGGGAATATCCTGATGACAGAATAGCGTAGTCCTGTGAATTATTGAACAGTTATCTGTGTGTGTGTGTGTAAATACATCGCGTGCCCTTGTGTTCACGTATGTCTGTATTATCATTTATGTTATTTTTCCTCTGAAGATTAAAAATACGTTAGGTATATATTTATTGAAGGTCACTGGGGCTTACTTGCTATGGCGATCTGTGGTGTAATGGTCAGCATGCTCGCCTCGCAAGCGAACGTATCCGGGTTCGATCCCCTGGCAGGGTGAAACTATGGGGAAGTTTCTTTATGCTATTTGCCTGTCTGCCCAGCAGTAATTGGGCACCTGGATATTAATCGATTTGCAGATCGTATTCCGGGGTAATGGTTAGCCAGTGCAGTTGGCGAGTTGTCCGGTCTTCTTGGACTATTCCTTGACACCGGGTCATGTAACTTAGCTCTTTATCTTAGGGTATGGTTGCTGTGTTGCCGACAGCTTATACACCTTAAACAAACTCACGCCTAGGTGGCCCTAGGGCCGGCCATCTTCGATTTCGAGGGGCTTCCATTAATATGTGTGTGTGTGTGTAATGATGACTCGTGTGAGTGTCGATATATATAGAGGGTTGTGAAAGATGTCAGTGATAGGGAGGGTGTTGACCGGCTTACGGGAGACTTAAAGGCTGATGAAGGATAACCAATTGACTGGTACATGACATTTGCTTTTTACTACTTGTTGAGAGAGAGAAAGAGGTGTAGGGAGAGAAGGGGGTGTAGGGAGAGAGAATGGGGTGTAGGGAGAGAGAACGAGGTGTAGGGAGAGACAAAGGGGTGTAGGGAGAGAGAATGAGGTGTAGGGAGAGAGAATGGGGTGTAGGGAGAGACAAAGGGGTGTAGGGAGAGAGAATGGGGTGTAGGGAGAGAGAATGAGGTGTAGGGAGAGAGAATGGGGTGTAGGGAGAGAGAAAGGTGTGAAGGTGTAGGAGAGAGAAGGAGAGAGAACGAGGTGTAGGGAGAGAGAACGAGGTGTAGAGAGAGAGAACGAGGTGTAGAAAGAGAGAATGAAAGAGAGAATGAGGTGTAGGGAGAGGGTAGGGAGAGACAACGAGGTGTAGGAGAGACAAAGGGGTAGGGAGAGAGAATGAGGTGTAGGAGAGAGAACGAGGTGGGAGAGACAAAGGGGTGTAGGGAGAGAGAATGAGGTGTAGGGAGAGACAAAGGGGTGTAGGGAGAGAGAATGAGGTGTAGGGAGAGAGAATGAGGTGTAGGGAGAGACAATGAGGTGTAGGGAGAGACAAAGGGGTGTAGGGAGAGAGAATGGGGTGTAGGGAGAGAGAACGAGGTGTAGGGAGAGACAAAGGGGTGTAGGGAGAGACAAAGGGGTGTAGGGAGAGAGAATGAGGTGTAGGGAGAGACAAAGGGGTGTAGGGAGAGAGAGAATGGGGTGTAGGAAGACAAAGTTTGTATAGAAGCTTTTTATCTACTCGTGTACGGGATTCCCTCTGCCAAATAAAATATCCAAAGTGGCGTCCCAGTAGTGAAGAGTTTAAGTGATCTTATAATGGAAAAGAAAATTTAATTTACTGGAACCCTGTGTGTATGGTGGGGTTCAGCTGTAGGGTGTTGCATCAGAGGAAGCTGCCGTCTCCCTCCCGCTGCCCCTCTCATGTCAGCTGCAGAGTGTTGCGCTAGAGGGAGCTGTCTTCTCCATCCAGCTCTCTGGTTATCAGCTGCTCCTCTTATGTCAGCTGATAACCAACTGTTTACGATCTCTTATCTGATGGTGATAAGTCCATGGTGTGTTGCCACCTCCCAACAATCTAAGGTGTATAGTCCTGTGTCTCGTCTAGTGATGTACTGTTTAAACACCCGTGTAGGTTGTAAGGCACTACTGACACATGAAAGATAGTGTGATTATTAACTTGTTTGTCCATTGCTCTATTAGGGGAGTGAAGGGTAGCTGATGATGGCGACTCACGTGAAGGTTTACCTATGGTTGTTTTCAGGGGTCAGGTCTCCCCCCTCTCTCTCTCTCTCTCTCTCTCTCTCTCTCTCTCTCTCTCTCTCTCTCTCTCTCTCTCTCTCTCTCTCTCTCTCTCTGACACTGACGGGAGAATAATAGGTTTTGCGTAATTTACAGAGATAAGAATAATAGCCAATGTGTGGCTCTCGGACACATCAAGATCTGTGTCCGAGTGGTATTTTTTATATGTATTTTTATGTAATTTACTCCTTCTCATACCCTCCTCCTCTTCTCTTAGCCACTTCTTTCTTTTCTGCCACTTCTTCCTTCTTTATTCTTTCCTCTTCTTCCTTCTTCGTTTTTCTTCCTTCTTTTTTCCTTCTTTCTCTTCTTCCTTTTTCTTCATAGTAACACCGGACAAAGATGAAGACCATTGGTACACTAACCTGCACCAGGTACCTACTATCTACCCTGGACCCGTGGATAAGTCGCTGTACCGAATATAATATTGTTGGGACCATTCATAAATCTGTGCATCTATTAAAAAAAAATCGGTCTATCCTATATTTACAGTGAAATCTCCATATAACGGACTTCTCTCTGGAGATAATTCGTTAGATGGAGGGTTTCACATCTAACAGACCCTCAATAAAATGGACTTTCATCTCTGTATAGTTCATTAGTTGGAGGTTTTACATTTAACGGACCCTCGATAAAAAGGATTTTCCACTTCATATAGTCTGTTAAATAGAAGTTTCACTGTACTTATATTGTATTTAAAAATTTTCGTCCACACTTTTTTAATTCTATTTTCACTTTTTAACTGCAAATTTCCACTTTTAACACTTAACTGCCTTAGTATAGTATTGATGATAAGTAATGTCTACCTTAGATTCAATTCGAAGTTCAGTTGGGTTTCTGAGTTACCTTGGGGTTATACCATCACTTATAGTCTCTCTCTGTCTATATGTTAGTCAGAGAACACGGTTATCAGGGGGTGTTATTGGAGAGGGGTGAGGAGTAGAGGTGGGAGTAGGGTTGGCAGGAGGAAAAGGGGGTGGTGGAGAGGGGGAATGACACGGTCACCACCCAGCTGCCACACAACACACACAACACAGAACACACACACAACACAGAACACAGAACACAACACATGAAAAGAACCTGATGAACGACTAGTAAGTTACATCACTGAAGAAGACGACCTGAAGAATAACTACAAATATTACCAACTATTTTTGTTACCATTACATAACTTGTAATTAAGAGAGAGATATGATGTGATGGAGGGAGATAACATCGTCACACTCGTCCTGTATATAGAACAAGGTGATAATTGGATGTTATCTGAACCATTCCGAGAAAGTTGCTGATGAAAAGAGCTCTTAGAGGCACGATAGTTAAGGAGAAGTTATGTAGTCTTAACACGTTAGTTCTGTCTTATGTTTTGTTAGTGTTATTATTATTATTATTATTATTATTATTATTATTATTATTGTTGTTATTATTATTATTATTATTATTGTTATTGATGATGTTATTTTTGATATTATTGTTGTTATTATTATTGTTGTTCTTATTGTTGTTATTATTAGTGTATTTATTATTATTATTAGTAGTAGTAGTATTATTGTTGCTATTATTATTGTTGTTGTTATTAATGTTGTTGTTGGAAACTAAGAATTCAGAAACATGGCTCTGAATCGTAACTGTACTTTGAATTTACAGTTGTATATGGAATCAACAATAGTAAATAATAATAATAATAATAATAATAATAATAATAATAATAATAAGTACACCAATAAGTTCACCGACCTTTTGAACTCTGTGAGGAAGCGAGCAGCAAGATGATTCAATTTCGCGCCATAAATTAACTCGAGAAAAGACTTAGTGTCGGGAAGTGTGCCAGCGAGGTTCACAGACTCCTACATTGGCCTAGATCACCCACCACCCACCAAAGTCTCCTTGGGTGTATATATTTCTCCCAACAATGACCATTGAATAGACGGAAGCGAGTGGAGATAATATTGAAGGAAATGAAATAGGAAGATATATTATTATGTGTAGAAAATAATATGATGGGGGTAATAAAAATGAAAAGTTTGATAATGACGAAAGTGGTAAAAAGAGAATGGTGAAAATGACAAAGGCAAAGAAAAGAAGAAATAACGAAGACGATAAAGTCATGAATAAGAGAAAGTTGATGATAATACAACAAAAAACAAACAAAAATGATGGTGAAACACTAGTAGATACGAATATAAGAAAGTAAATAATAAATTCAATACAAAGATGGAACACTGACCCGCCCGATATGATCAAGGAGTTAAGCCTCGATGCTGGTAGTGGAGACAGTGGTGATGATGGGGTGGGGGTGGTGGTGATGGGGTGGGGAAGTGGGTGATGATTGGGGGTGGGGGTGGTGGTGATGGGGTGGGGGTGGTGATGATGGGGTGGGGGTGGTGATGCTGGCTGGTGGTGGTGGTGGTGAGGGTGGTGGAGAAAGTGTTGAGGATGGTGCTGTTGGAGAGGGTGATGGTATATTATATGGTGGTGGTGGTGGAGAGGGTGTGGAGGTGGTGTTGGAGAAGCTAGTGGTAATAGCGGTGGTGGTGGAGAGAGTGGTGGTGGTGGTGGAGGAAGGCAGAACATAAGAAGCTCTGTATTGAACAACACACTACAGATAAGGTGCTGCTGTGTGACGTCACGCACAGTACAGTGCAGTACAGTAGGTGGGAGACGGAGGTCAAGTTTTCGCAGCTCCAGTGATAGTCTGTGTTAATTATAAATGTTCCAGAATGTTACTTTACATATCATAAATGTTGCAAAATATTACTTTACATGTCATAAATGTTGCATAATTTTACTTTACATCTCATAAATGTTGCAGAATGATACTTGTCATAAATGTTTCAGAATGTTACTTTATAGTTTATAAATACTGAAGAACGTTGCTCTATAACTCATAAATGTTGGGAAGATGAAAAACTCAAGTATGACAAGCAGTGAAATTATGTCGTTCATATAATACGAAATCCTTCGTGACTTTTCAAGAAAAACTTATTGAGAAAATCGATATTCAATTTGTCATACCAAGCTGAACAGACGCTTCACGCCAAAACAAGTTTATATTTTGGAGCGATGCGACGGTCCTTGTGTTGTCCACTTTGTTCTGCTGCGGAGGCCAGGGTGGAGGACCTCTGGACGGAGGATTTGAGAGTGAGGGCTTGAGTTGATTGCGTGTTAGATCTGAAGGTGATGTATATATCCGTCCACATCTGTGGACGGCCCTGCTGATCGGCCTCTCGATTCACCTCAGAGCTCACCAACGAAAGTGACTTCATACTCGTGTGTGTATGTGTGTGATAACAGCGAGCACGTCACGTGGGTGTTACCTTCACATTATGAGACACACACCTGTCCAGCGCCTACTATGAACCGGTAACATCTCTTCCTCATAAAACAACACAGACATACGGGTACATACCTGAACTGCATACGAGTACTCCTCAAGTCTGGTTTCCTTAACAACCAGCCACTCTCCCACCTGTACGCCAGTGTGGGAAATGTAACTCTCTGGTAGAAGGAATGACCTTCTCCTGGCATTAAATTAAATAATTTTATTACATGGACTGATCGCGTGTCTCCACTCGCTCTTGTATAAATCTTGTCTCGTGTTATATTTAATTAATTATTAATGTCGTGTTTAGTTTGTATTTTCCCCTCCAGCGGAGGCTTACACTTGGCCATGAACCTGTGTGTGTTAGCCTTGATGTTCACAACAATATGTAAATATTGGTGTATTATAAGTAAGAGAAACAATTTATAGATTATTAGGTTAAACCGAAAATAATAAGGTAAGACCATAAGAGGTTATACATATACAATATCTTATGAAGATATTAGTCGTCATAAGAAAAACTATGTACAGTAATTATAGGAGCCAGTAATGAGGTATTGATCGTGTGGCCGACAGAATGAAGCGTTATATAAACAAGAGATACGAGTGTGTCATTTTACAACAGATTTACTTAAAGAAATAAGTAAAAGTCACTACAACGTCGCGACAAAGTAAATAAATCTTTCTCCGTCAGTGAGCGGGTCATTTAACGTAAAAAAAAATCTTGTAAAACTACTCGAGTAACCTAAATATATGAATAATTTATAAATAAATGAAAGTTGAACCTCTATTTTTTTCCACTCTCCCCTCCCCTCCCGACATAAAGAAAACGGAACTTATACTGACACATTACATTCTATAAATTCGTATTTTAATCTGTTTAGGTTGCCCCTTGACGTATAAGCAGCCCCAGGAAGGCGTGCCAAGGTTTGATAAATGTGGTGTATAATATTAGTGGATGAGACGCATCATTCACGGAAACACAGTAATCACCGTTAATCTGGCCCAAGAACTGCAGCTCGTCGTGGTTACTGTGTTCCTCTCTCTCTCTCTCTCGTACATACATCGCTCTGCATTAGTCTTGCCGTGTCCACCAAACAAACATAAACGTGTAGCCACAGCTTCACTAATTAAGGCTAAAAGAATTGTAGGAATGGGGAGGGCGTGGGTCAGGTGTATGGCGTGGGTCAGGTGCATGGCGTGGGTCAGGTGTATGGCGTGGGTCAGGTGTATGGCGTGGGTCAGATGTATGGTGTGGGTCAGGTGTATGACGTTGGTTGCACTTATTATGATGCTACTGCTGCAATGCGGCTTATAACTATTCCTCCCCCTCCTCCCGTAGTAACCTGACGGGGGAGGGAGGGAGGGATGGCACGGAAGTGAGACACAGGAGGAGCTTATGGTGTGGCGGGATGATGAGAGAATGTGAGGGAAGATGGAAGAAAGAGGAGAGAGATAGAGAGGAAAGAGGAAGGGAGAGATAGAGAGAAAAGGGGATAAGAGAGGAGGAAACAGGAAAGAGAGAAGAAAGGAAAGGAAGATGCAGAGAGGTGATTGGGAGAAAGGGTGAGAAGAGGTGGAGGTGGGAGATGTCGATGAAGGAGAAAAGTATTTTATTTGGTCTACTTTGCTTCCTTTTCTTATGCCTTTTAAAAATGACGTTTGTTTTAGTTGTTATAGGATTTTAAATATAATATTTAATGTAATTACAGTTTACTTGACGTTTATATTGTATTATTTAGATAGGTGAAGTGTGTGTGTGTGTGTGTGTGTGTGTGTGTGTGTGTGCCCGTCCGTCCGTCCTTCCTTCCTTCCTTCCTTCCTTCCTTCCTTCCTTCCTTCCTTCCTTCCTTCCTTCCTTCCTTCCTTCCTTCCTTCCTTCCTTCCTTGAAGCTGTGAACCGGCCTAATATACAGTGACCAAGTCAGCCAGTAAACAGCAACACGAGCGGTTACTAGCGTCTGTGGGTCTCAAAAGAACGTAGACCCGATCTCCTACGTGGAGTGACTCTCCATTATGGAATTAGTACTGTATAGTCAAAGGATTTTCTTGGTCAAACTCGCCCTGATGTCATGCATTATCGTTCTGCAGGGAGGCACAGTTCTCACACGCCACGCCTCGCCTCGCCTCTTTTGACAACGAAGACCTTTTAACATTTTTTATGATGGTGGGGAGGGGTGCAGCGTGAGGGGAGTAAGGTATGGTGGGGGTGCAGGGTGAGGGGAGTAAGGTGAGGAGGGGTGAAGGGTGAGGGGAGTAAGGTGAGGAGGGGTTAAGGGAGTAAGGTAGGAAGGGGTGCAGGGTGAGTGGAGTAAGGTGAGGAGGGGTGAAGGGTGGGGGAGTAAGGTGAGGGGGGATGTAGGTAGGGAGGGATGCAGGGTGAGGGGAGTGAGGCAGGGAAGGGTGCAGGGTAGGGAGAGTAAGGGAGGGGGGGGGGAAGAGAAAAGAAATAGGATAATATACTATGTTGCAGTAGCGATCTTGAATAACCGGATTAAAGCACAGGTCGCGTGTTCCTGCTTCTTTTAACTCGGATATAAATATTACTGCCACGTCCTGCCTGCCTCCTACGACTGATCACACACCACCGCAGGTTCAGGTACATACACACACACACACACGCTTTCCTCGCACATCACCCACGTCTCACCTGTCATTAGTCTCTTACACCCGAGTTACGCGCCACATGCGTAGCCCAGCAGCTCACCTTGAAGAGGCTGGTGCGTCACGCTACCTCCTACGTCGTAAAGCCCGCTGTCTTGCGCACTGCGGCGACCCTGCGTGTGTTACTGTCATGGAGACATGAGCTGATCTCTCATTGTTTATATGTTGAACTCTCACCTGTAGTGTGTTTACTTACATGTTCTCGCTTGTTTATGTTTATACTTAAACGATGTCTTAGTCTTGCATAAGTAAAGTTACGGAGTTAATTAAGGAGATCATATAATTAGTATCAAGTACTTTAATCTTTAAATTTTCCATGACATGACAGCGTGTAATGTTTGCCGTGTTAGTCCGACTATGTGTCCGTCTATGTGTCCGTCACTCTTTCTTTGCCGTGCGATGTCTGAGGTCATAGTGTGTTTATGGAGGATTGCCATCACTAAGGCAGGTCATTAGGTTAAAGGTCAAGATTCGCACACAGTTTACTATGGTGCACATATGAGGTCATACACTGTTCACTAAGGTGCACATATTGGGTCCCACACAGTTTACTAAGGTGCACATAGATACTACCTTACATTACTCAGAGCAAAAAATGTACACACACACACACACCCACACAGAGGTAAACCAGCACAGCGTCAGTCGTCTCTGACCTAACACGAAAGGCCAAGGTTCGTTGGGCGTCTCTCTCTCTCTCTCTTTCTCTCTCTCTACTCCACACCACACCTACTCTTCCACACCCACATCCCCCACACCCCACTCTTCCACCCCCCAACCCACTCTTCCACCCCACACCTCATTCTTCCACCCCCACACCCTCTCTTCCACCCCACACCCCACTCTTCCACCCCACACCCACTCTTCCACCCTCATAAACTCTTCCACCCCCAACACTCTTCCACCACCCCATTTTTCCACCCCACACTCTCTTCCACCCCACACCCCACCCCCCCACCTTCTTCCACCCCCACTCTTCCACCCACACCCCACTCTTCCACACCCCACCCCACACCCCCACTCTCCCACACCCCACTCTTCCACACCCCCACTCTTCCACCCCCACACCCCTCTTCCCACCCCCACCCCACTCTTTCCACCCCACCCCACACCCCACTCTTCCACCCCACACCCCACTCTTCCACCCCACACCCCACTCTTCCACCCCCCACCCCCACCTCCACCCCCACACCCCCACTCTTCTTCCACCCACCACACCCCCACACCCCACCACACACCCACCACCCCACACCCCACCTCCACCCCCACACCCCACCCCACCCCCCACCCCACACCCCACTCTTCCACCCCCCACACCCCACTCTTCCACACCCCACTCTTCCACACCCCACTCCCCCCCACTCTGACCCACTCTGCCACCCCACAACCCACTCTCACCCACACACCCCTCACCCCACACCCCACTCTGTTCCACACCCCACTCTTCCACCCCCATGTCCACACCCCACTCTTTCACCCCACCTTCCACCCCCACTTCACCCCCCTCCTCCACCTCCACACCTCACTCCTCCACCCCCTACCCCCCACCTCCACCCAACCCTCCAGACATAAAGATGTATGAAACCTACAATGTTTTGACCAATCTTTTATTGTCTCACTGTTTTTCTCGGGTCTACATTTCAACCCACAGTTTGTTTTGTTGATGTTGGTGATGTGCTGTTGGAGTGATGTTGGTGATGATGATGATGTAGTTGATGATGATGTTGGTGATGTGCTGTTGTGAGTGATGATGATGATGATGATGATGATGATGAGTGTTGGTGATGTGGTGAGTGATGTTGGTGATGTGCTGAGTGTTGGTGATGATGATGATGTACTGATGATGTGATGTGCTGTTGTGTGGTGGTGATGTGATGTTGGATGATGTTGGTGATGTGCTGTTGGAGTGTTGGTGATGATGATGATGTACTGTTGGAGTGTTGGTGATGATGATGATGATGATGTGCTGTTGGAGTGTTGGTGGTGATGTGATGTTGGAGTGATGTTGGTGATGTGCTGTTGGAGTGTTGGTGATGATGATGATGTACTGTTGGAGTGTTGGTGATGATGATGATGATGATGTGCTGTTGAGTGTTGGTGGTGATGTGATGTTGGAGTGATGTTGGTGATGTGCTGTTGGAGTGTTGGTGATGATGATGATGTACTGTTGGAGTGTTGGTGATGATGATGATGATGATGTGCTGTTGGAGTGTTGGTGGTGATGTGATGTTGGAGTGATGTTGGTGATGTGCTGTTGGAGTGTTGGTGATGATGATGATGTACTGTTGGAGTGTTGGTGATGATGATGATGATGATGTGCTGTTGGAGTGTTGGTGGTGATGTGATGTTGGAGTGATGTTGGTGATGTGCTGTTGGAGTGTTGGTGATGATGATGATGTACTGTTGGAGTGTTGGTGATGATGATGATGATGATGTGCTGTTGGAGTGTTGGTGGTGATGTGATGTTGGAGTGATGTTGGTGATGTGCTGTTGGAGTGTTGGCGATGATGTGCTGTTGGAGTGTTGTAGGTGGTGGTGATGTGATGTAGGAGTGATGATGATGATGTGATGAAGAATGGTGGTGGTAGTGAGACTTGGTAGTGTTGGTGGAGGCGATGTGATGTAATGGTAATGATGACGACACTTTGGTGTGTATGTCAGCTCTCGTGTTTACATGTTACGGTGTTGCCGGAGGTACGATCCTTCCACCCTATTAACCTCAAAACTGTAAATACAACACTCAGAATATTATACCAATACCTCATACTTTTCATTATATATTTAATTTAGATATATATTGCAGTAATTGCAGTAAAAGAATATTCCCCGGCTTTAAGTAATATATGCTTTAAAAACCACAATTTGACAACTGCGTGACAGATAAACGGCTGCTTAATTGGGAGCAAGAAATACGGTAGAGGTGGACGCAGGTAATGACGGGGTAACAGTCACATGCAAAGAGGATAAATGCAGAAAATATGGATATATGCACACAAGAATGGATAACTACACAAAATGGATTAATGGACAAAAGAGTGGGAAAATGCGCAGATGAAACCTCGATCTATTACCCACTTGCATGGCTTACTGTAGACAGTTGTTGGTGAGCCATGATAAAGACAACAAGCAGAAAGTGACAATCAGAAGAGAAATCGGTAAAAGAAATTGATGTATGGCTTCTCTGCGTCATATTCCAGTGTCGTGTTCAAGAGGTCATGCTCCATAGGTTGTATTCCAGAGGTCGTATTCCAGAGGTCGTATTCCAGAGGGTAGTGTTCGAGAAGTTAGTGTTCCAGAGGTCGTGTTCCAGAGGGTCGTTTTCCAGAATCGTGTTTCAGAATCATGACCGAGCAGATGTGGTGTTTGTTGGTGTGTGTGTGTGTGTGTGTGTAATAATAATAATAATAATAATAAATAATTAACGGTTTATTGAAAAAGTTCTGCAGCCCGAAGGCTGAAAATATACATTGGACATAAATGACTTATTACATACATTGGTGGTTTCACAAAAGCCTTCATTAGAGAAAGGTGAAGGAACATACAGTGAACATACAGATTAATGTAGGTGTTGAACAGCAAACTGGTAGTGTAGTAACTCCCTCCCAGATGGTGTTAGGAGGAACTCACGTGGTGTAGTAGTTCCCTCACAGATGGTGTTATGAGGGACCTGGCGTGGTGTAGTAATTACCTCACAGATGGTGTTATGAGGGGCCTCACGTGGTGTAGTAATTCCCTCACAGATGGTGTTATGAGGGACCTCACGTGGTGTAGTAATTACCTCACAGATGGTGTTATGAGGGACCTCACGTGGTGTAGTAATTACCTCACAGATGGTGTTATGAGGGGCCTGACGTAGTGTAGTAATTCCCTCACAGGCGGTGTTATGAGGGACCTCACGTGGTGTAGTAATTCCCTCACAGATGTGTGTGTGTGTGTAAATGTATGAATGTGCTTGTGAATGTACGTAGATGTATGTATAAGTGTGTGTGTGTGTGTGTGTGTGTGTGTGTGTGTGTGTGTGTGTGTGTGTGTGTGTGTGTGTGTGTTGGGCTGAGGGAGGAAGCATGCGCAGGAAAGGAGGGGGGAGGGGGGTGACTAGGGAGGAGCGACAATCAGTGGTATTAAAAGTCTACGGACGAACACTGTAATGTTTCACTATTGTATGTAGCACTAATACACGTGTTGGATCATCTTGCCGTCCTGTACATAACATACATACATACAATGTCCAAATTTAATCATGTAAAGTTTTCTTGTATTAAGTAATAACACTAGGCAACAAATTAAAAAAAATCCGAAACATGGTTCAGAGCAGCTTCCTTTTGGTAATTTTTAGGTGATGATTTCAAATCTGGCAATAAAAATTCTCTGGCACGTACAGTTTATTTGTTATACAAAAAATTAAATCTTACAAATACAAAACCTGAAAAATATTATTTTTCCTATTACTCCTGTTACTTTTATCCACGTCATCACACTAAAATTCAATAAAGAATGAAAACAATCATTAGAAGACACAAAAAGTATTACATTAACCATTGTATGGCATTTGTTATTTTATTTCATCTTTTTATGTGTTGTATTGTCCACCGATTGTAAACACCAGCAATAGTCCCCCATCATGGCAGGACCCCATCTACCCTGGTACCTCTCCTCTATACGTCTAATGTCCTGATGAAATCGCTCCCCCTGTTCATCACTAACCGGCCCCAGATTCTCAGGAAAAAAGTCCAAGTACGAGTGTAGGAGGTGGACTTTCAGGGACATCCTGCACCCTAAGTTTTTGTATTTTTTTAAGAATTACCCTACAAGTTGGCAATAGTTTTCTTCCTTCTTGTTTCCTTGACTACAGATGTGAAGTATTTCCATGCAGCTCGCTCATTTTCATTGTTTGTTATCAAAGTACAGTAGTCATCACGAAGTAACTTTCTTATCTGTGGGCCAACAAAGATACCCTCTTTGACTTTAGCATCCCTGAGCTGTGGGAATTTTCCCCTCAATTACACGAACCCATCACCTTGTTTGTCCAAAGCCTTTACAAAATTCTTCATTAGTCCCAACTTGATGTGTAAAGGAGGTAGAAGTACACCGTTTGGATCTACCAGGGGAGTATATTTAACGTTGCTTTTTCCTGGAACAAACTCTTCTCTCTCTGGCCAGTCCATTGTGTTGTAGTGTTGTAGTGTTGCTCTGCTGTCCCATAAACACAGAAAACAGCAATATTTCGTGACCCCTCCTTGAAGGCAGAATAGAATGGCTATAACCTTCAAATCGCCGCAGATCTGCCATCTATGCTCCTTGTATTTAATAGCGGTCAGTATTTTCTCCATACTACCATACGTTTCCTTCAAACCTACAGAATGCGCTACTGGAACTGATGGCTTCTGGTTCCCAATATACAACAATACTGTTTTCAAACTAAACTTGGAGGAATCTATGAAAAGCCGCCATTCCTTGGGTCATGTTTTTCACCCAACTCTGACGTCAGTCCATCTACATCAGTACAGAGGGACTCCTGCAGACTGTAGAGTGAAGATAATGTAATATTTATTTTCCTAAAAACTGAAATTCTTGTCTTGTTTCGCTAACAAGTTCCATTCCTGCAGTCTTGATGCTAAAAGTTCCGCCTGCTGTTTTGACAGACGGAGATCACGTATAAGATAATTAAGTTCATTTTGTTCTATAAGATGTGGTTCATTGAAAGTCTGCCCGGTCAATGAAAGGAGGATCGTGGGATGATTTTGGGATTTCTTCCTTAATTTCTCATCCAAAGTTGAGAGCGCTTCCAAATCAGCCGGTGATGTAGGTATAGGGAGGCCTCCTCCGTGAGGAACGGGCCTAATTGCCGAAGGTACATTTGGATACTCAGTTTGGTGAATTGCGTGAATTAACACAGCCTAGGCGTTGTATTCTTTCCATTCTCCTTTTCAGTATTGCTAACCTTGCATTTAATATAACCCTGCCAACACAAGTATGTATATTATATTCATACACTACATATACACATATATCATAAAAATGTTACGTGACTGACATTATTTATTGCCATATTTAAAATTAGCACCACGAAATTAATAAAGAGTAGCGTATTTGATCCATCTTACCGAACCCTTGTAAACTAGTATAATTGGTTATCGCTAACTGGCTCGGTGAAGTTACACCTGATTACTGATACAGACAAACATCACCTGAAACACTCATCATTATTCCTTTAAGACTTTAGCAGTGTGCCGAAAGTTTACTAATTCGTGTCATAACTTAATATTGAAATTCTTCACTAATACCCGAAAAGTTTGCTAAACGAAACTTTTTACTAATAATCGAAAACATTTTCTAATAAAAGAAAACTGTATGTCTGTTTATGCCGGATATGAAATGCCAAAACAAACGAATTAAGGAAACATGAGCATGACATGCTGAATTGGTCACGCAAGGTCACCAACGGCTTCATTAGGTCACTATAAAATATTCAGGTGGGCGACACACACACACACACTCTCTCTCTCTCTCTCTCTCTGCAATCGTTCTAGCGGTGACAAATGTGCTCCGACACTTTTCTTCCGTCTTCCCTCCACCTTGCCTCTCCTCCTTCCCGGAAGAGGGAGAAGAAGACGATGAGGAAGAGGAGGAGGAGGAGGAGGAGGAGGAAGAACAACAACAAGAGGAAGAAGAGGAGGAGCCATAATAGGTCAGACAGGCATGGGGGGGGGGGTCCGTTGGTAAATAAGAGCAGAGTGGTCATGTGAGGTAGAACAATTAAGGTAATTGCGGTGGTAGAGGTGGGGGTAGTGGAGGTGATCGTCGTAGTAGTGGTGGTGGAGTGTTTCTCACCTTCTGTCATCAGCATACAAAAATATGATCAAATTTTCTCTAATATCCATTTGTTTACATATCTGAACATTCGCCATATTAATTCGTGTATAATCACCTTGTGTAGAGAGAGAGAGAGAGAGAGAGAGAGAGAGAGAGAGAGGTGTCGATGGATATAACTTTCATCAGGTAAACTATCGTAAAATATCATTACTAGTTATTGATAGTTATTTATGAAGCTCAAACTCTGAATAATCATATTGCTTTACGTCCTTCGAGTATTATTACCAGGAGAAAAACGCTTAAGAGAATGATAAGTGACGATGATAGTGAAGAATTATACTCATTTATCATTATGAGTGTTATTGAACACTATTATTATCATCGAACTTTGTCCAGTGGGGAGAGACAGGTGAGTTGTGTACCTGTTCAGTCCTACAGCCACATGTCCATTATGCCTGACGAACGAGGGTCAATGATACAGTGAAACCTCTGAATAACGGACTACTGTATATGCGGGAGATCAGTGAATTAGATTGAAGTCCGTTAAATGTGAAACCTCTTTCTACCGGACTATATGAAAAAGGGTAGTCCATTATATATGATACCTCCTTCTAACGGATTATTAGTAAGAGGTTAGTCCGATAGATCGAAGTCCGTTATGTGGAGGGTCGATGGTACCAAACAGTTTAGTGGCGCTAACGGTGGTGTTTGTGGTGGTCAAGTGTACTCAAGGGGTAAGGTGTACACAAGGGGTCAAGTGTACTCAAGGGGTCAGGTGTACTCAAGGGGTCAGGTGTACTCAAGGGATCAGGTGTACTCAAGGGGTCGGGTGTACTCAAGGGGTCGGGTGTACTCAAGGGGTCGGGTGTACTCAAGGGGTCAGGTGTTCTCAAGGGGTCGGGTGTTCTCAAGGGGTCGGGTGTACTCAAGGAGTCGGGTGTACTCAAGGGATCAGGTGTATTCAAGAGGTCAGGTGTATTCAAGAGGTCAGGTGTATTCAAGAGGTCAGGTGTACTCAAGAGGTCAGGTGTACTCAAGGGGTCAGGTGTACTCAAGGGATCCGGTGTATTCAAGGGGTCAGGTGTACTCAAGGGGTCAGGTGTACTCAAGGGATCAGGTGTATTCAAGGGGTCGGGTTTACTCAAGGGGTCGGGTGTACTCAAGGGGTCGGGTGTACTCAAGGGGTCGGGTGTACTCAAGTGGTCAGGTGTACTCAAAGGGGCCAGATGTGCTCAAGGGGTTAGAGTACTCAAGTGGGTCATCGTTTGTCCGTCATATTAAAAAGGTCAATAAACGCCTCCGTGTGGGGGACAGGAGCTGGTAATGTGAGACGTGTTTAGTCAGGAGGGAAGGGGGGTGAGAGAGGGACCATTTTTATTATTATTATTTTTTTTTTTGTATTATTAATTGTATATTATTATTATTATTATTATTATTATTATTATTATTATTATTATTATTATTATTATTATTATTATTGATCAAGGGGAGAGGAGTTAGGTATACTGTATATCGTTAAGATGGTAGCAGTGAAGCGGTTCATATAACTCGATTCCTTGTCTAACGTTTCGAGCTGAAGCGAATACCATGTTGACACATTATTTTGAGAGACCTTATGGATTAATCTGGTGTGTCTACGTCAGGGTTTGTCCGGTGACGTCCTGAAACAAACACACACACACACACACACACACACACACACACACACACACACACCTCTATATACCAGATACCAGGTATCAATGATTGTCTTTTTATCGATGAAAAAAATACGTGGTTGCCTTTGTGTTGTTTACCTATACCGTCGCCTCAGAGCCCTTGAATACATAATTATCGAAAAAGAAAGGCCACATTTTAATTGGTTATATATTACTAAGTAGGTATTCTTTTTTTTTTATGCCCCTGAATCTTTTACGTAGGTTAATGAAAGCTTTTACAGTTATCCTTCGTGCATTGTCGTAATCCTCTCAGTTATCTTAGTATTTGCCAATCACTTGATATGATTTATGGTGATTAATCGTGTTATCTTTTTTTCTACATCCTACGTCCTCCTATTCCCTGATGATTAGCTAAGCTATCTTATCTTAGTCCTTCTTGTTACTTTTTTATTAATTTTGCTGACCACTTTCCAATCGCCTCTCCAGCTGTACCGCTGATTAGCTGATTTGTCAATCCCACCGTAACTGAGCCAGTCATAATTCTTGTCTTTCTTCCCACTTCCTGTGATGAGGCTCTAATCTCCTCTTATCACGGTTTGGATTGGACGCAACTCTTCTCTTCCTGGCCCTCCAGTCCTACCCTTCAGTGTCTTCCCTCCCTCTTTCTTACCAGTACCCTTCTTTCCCTCCAGTGACTTTCCTCCCTTCCTTCCCCCCAGTGCCCTCCCGCTATTTCTTCCCTTCAGTGACCTAATTTCCTCCTTCCCTTCCATTCCATGCAATATCCTTTCTTTCAGTGTCCTCTTTTCCTTCCTTCTTTCCGACCAATAAATACTGTTCCAAAACCCTGACTCCCCTTCCACAATACACACCCTCAACCTTTCCAGTCCCCTCCTATCACTCTTTACCCATCACCTCTCACCCTCCCTCGCGCGCGCGCGCACACACACACACACACACACACACACACACACACACACACACACACACACACACACACACACACACACAGATAGATAGATAGATAGATAGATATTTTATTTACCACAAATTATGAATACAGAGTTTACACTAACATTTTGCATAAAATGGTCCAAATACAAATGCTTTAAAACACCAAACATTAATAAAAGTTCACCGATTCAACCATTAACACAAACAAAAACAGAGGGAAAACCACGAGTGAATAAGGTAAAAAAATAACTACAAATAAACTAAACTAAAACATATAAAACAGTTGTGGGTAATGGTGTGTCCCTGTGACTTGTAACTGTGTACAGGAAGTATTCGATGACCTGCACGACAAACAAGTTTCATAATCCGTTCTTCCAGATAACAAATTTACAAAAGTTGAAATACTATATTGATGGCGTATATCTATTGCTCTGGGTTACTCTTCAACAATATGCCATTCAGACTGAATAACACCAGATGAACACAATCTCTCTTCAAGGGGCAGACGGCTCCTGCCTCGTCTGTTCCAGCGCCCCTCCTCTACAGCGAGGGAATGGCCACTCACTCTCATTCGTGTCCACGATACTCGTTCTAGCTCATTCACCTTTATCTTTGCTTTATAGATTGCATGAACATCAAAATTTGGATTGATAGTCTTGTATAATTGTACTCTACTTGAGTCTGAGTTTGACAGTTTCTGTTTCAGAGTGTGTAAGGCTGTTTGAACATCATCAATATCATTAAATAAAAGATCGCGTACATATCGTGACGTGGGAGTATTAAAACTTAATACAACATTAATAGTATGGGCAAGTGGATCGTCTACCATTTCACTTCTTCCCGTCCATATCATCGAGAAAAATTTACGCTGCTTAGCTATAATGAGGACACGTAACGGAGTATATCTAAGTTCCACCATGCATAAATCATTGCTGGTCGTTTTCCTGACACCTAATAACTGTTTAATATACCACATATACAGTTTAATCACAGGCGTAATGTCACCATTTAACGATGATTCACAACCATATAGCAAGGTGGACATCACTGCTGCATCAAATCTTGGCTTGCACATGAACTTTAATTGCTGTTGATATTGACCCGTCAGAAGTAAATTGGCTGCCCAAATACATGTACTGGTCACACGGTTATACCATCAACACTTGTTTATCAGCCTTTCTGCCATATATAGCGAAAAACTGTCTTACCTATGTTAATTTCCATACCATGAGAAATACAATATTTGTTAAGTAATTTTGTTTTATTTACCATGCCATATCTGGTCGTTGACAGCAGCACCGTGTCATCTTTAAGCACATCTAACCAGGCGAGGAAACCGTCTACACCGCAGTTCTGTTTAAGCATTCTAATTAAATCGTCAACAAAGATCACAAATAGGAGGCAGGAGGTAAGGGACCCTTGGCGCACATCTACAGTGGCGGTGACGAGTGCAGTGCCAACAATACAGTTAGTTACCCTGTACATGGCTATAATAGCAAATAACATAGTCATGCCACAACCTAACCGTTTTAAAGTTAAAAATAATACATTTCTCGGGAACCTATCATACGCCTGCGTAAAATCGACAAATATGACGAACAATTTAAATTTATTCCTCCTCGCTAGGTCTGTAAGCAAGGGCAACGTAACAATATGTTCTAGGCATCCCCTACCTGCCTGACTGCCAGCTTGTTCTCGGTAAGGAGAGAACCACTTACAAAGCCTATCGCACAATATCATGTCATAAAGCTTAGCAATAGAATTAATCACGCTAATGCCGTGATAATTTGTTACTAATGAGCGTAAACCTCGTTTAAAAACAGTAGATAACCTTGCTGTCATCCAGGATGACGGATACGTGGAAGACAAAAACACACTATTAAATAACACTGCGATTGACAAAATCCGTGAAGCGGGTGACAGCTTGGACAATCCTGGTGGCAACCCGTCGGGTCCTCAAGTTTTATTGCATTTCAACTTTTTTTACTTGATCAAACACCTCACGGGGAAATAATGGGTCATCTAACAACGGAATATAAACACTGCTATGCAGTTCATCATGGTGCAAGTGTTGCATCGACTGGGGAGAGGGAGCATTGCAATGGACTCCCGATAACCCAGTTTGTTGGGTTGCACCTAAGTAGCCTGTCCATGCATTGCCTTCGTCCGCCGGTATTGTCATTGTGTTCCCATGCTGGTCACCTCTTCTGCCTTAAACCGTCGTTAGGATCTTACTGGGGCTCTGTAAGCATGTCTTCCTGATGCGGGGCTCCACCGCATATTTTTCATTCGGGGTGTACTCCTGTAGCCTTGTACAGTCACCCAAAAAAGTCCTGTCGCGAACCATGAACCCCGAGATTCAGGCTCTTGAATCCGAAGCATTTATGGACAACAGAATGTATCAGTGTCTACTGCTTCGGGTGCACGAGTCTGAATCTCGGGGTCCGTGGTTCGCGACAGGACTTTTTTGGGTGACTGTACCTACCAAGGTTAATCCGCAAGACAGCGGGGCAGTGGTTGGTAGGCACCAGGGCGTGTCCATATGCTAGTGGGCCTATGCGCCATCCCTTTGGGCCCCACTGCTGCTCCGAGATCCCCTGCTGGTCTAGCCTGGGCCCAGTTACCTTGTGTTGCCACGAGGAGCACAGCAGGAGTCTTGATGGTGAATAGGCTGTGTACTGGCAGAGGTGGACTTATGCAAGTTGCTTCCCTGTTCGCCACGAGGGCTAGCTAGCGGCGGTAGCTGAAAGTGAGAGGAAGCAAGCAGTTTTTGCACCTTAATACTAACAATGCTGCCACACTAGACACACACACACACACACACACACACACACACACCTTAACCTTCAACCTTTGACACAAGTCGTATATTCACTTACTGTAGGCCATGTGTGGTGCGTCTTAAGGCTTTTTCGTGAAAACTGACACCCTCGTCTCAGACTCACCTCTAATATACCTGTATATCTGAACAAGAATTCAAACTTTTCAGGATGTTTTATTTCTTACTGAGAATTTGTACTCAAGAGTTTTATTTTTACTGTGAATTTATACTTAATATTGGTTGTACCTCTTAAGTTATTTTCTCTCTTCGTTTGTTGTGTTAAGTCTTCAGTTGGTGATGGGTTTGTGTTGGAAGTTTTTTCCATATTGTATTGGCTTAAGTGAACAGCTTTCAGTATCCAGATTTCTTACCTTGTTTTATAAGACTTTTGCCTTTACAATATTGTGTCTCCCCAACATCCTTAAAACAAGACATTATACCTTTAATTATGCTCCATTACCAATCAGACTTCAGGCTTTTCTGTTTCTCCAGCATCATTAAACACAGACATTAGTATTAATCATGTCTTATCACCAATCAGACTTATACATCTTTCAAACACGTTACCCTTAATTATGCCCCATCACTAATGAGACTTGCCCCTTATGTTCACCAACTAGTCTTGAGCCAGTTCTAACCATCCAATCAGACTTGAGCCATACTAACCAACCAATCAGACATCAGCCAGTACTAATCAACCAGTCAGACTTGAGCTAGTACTAACCAATCATGACTTGTGTTTCAGACTTCTCTTGCGCCCTGGTGTCCGACATCTTGCTTCAGGGAACTCTGTACATCACTCCTAACTTCTTCGCCTTTTACTCCAAGATCTTTGGGCACGTCAGCAGGGTAAGTTGCTCTCTCTCTCTCCCTCTCTCTTTGTTTTTCCTCTTTCTCTTTCAACTTATAGATAAGTACTTAAAGATAAATACAGTTATTAAAATACATAGAAGTACAGTAATAAAATACATAGATACAGATAAATACAGTAATTAAGCATACATAAATACATATAAATATATTAAGTAATTAGTATACTGTATATAGATAAACTATTAAGTAATTATTTCACATATTACAGACAATATGTTGGCATGTTTATAATGGTTCATCTGGCTTGTGTCTGAGTGAGCGTTACTCTTGTTTTTGTTTTGATCAATGGGAGACTGTGGCTGATGGTGTTCCCGGAGCACGATAATATTGTGTATTTTTCGCTAATTGTAAGTTTGACATTTCGAGCTTCTATGCTTTTTATTGTTATTTTGTAGCCATTATTTTTTGGATGTTTTTGTCGATTTTTTTTGTTTTTTGTGAGTGTCATAATACAAGTTTAAATTTAGCGAATGATGATAAGGTTGAAATGTTGAGTGGTGTAAAGCAGTAACTGGCAGCCTCATGGACCTTTATAAACTTGACATGATAACAACACGTTATGCTCCATTTATCTCGCCCATGATATTATACTTTTATATAAAGCTATATTTAATGCTTGGATTTAGAGAAACTTGCATGCTAAATAAAATATCACCGTATTTGAAATTCTGCAACACTTTAGTTGCAGCACTAGACAGCTTTACCTCAAATTGGCTGAAGCTTCAACTTAGCTAAGATGTTCGTTTTGTAGACAGGTGTGTTTTGGACCAAACTGCTGCCTAACAACTGGGGGTTACTGTGGCTCTGTACCGCTCTTCTTTAAGTTGTATCGCCGTTCATATAGGTTGTACCGCCCTCCATGCTGTCTGTACCGCCCTCCATGCAGTCTGTACCGCCCTCCATGCAGTCTGTACCGCCCTCCATGCAGTCTGTACCGCCTCTTATATTGACTGTACCATCCATCTTGTAGAATTGTAGGCTTTGACGTGTTAGTAAAGGAGTTGTAAACACCCGACCTTAATGTCTTCCAACTGGTGATAAGACCCAGAGCGTGTCTACAACAATTTGCAACCTATATTTAATGGTATCAGATCCTTATGTTACACAGAACACGTCACTTACAAAACAATGACTAATATAATAAGCAGGAAAACAATCATCTCTGATCTCACGCTATTCGATCAATCTTTTTTTTTTATTGAAGGATTCAGCTGAACGAAGACCCTACCATTTGAGTTTACAGTTACGACGTTGATAACACCGTAGGATATAATAACCTGTCTTAAATAACATAGAGAGAAATATTATAAAAGTTACAATTCCTGCGCGAAACACGTGTTCGGCACTCTGAGACGAAACCCAGTACTAGACTTAACGGAATTATTGACCATATGGTAAAACGTCGTTGGCCGGGTTCCATTATGACGGCATGCGAAACTGTGGAGCTATTCGGATATTTCGGAACAGCATGGCATTTTTTTACAATAAAAAAGATTGACATCTGTGGCATTAGCCCAAAGTGAAGTAGCAATACAAATATAGATTCGAAATTCGCTTGCAAAATAATATTATGCCTTTACTATATCCACTAATTCTGCCAAACATGTAATGCATTCCTATATGACAGTTTTTAAGTTTAAGAAATTTATTGGCAGAGCTTGTAGTACAGTTTGCCTATTCTGAGTAATTCAGTCAGGTCTTGACACTGAGGGTGGTATCACTTCTCACTGCCACGCAGGACAGAGGTTCATACACAAAGAAATACATCATATTCAATAACAGCTATAAATGTATAGAGGTCAGATTCATATGGGTAATGTCACTGTCCACTGCCATGCAGGACAGAGGTTCGTACACAAAGAGATGCATCATATTCATTGACAGTACATATACATATATGTACACACACACATACACATATACATACATATACACATATACATACACATATACCTATACATATATATACACATATGCACACATACACACACACACACACATACATACATATACGTCGGTCAGATTCATGTGGGTAATGTCACTCTTCACTGCCATACAGGACAGAGGTTCGTACACAAAGAAGGAAATACATCATATTCATTAGCAGTATATATAGGTTAGTGGATCACATACATTGGAGTCATATTCTAATTGAAGACTAATCAGTGTGGGCTAGCAAATTTGGGATAAACAGCAAGAATGTCCTCAAGCACACCTGATTCAATGAAGTAATTACATAGTTCAAGATACAATAAGTCGGGTGGCCTGAAGTCTTTGACAGTGTCACATTCAATAATATAGTGTTCAAGTGTATGCTTTAAAGGTTTATCACAAAGTTTACATGCTGTGTGTTCCGGTATGAGTACAGCGTTACTAACTTGCCAGATGTGTCCTATATGATAACTCATTCACTTCCATGGTTACTGTAGTCCACGGTGTGTGGAACATTTAATATAACATACAGTTAACTTGTCTATATACTGTATACTGACATTCTCCAGTCATATTGTAACAAAGTAATTCAATATTGTCAATGAAATAGCTAATTTCGGCCTACCAAATTAAATACGAAGTGTCTCGCATTCAGGCCTACCAACCCTCGTGAGACAACGGGAATGTTCAGTTGGAAAATCATCGGACCCCACCCTGTACGGTAGTTTTTTTTTTTTTTTTTTTGACAACCGAGTGTACCTTAGAAACCCAGGTTGGGAGGTGTCGTTCTTGGGGCGTCAGCTTCCAAGTCTCAACCTATAAGAAGGATCGTCACCGATGAGTTAACAATTCAATCTCGTCGCGGGAGAACAATATCGAAGAGTGATATTTGAAGGCTGCGTGATTTCCTGAAAGATTAAAATAATTCTCTCAATAAATGCTCTACGATGTGACACAATTCTTCATGGAAATTTATTTTACCAGAAACAGGCGAATACGGAGTATGTCTCCTGCTCATATGCAAACGCTGCATTACTTGTAAACAATATTAATCAATATTCATACAGTGGCATTTGGCGTCAACCAGACTGTAGTGAACACTTCCTTTTATGTCCCTGTAAGTTACAGTGAGTTCTAGTGGGTTACACTGAGCTACGGTATATTCATTTTTTATTGGTCTAAATCTCTTGTAAAATTCATATAATTAAAGTATAAATGCTTATATTCAATACTGTATTAAAATTTTGTTCATGAGTATATGAACACCATCCATAATATATAACACCATCATTTTGTTGACAAAGCCCTATAATTCTTAGCCTGATGGGTCTGTAGGGGTATCGAGATATTAATGTTGTCTAGCACTCAGGATGGAAGGAAACTCTAATGTGGTTTTCTTGTATATTATGAGGTATATGATAGACAGTCTGGTGCTGGAGGTGCAGAATGAGAGTTGGTTGGTGAGGAGGCTCAGAGGACAGCTGGTGGGTCGCCATGCTCGCTGGCGGGAGCGAGGACCGCCAGGCAGGCGAGGAGATGCTAGGGGCAGCCAGGCAGCGGCGGAGGAGGAGGTGTTGCTAGTTCAGGAAGAATGGTCTGAATGAATCTCAATGGAGAGACAGAGCTTATATACCCAGCAGCAGCCGCTATGAGTCATGTTGGGAAAACCCGAGAAGTCGCCGGTGAATAGTTTCGTTGCTAGACAACGGCACGTTGGAATGTGATAGCAGGTGGTGGCGTGGCTACGCACTTGTAGGGGAGACGTCCACTACAGGTCTCTTGCCTCACCTGGACCAAACTATCTCGCCGTCTCTTAACAACCCTGGACGAATTCGAGGAACGAGGGAGGGCCTGGTTACAAGCGTGATGTAGAGAGAGCTGGTTGGTGAGGGTGCTCAGAGGAGGACAGCTTGTGGGTCGCCATGCTCGCCGGCGGGAGCGAGGGCCGCCAGGCAGCGGCGGAGGAGGTGGTGTAGCTTGCTGCGGCTGTAGCTAGAAGAAGAGAGTTGGTTGGTGAGGATGCTCAGAGGAGGACAGCTTGTGGGTCGCCATGTTCGCCGGCGGGAGCGAGGACCGCCAGGCAGGCGGAGGAGGAGGAGGTGTTGCTGGCTGGTTGGTGGAGGTAGAAAGAGCGAGATCACCACGAGGTCAGGTCTTAAATGGCGGGGGTTGGCGTGGCTTAGTAGTTGACCTCCGTGATGTATGGCGGCGCTGGTTGTCCCAGACCACGAGGCATACACTGGGGAATTCGCGGGGTCGGCTACGCAGCGACAAACAGCGTTTGTAGGGGAGAAATCCACTACAATACTCCCTCCTTCCCTCCAGGCGGTGTAGGAGACTTGTTGTCTGCAGGGTTGCATGGCACATGTGAGGCAGAACGGGCGGTGCGTGCCTCATGTGGGACATAACGGCAGGGCGTGGATGAGCCGGCCGCTAGAAGAGACAACTGTCTAGATACACAATATCTGTGGGAGAAGAGAGGGAGAAAGAGGGTGTGTGGAGGCGATGAATGTTGTGCTTCCCTCAAGGCAGGTACAGAGTCGTCAGATGCGCCTGCTAGGGTGTGTGGGCCTGGGTCAGGAGTAGGGGCTGCGTCAGCAGAAGCGGATGAGGGCTCGTGACAGCAGCTGGGTCCACGACAGTAGCAGGGAGTACCTGAGGGAGAAAAGAGGGGTGTGTAGGTCCACACTCGGGTGCATGGGCCGCGTCGGGAGCAGGGGCTGCATCAGGAGAAGCGGCAGGGGGTACTGCTGGGCCGGGGTCGGCGTCTGAGGCAGGACGGGTGTGTTGGGGTCAGTAGGACGTGGTGCTTGGGGCAGGAATAGGAGCTGCTGTCTGCTCAGAGTAGCAGAGCTGCTCTAGGGTGTCTAACCTGCGGTGTACAGTAGAGACAGTAGATGTAGAGCCGATGAGAGCTGCCTCTGTGTGGATACGCCAGTCTTCTATGTTGCTTGAAGGCTGGGAGAGTGATCGGTTTCTCCTCCATCCTGTGTGAGTGCGAATCTCCGGGGGTCACCATTTGTGGAGGTATGGGTTTGTGTTCAGACTCAGCATGGGATGGAGAAAGGAAACTCACAATGTGCTCTCATGTATACATGTTGTATTGGATGTACAATGCAGCTTGGTGCTGGGACGGCAGCCTGGTTACAAGTGTGATGTAGAGAGAGCTGGTTGGTGAGGGTGCTCAGAGGAGGACAGCTTGTGGGTCGCCATGCTCGCCGGCGGGAGCGAGGGCCGCCAGGCAGCGGCGGAGGAGGTGGTGTAGCTTGCTGCGGCTGTAGCTAGAAGAAGAGAGTTGGTTGGTGAGGACGCTCAGAGGAGGACAGCTTGTGGGTCGCCATGCTCGCCGGCGGGAGCGAGGACCGCCAGGCAGGCGGAGGAGGAGGAGGTGTTGCTGGCTGGTTGGTGTAGGTAGAAAGAGCGAGATCACCACGAGGTGAGGTCTTAAATGGCGGGGGTTGGCGTGGCTTAGTAGTTAACCTCCGTGATGTATGGCGGCGCTGGTTGACCCAGACCACGAGGCATACACTGGGGAATTCGCGGGGTCGGCTACGCAGCGACAAACAGCGTTTGTTGGGGAGAAATCCACTACAAGCTCACCAATGCACAGGTTAATGACCCATATCAGGCCTTCGGGGCGAAAATATAATAATAATAATAATAATAATAATAATAATAATAATAATAATAATAATAATAATGAATTAATTAAAAATATTAAAAATTAATAAAAAAAAAATATATATATATATACAGTTTTACCCCGCTTAACGCGCTTTCACTTAACGCGTTTTCGCATATACGCGGTGCCTTGCCAAAGCTGAACTTTCACTTAACGCGGGTTTTTCCACAGCTACGCGGTGAGTGTCCGGCTCGGATGCTATTTTTAGATTTTGACCACGCGCCACGCGCCACCCACCCGCCCGCCTGCCTGCCTGCCTCTCCCTCCTCCTCCCTCCGCTTGGGTAAGCGGCGCGGTAAGGTTGCGCAGTGTGTGTCTTTGTTGCGTTATCACTGACGTCATATGACGTCTCGGACTGTGATTGGCCATGCAGCCCTACCCCCCTCTGCTGCTAGCTGTAATTGGCTTAAAGTATTATGACGTGACTACCCCGGGGAGGGAGGGAGGGAGGAGAGACGACGCTTGACCTAGCCGCGGCAGTTTCATCCCTCAAGGCCACGCCGGGTTAACGCGCATCCATTGTTCCGTAAAATGGCTTCCGCCGGACCACCACCCCCAGAGAGAAACCTTTCCTTACCTGGACCCAGCGGCACTAAACCAAAGAAGACACGACGTTCATTAAGCTACGAGCTGAAGTACCAAATTGTTCAAGATTTGGAGAAAGGAAGACGCCAAGTTGATATCGCGCGCCAGCATGGCGTCAACGAATCTACGATTCGTACAATAAAGAAGGATGCAGCCAAGATAAAGGAGCACATGAAGATCACAAAGTCTGCAGGTGCTTCATCTATCAGGTATTGCCAGAACAGGGTGCTGGCAAAAGTGGAAACTTTGCTGGTGAGTTATTTGGTGCGTCAGGCGCGACGCAACATGGCGGTGGACACGCGCTCAGTGCAGGAGTACGCACGTGAGCTATACGCAGCAGTGACACGTAAACTGGGAATTGCAGAGCCCAAACCCTTCAATGCTTCCCATGGTTGGCTGCATAGGTTTAAGAGGAGGAACAAGGTCACCAACATCAGCATTGTTGGTGAGGAAGCGAGTGCTGACCGTGCGGCGGCTAGAGATTTTCCTCCGTTTTTACGTGAGATTATGGAGGAAGGACAGTACAGTGACGACCAGGTGTTTAACATGGACGAATCTGGTCTTTTCTGGAAAAAGTTACCTTCCAAGACCTTCGTTGTCCAGTCTGCGAGCAAGGTAAGGGGCCGGAAGATGCAGAAGGAACGCATCACCGTCCTGTTTACCACCAATGCCTCCGGTACCTGTAAACCAAAGTTATCGGTGATTCACAAAGCCCGCAAGCCGCACGCCTACAAGAATATGGACATGAACAAGCTTAATGTCCACTGGCTAACCGCACGTAAGGCGTGGATGTCCTCTTCTCTGTCCCTCTTCTGGTTTGACAACTGTTTTGTTCCTGACGTGCAGAAATTCTGCGAGCAACAGAATGTTCCTTTCAATATTTTGTTGCTCCTTGACAACGCACCTGGACACTCGCCCCTACTTATGGATCGTCACCCCAACGTAAAAGTGGTCTTCCTTCCTCCCAACACTACGTCATTAATCCAGCCCATGGACCAGGAGTTAATCTGCAATGTTAAAGCTGCATACTCGGCAAAGAAATTCAAGCTCCTGAACGACTCTACCAACACCAAGGATGAGTTGCGTAAGCTGGGTGACACCGACAGCGAGAGTAAAAGCGACGAGGACAAGGAACAAGAGGCGGCGACTCAAGAACTTCTCGTCAAACAATTTTGGAAGAAGTTTAACGTCAAACAAGCTGTAGACTTCTTGGTGGAGGCATGGGATCTGCTGTCTATTGCTACGATTCGTCACGCATGGAGACATGTGTTGCATGGCATACCAGGTGAGAGGAGGAGTGAACCTGTGACTGGTCAGGTTCAGACTGTTGCAGTAGCAGTGGACCTTGCCAGAGAAGCTGCGCTCAGTGTTTCGAAGCCGGATTTGGTAAAACGTTACTCTGACCACCTAAGTGATACGGGTGGTCCCCATTAGAGGTTCACGGCGCCATAAACTCGTTGAACAGGCTTTGTGTGAAATATAACAAAGTCTAGGACTGCTTTTAGTATCCTGGTGGTCCAGCGGTTAGCGTTCCCCGGTCACAGTCATAGGCTTGTGGGCCGTGGGTTCGAATCCTGGCGGGTTGAGGTGTTGATTGTATGTAGAAGTCCGCGTGCTTTATTGGGCTAATGAAATATATATGGATCCTCGTGTTTCGAAGCCGGATTTGGTAAAACGTTACTCTGACCACCTAAGTGATACGGGTGGTCCCCATTAGAGGTTCACGGCGCCATAAGCTCGTTGAACAGGCTTTGTGTGAAATATAACAAAGTCTAGGACTGCTTTTAGTATCCTGGTGGTCCAGCGGTTAGCGTTCCCCGGTCACAGTCATAGGCTTGTGGGCCGTGGGTTCGAATCCTGGCGGGTTGAGGTGTTGATTGTATGTAGAAGTCCGCGTGCTTTATTGGGCTAATGAAATATATATGGATCCTCGTGTTTCGAAGCCGGATTTGGTAAAACGTTACTCTGACCACCTAAGTGATACGGGTGGTCCCCATTAGAGGTTCACGGCGCCATAAGCTCGTTGAACAGGCTTTGTGTGAAATATAACAAAGTCTAGGACTGCTTTTAGTATCCTGGTGGTCCAGCGGTTAGCGTTCCCCGGTCACAGTCATAGGCTTGTGGGCCGTGGGTTCGAATCCTGGCGGGTTGAGGTGTTGATTGTATGTAGAAGTCCGCGTGCTTTATTGGGCTAATTAAATATATATATATATATATATATATATATATATATATATATATATATATATATAAAATATAATATAATAATTAATTATAATGATGTAAATAAAGGACCATAAATAAATACAAAATTTAAAAAAAAAATCAAGAGTGAGAAATGATATATGTATGTTGTGTTGTCAAAGTAAGAGACTCCGCAAGGTAGCTAGCCCACCTGCTGTCAACCTCCTCCTATATTTCCCACTTTTGAACTTTACCTTGTACTGTACCCCTCTTGCACCCTCAGACCTAATGCTCTCTTCTCTCCATTTCACCAACCAACCAAAGTAAGAAAAACAATTGAAACCCTGCAGTTATGTGTAAATGAGGCAGAAAGTCAGATCATCAACCTGGGACTTAGTCATAATTTTTGTGATGCCTTATGGCAGCAGGGTCTATACCATTAGACAACACATTATGCTTCCAATATCTTCCCAGGCGGTAGTACCTCCCTGTTTGGTAGCTGCCTACTACCTGTCTTCACATCTACTCTCTGACAAACGTTGTATGACGGACTGTCTCCCCTGTATGAGAAAATGGCATCTTCCTCGTATCAAAAACTAGCTGTTTTTGTGTTTTGTTTTGTCTCCGAATGAAGTTGCAAAAAAAATATATGGTTTTTTGACAGCTAACGATTATTTTCTCTTGACATCTGACGATATTTTTTTTGGGCATCTGACAATTGTTTTTACACAGTTGACAAATGGTATTGCTTTTATAGCTGATGAATGTTATTATTTTGACAGCTGACGATTATTATTATTTTGACAGCTGACGATTATTGTTTTCGACAACTGGCGAATGTTATTGTTTTTACAGCTGACGAATGTCATTATTTTGACAGCTGACAATTGATATTTTTGACAGCTGACGAATGTTATCATTTTGACAACTGTGTATAGTTAAAAAAAAATTACCCACTGACGATTGTTGTTGTGGCAGCTGTATGCAATTGCGGTTATTGTTGTTTGAATTGCTGTACACAGATAATTGTTTTTAGTAACTGTATAACTGACAATGGTTGATGTTGTGACTTGCATCCTAGCGTTTGTTTTGACAGTTGCACAGTAACGATTGTTTTAGCAGAGCCTGCATATTACTACTAATGTTTCTTATTTACTGTGTACTGGTTATTGTCGTTCCAATGGCAGCTGAATATGACCAATGTACTGTATGTTGTTTTGTTATTGCACAGACTTAGGTTATTGTTGTGTTGCACTGACGCATGGTGTTTTTGTTGCAGTTGTTGATCCCGGTGACACAGGTGGCGGGCATCCAGAAGGAGAGGACGGCTAAGATCATCCCTAATGCCGTAGGGCTGCAGATGTTAGATGGCAAGAGCTACGTGTTTGGCTCCCTCCTCTCCAGGGACTCTACCTACAAATTGATGCTTCACATATGGAAGAAGGCACAGAGGTTGGCTGACAGTGACAGCGAGCCTCCATCTGCTGTACAGGTGGTAAGTGTTCCACTGCACAGGTGGTGTCGAACTCTACAGGTGGTAAGTGTTCAGTTGTGCAGGTCGTAAATGTTTAATTGCATAGGTGGAAACAAAACCATATATATATATATATATATATATATATATATATATATATATATATATATATATATATATATATATATATATATATATATATATATATATATATATATATATATATATACAGTGAGTTCTGCTATAACGTGTGTTTTGACAACTCGAATTGGCTCTAATGCGATTTATGAATAGAAGAATGATATTTGTAAAACGCGAACGCTTGTTTGCTGTAACGCAAATTTTGCTTACTATTTCTCCAATTTTGTGGTATTAACTGTGAATATGGTAAAGAAGAATATCTCCAAGAAGCGTTCTGGTGATCGCATTCCCGGTGATGATCGTAAAAGAAAGGCTATAACCCTTGAAGAGAAGCTCGAGGTTATCAACCTCAAAATCACTCTTATCCCCCATCAAGTTATATTCATATTTTTTCAAGGTAAAGTGTTACATTTACTGTATGATTTCATTATTAGATATGAATGTAACATTTATTTAGACTGTGCTATCCTTTGTGTTAGGCTAACTACTAATTTTTTTTCGATTTCAAGTAATCTGCACCAACCCTATTTTCTCCATAAGCATATATATATATATATATATATATATATATATATATATATATATATACTTAAAGTATGGTAAAAATAAAAAAAAACATTTAACACTTACAGATAAAATACTCCAGTCTAGATCCAAATTTATTTAAAAATAAAATCCATTCTTCTCGTTTTCTTTTGAGTGAAAAGGTCTACAACTTTCTCATTGATGTTTAGATGACTGTTAAAGAAATTTTTCTCCGTTGAAATCATTGCAAGTGCATTTAGCCGTAACTGATTCATAGTGCTCCTCAAAAGTTTTTATTCTTTTTAATGTTGAAAAGCAGTGTTCAGGCTTAGATGTAGTCATAGGAATTGTCAAGAGGATTTTTATCAGTTTCGTAATCTCACTAAGAACACCATCTAAATTATTTTCCAAGATAAATTTCAGCTTATTATCATCTGTTGATTGCTGGAGTTACTAGTGATGTCTTTTTGTGAACAATACTTCATACTGTAACTAACAAATGGATGGGTACATGTTGGTCCAGTGTTGGTTATTCTGAAGAAAAAATACTCCTACAGGCAGGAGAGGAAGACGATGGAGAAGACTCTGTGTCGGGGAGTGCGGAAAGCCTAATGGAGGAGGACCAGACAGACAGTGGGTACCTCGCTTCAAGTCCAATCTCTGCTGTGACCGCCGTGGCAACTGGTGCTACGGTGCCCTGGACACGAGACACCTCCTCCACCACCACCATCACCACCACCACCACAGCTATACTCCCCGGCCCAGACATCTGCACCTCCTCCTCCACCAGCATTCCATTAAGTAATCTAACCAGTTCACAAAATCCAGTGACGTTAAGACAAGGAGGATTGTCAGTGGTGAAAGGTGTAGGTGCGAGTATACCCGAGGAGCCTGGGGGTGCTGCCGGCGTTGGTGACGGCTTGATACAGTGGTTCATACAGGGATCCTTAGTTAAAAGTAAGTTAAAACTAACTTTCCCTTATGTGTGTGTAATTTTTAAGTGGTTATTACTTTGCAGATGCAAGAGTGCAGCAGTCAAGTGGATACAGCACCCACTTCTATTTCCAGGTATCGGTAGTTCGATCCCTGAGTACTCCCAGTTCACCCAGCTGTAAATGGGTACCTAACTTTACAAGTTTGGGAAGTGAAGACAGTCGAGAGCAGTACCAGCCATGTTGCCTCCTTGTGAACTGATAGCTTAGTATATAGTGTGCTGTATCCACACTGTCTCTAACGAGCAGTCATGCCTATGAGGCCGACTTTCACCTTTCACCTTATAGATATAATGTACTGTGTAACTATTATGTGTATGTGTGTTCCCATATGAATAATTCTGCCCTTAGAATTGATATGTGCAGTATTGTACTTTGGGCACTGTATATAGTTCTTCTCAGTAGATCTGTGTGTCTTAACTTATTGTAAATAGTTAGACCTATCCCTTAGTGAGAGCTATTCACTTTATTTTAAAGCAGGTATTTCCTTCTCACAAACAGCCACCCACACACATCTTTTCCACGATCATTCCTCTTTACCAAATGTTTTCTATGCCAGAGATATAACCTGCAAGATTTCCTCCTCCCCACAGATATTCTCCCAGATGTCCTTCTTTCACAGACATCCCCCTCAGATATCCACCTATAGACGTCACCTCAGATGTCCACCCACAAACATTCACTTCCCCTCAGATGTTCACCTCATTGTGCCTCCCACAAACATTCACTTCCCTGTAAATGTTCACCTCATTGTGCCACCCACAAACATTCACTTCCCCTCAAATGTTCACAATATACTGCCAGATTATGGGGTCACTAAGTCTAAGGGGATAACTTAACTATAGTCTTAATTTTAAAGGTTGCTGTCACTAGACCCCCTCTGGGCAGTATGTAGCAGGTTGGTAGTGGGCAGAGGTGACTAGGCACTGAGTAAGGTTTTTCATTGACCAGATCAATAAGGGAACAGAAGGGTGAAACCATCACATGTCTTAACTAATTTATTCCTTATAAAACATACTGTAACAAAAAATACAAGTGAGTTGGCCTTCCTCAGAAGAACAACGAAGATGTTGGTTACCCTTCTTGCAATATCACTCAATACGTCAGACTGCTCCACCTGTATGGAATATAGCACCTTAGGTCATCATACATAGTAACACCATCTCACCTCCCTGTAGCACTATCTCAACACACCTGTTATACTCCACACCTGCAAGTAAGGGACTCCTTGTAATTTCTAGGCATACATATCAGGCACCTCGTTCGCACACAGCCCTCGGTGGGTAGAGACAAGGGCTACGCCAAGGGACATAGCAGTACTGTTTCTACGCCTGGTATTATGCCGCTCCAAGTGACAACCTCGGAGTTTCTCAAGTGTTTCCTTATTTATTCCTACTCATTTGGGGTGGTATGCTGGGAATCCACAGGTTCACAGTGGATTAGCATAGCTGGGAGTAGTCACCTCACATGGTGGGACGCTCACAGGGATAATGGCCGCTGCCCAGCAAGGCACTCCGACCGCGTGGGACCTGAGGTGATGGGAGAACGAAGGATACTCAGGAATAATGCCTGATGGGCCATTATCACCCACCCCAACACATCCCTATTTCACTTTATGCATCAAGCAAAGTTTTAAACTGTAATAACTGCTATATAAGCCTAATTTAGGGCGGGATGTAGCCCGATGGAGGACACTGACCTGAGGTGATGGGAGAACGAAGGATACTGAGGGCAGTGCCCTGCCGCTCCTCACCTCGTAGGCCTACAGTTTCCAATCTTTAATTTTTACTTTGATTTCTTATGGTTCTCACATCTCCATTTTCCCATTTATTGTGACCTGGTGTCTTATAAATCCATATTTTAATCCTAAATTACATACTGGAATACGGTTCGGGCTTGACAGTTCGTGGGGAAATTAAGTGGGCTATATCAACAGCTCACACCTGTAGGCCGGGTACAAGGGACACGGCCTTGAAACAAAAGCCGAATGTTCATAGCGTGGGTATCCACTTCACTTAAAACTGTAAGTAGGGATCCTACTCTCACACATTGCACTACTTGAACACAGACATAAGATTCTCTGATCACTGTACATGTCGTCGGTATACGTCACCAGAGGAGACGAGGTGTATTAAGTTCACACCGATGCATACAAGATATTTCCTTTCAAGTATAGTTTCCGGGTCACTCCCAACACCTCACATAGTTCTGATGCATTTATCCTTTTTCCAGATCATTGTTCTCATGTATTTTCATATGATATTTGTGGAACTTTTATGTTCGCTACACGTTCACAGACATAAATAATATGACCTTCAAACCACGTTCCACACTTAGTCCTACAGTACACAAGTCCGGCTCAACTGGACTTCCCCAATCATCTTATGGATACCTTGAGTTCTCCTTAATGCTATGAATACATACAATTAATATTATATAACCGTACCTGGGTACAATACAACACATGATTCAGTAACATTGAGTAGGTGAGTTATCCTTTGTCAATGTTTCCCGTTCTCTGAGATTCTACAAGTGCAGTGGATTGGAATGTTATGTAGCATAATATGAATTAAAGGGTTTTTGGGGGGAATGACAATGATGTGCGCAGTACAACATCATTGTGCCACCTACACACCATGTTCTCTCTCTGACAGCCTGCTTCAGGATGGGGAGAGCACCAGTGAAGTTGGTGGGGGAGGGAATCAAGGAACTGTGGTCACTACCCAGAACTTCTCTGCTCCTACTCATTTCTACACTCCTCCTCCTTATGCTCTTCGCCTCAGCTGCATTCATGCTGCACCGAGTCGATGTCCTTAGCCAACAGCTTGGACTGGAGAAGTATGAGGAGTAGTAAGTATTATGAGAGACGGACCATTTAGGTGTGTGAACGTCCTTAATAAAAGACCTACTAACTTAGTTGCCTGATTCACCTTCTTCGCACAATGGTCCAAGAACTTGAGTTCATTGTCAACATACAAACCCAGGTCCTTTTCACATTTGGTGTGTGTTAATGGTGCTATGTATTTAAAGTCCAACTACATTTATCCCTGAATCATTATGGAGTAATGTTGTAGGACTCCAGATAAAATATGGGCCATCATAAAGATACAGTACTTTTCTGAGAATACTCAAGGAATTGTACTTTGTTGAAGTAGTACATCCCTCTTCACTGAGTTATTTAACAGACTATAAGGCTTAGAATGGTGCAGTATATTAAATTTTCAGGATCACTTCATTCTTTGTGATTTTTATGTAATACAAAGTGTAATTTTACACAATGTAATCTTCCATGTGTATCACATTAAACTATTAATAAAGGAATTGTTTGTGATGTGATGTTTCCATGCTGGCTGTTGCATAATGTTACCAGATGTGATATGAATGTATGTCATGCCAACATGCGAAATGCAGAAGAATAAGTGATGGTGTCATGTTAGAGTCATTACACTTTGCTGTCATGTCCCAATGTTTCAGTGACGGCATGTATGAGGAAGTGCTCCAGATGCAGCAAAGACTCCATGCTGCAGCTTCCACTGAGATTGAGAAGACCCTCAGTATCCAGCTCAAACATATTGCCACAGTCAGTCCTTCACTTCCTTCTATGTCTGTTGCTTAGTATTGCCACTGTGTCTTTCTGTTCTTCTCTGCTATAGTGAATCCCTCTGTTCCTCTGTTGTGCTATAGTTAATCCCTATGTTCCTCTCCTGTACTATAATGAATTGCCCTGTTCCTCTGCTGTGCTACAGTAAATCCCTGTTCCTCTGTTGTGCTATAGTGAATCCCTCTGTTCCTCTCCTGTGCTGTAATGAATCCCTGTTCATCTGCTGTGCTACAGTGAATCCCCCTGCTGCTTCCTATGCTATAGAGAATTCCTCTGTTCCTCTGTTGTGCCATAGTGAGACTGTTCCTCTCCTGTGCTATTATGAGACTCTGCTCCCATCCTGTGCAATAGTGAGACTGTTCCTCTGATGTGCTATAATGAGACTGTTCCTCTGCTATAGTGGTACTGCTCCTATCCTGTGCTATAGTGAGACTGTTCCTCTGCTGTGTTACAGCGAGACTCTGCTCCCATCCTGTGCTATAGTGAGACGGTTCCTCTGCTGTGCTATAGTGAGACTGTTCCTCTGCTGTGCTATAGTGAGATTTTTCCTCTGCTGTGCTATAGTGAGACTGTTCCTCTGCTGTGCTATTGTGAGACTGTTCCTCTGCTGTGTTATAGTGAGACTGTTCCTCTACCGTGTTATAGTGAGACTGTTCCTCTGCCGTGTTATAGTGAGACTGTTCCTCTTCTGTGTTATAGTGAGACTGTTCCTCTGCTGTGCTATAGTGAGACTGTTCCTCTGCTGTGCTATAGGAGACTGTTCCTCTGCTGTGTTACAGCGAGACTCTGCTCCCCATCCTGTGCTATAGTGAGCGGTTCCTCTGCTGTGCTATAGTGAACTGTTCCTCTGCTGTGCTGCCGTGGAGACTGTTCCTCTGCTGTGTTATAGTGAGACTTTTTCTCTGCTGTGCTATAGTGCTATAGTGAGACTGTTTCTCTGCTGTGCTATTGTGAGACTGTTCCTCTGCTGTGTTATAGTGAGACTGTTCCTCTACCGTGTTATAGTGAGACTGTTCCTCTGCCGTGTTATAGTGAGACTGTTCCTCTTCTGTGTTATAGTGAGACTGTTCCTCTGCTGTGCTATAGTGAGACTGTTCTTCTGCTGTGTTATAGTGAGACTGTTCCTCTGCTGTGTTATAGTGAGACTGTTCCTCTGCTGTGTTATAGTGAGACTGTTCCTCTGCTGTGTTATAGTGAGACTGTTCCTCTGCTGTGCTATTGTGAGACTGTTCCTCTGCTTCTGTTATAGTGAGACTGTTCCTCTGCTGTGCTATAGTGAGACTGTTCCTCTGCTGTGCTATTGTGAGACTGTTCCTCTGCTTCTGTTATAGTGAGACTGTTCCTCTGCTGTGCTATAGTGAGACTGTTCCTCTGCTGTGTTATAGTGAGACTGTTCCTCTGCTGTGTTATAGTGAGACTGTTCCTCTGCCGTGCTATAGTGAAACTGTTCCACAATTGTGTAAATTAAAAAAAAATAGAAGAATGTAATATAAGTACACTATGTGGACAGATTTTTTTTGTGTGTGTGTGCGCGAGACACCATTATGCCAGCTTGAAAAATATACAAAATTTCATTTATGATGTCTTGTACATTTAGTTTTGAATGTCTCATTTATGATGTATGCTACAAAAGGTAGTGCCTTAGTGCATGTTACTGTATTAGGTGACACAACAGTACAGTACAGGTATATGATTTTGGTGGTAACATAAAAGTTATCTCTTCATATTTCTTTGAAACTGTCATTGTTAAATTATGTTCATGTACTTTTATAGATGTAAACTGAAGAGATTCTCATAATTTGCTGTACAAATGTCAAGATACAAATATTCTTGCTTAATTGTTAAAGAAAAAGGAAATAAGGCACTACTACTACACCTTGGTTATCTCACCAAGGAAAACAAGTACAGGTTAAATTGCTCGCTTTTCTATAAAGCTGTGATAGTGCTGAGTGGCACATGTCATGTTACAAAAGTTTTCCTGTTTTTTCTGAAACTTATTTTCAATCAAACCAACAGGTGCGACAGTCTTTAGAAGCCCTGGTGGTGCTGTTCAACAAGGAGCCTCCAATGAACACTGCAAGGATACCTGACAACACATAACAGGAGCTATAATAGGCCTGTGATTCTCCATCATGTTGACTTCTGACAGCTGGTATCCAGTCAGTCAAGAGTTTCAGATGAGGCCAACCAGTCCTTCACATGTCAAGAGAAAAATAAGTAACGTGATCGAGTGATCGTCTAGATTTGGAAGTTTTTCAACAGGTCTCCACAGATAAACCTTACTAAGTCCATTCCTCCCTTAGAGGGGTTAATTAGTGTCAGTAGAATTTGTGGAAGAGAAAGAGATAATCTCAGTATAAGTAGGACATAAAAGATATTCACCTTTTATGAAAAAACGTATTTGTTCATAATCAATCATACGTACTGTAGTATACTATAATGTACACGAGACATTAAGGATTAAGGGTTTTGTAATTTAAATTATTTACTTTATTCATCAAATTCACTTAAAAGTATTCTACACATCTGTAATATATATATATATATATATATATATATATATATATATATATATATATATATATATATATATATATATATATATATATATATATATATATATATATATATATATATACATATATATATATTCATATATACAGTCAACCCTCGCTTTACGCGGTCCCACTTTAAGCGTTTCCACGTTTACGCGGTACCCTGCCGAAACCGGAATGCTCACTTTCCGCTGTGTGTGTACCCTTTTACGCGGAGAGCGGCGCAAGCAGGGTGCGCACAAGGTCGCCCAGTCATCAAAACATTACCGAGTTCTTCACCCGCCACCCATCACAGCCGGCCCAAGTCAGTGATAGTGATAATGATAGTGAGGATATGGACTTATATGGACTTTGAGGGGTTTGACAAAGAGGTCCTGCAAGCCTCTGTCGTGGATAGTGATACAATTGATACAAGTGATACAGGTGAGGGCCAATAATCTGCCCTCTGCCTCGGAACCAACCACCCATCCCCGAATGCCCAGCCATCTTTTCTACTAATGTAAGTGTTAAAAAAACCTAATATTATTGATATTTCTCTTAATTATTAATTGTGTGTGCATACCATCATAAAATTAAGAAGTTATTTTTACTACAACGTAGGTATTGTGTCTGAAAAAGTGGAGTTTGGGGGTCGGCCCGGTCTCTATTTCAATTAATCCCATATGTTATGTTGTTCGCTACTTGGCGTTTCTCACTACTTGAGACACGCCGTGGGTTGAATTAACGTGAAGTGAGGGGTTCGCATGTGTATGTAACCTGTAGCCAACCTTAGCCATGTATGCTAGCCTTATATAGCCATGTAGCAGCACTTGCTAACAACTGCCAACCAACCAGCCTTAACCCTTATACACTCACTCCTCCTTATATATGCTGTAACAACCCTCCCTTATAGCCTTAGCATATATATATATACAGTGAACCCCTCACTTTGCAGACAGTATACACAGAGGCACGCTGAAAGTGAGAAGCGTGTAAAAGAAATAACACAGCATATGAGACAATAGCTAAGGAGCGACTGTTAACTCCACTTTTTCCGACACAATACCTATGTTCTAATAAAAATAACATCTTAATTTTATGATGGTACATGCACACAATTAATACTTAAGAGAAATAGAGAAATACAGTCGCCAAGTTAATGTCCATTCAAATAATGGACTCAACTCCCTCCCCCTCTTCTCACACTACACTCGCTGGCTCTTCCCTCTCTGAGAAATTTTGGGAGGAAAACCACTAGATTTTAAGGTATAGTAATAAATAATACCTCAAACTAAAGTTAGGATAATATAATTGACATTGCTGGATTCCTTGTAAGACCAGGAATATTTTGAATATAAATGTCATATATTTTGCACAAAAGATAACATATTTATTCCGAGTAAACATTATATCTAAAATTTGTATGTCTTATGCAAAATCTATGATGTTTATATTCAAAATGATTATCAAATTGTAAGAATTCCAGCAATGTAATTTATATTCTGGCCGGGTAATTTGTATGAATTTTATGAGCTAAAACAAATATCTTCAGTTAATAAAAAAAAATATTCTTCACACCTTGCCAGATGGTCAGACGGTCCCTCCCTCACCCCGACCCCCCACCAACCCTCCCTACCAGATAAATGTGTGGGAAAACCAGACTATTTACCTTTTTAGTAATAAATAATACGTCAGACTAAAGTTAGGATAATATAATTGACATTGCTGGATTCCTTGTAAGACCAGGAATATTTTGAATATAAATGTCATATATTTTGCACAAAAGATAACATATTTACTCAGAGTAAACATTATATCTAAAATTTGTATGTCTAATGCAAAATCTATGATGTTTATATTCAAAATGATCATCAAAGTGTAAGAATTCCAGCAATGTAAATTATAGTTTGGCCGGATAATTTGTATGAATTTTATGAGCTAAATAAAAAAATTATACTTCACCCGCGTAAAGGGGTACACGCACCGCGGAATGTGAGCATCCTGGGTTCTGGCAGGGCACTGCGTAAACGTGGAAACGCGGAATGTGGGACCGCGTAAAGTGAGGGTTGACTATATATATATATATATTAAATATATATATTATTTTATTTTATTTTATTTTTTTCAAATTGAAAATTAATTATAACATGAGCAGAAAGGTATTCTTGTTCCATGTCAGCTGATAATATTATTTGTGAAGCTTCGTGCAGCATAGTAACATAAACTCAACAACAATATTCTCTCCTTGTTCTTAATCCAGAAAACTTAATTACAGTTTCTGGAATCTGTCATTATATCATTATATCATTAGAGGGGAGTATGGTAGGCAGCAGATTATACTATACAGTATCCCAAAACACTAAACTCTGTAATCAAAAGTTTTAAGAAGGAAATTTTATGAATGTACTGTATAGGAAATGGGTGCCAGCATTATCTAGTCAAAAGGTTGAAGCTTCAATGGGCAAGATGTTATAGTGACCTTGCAAACTGTACAGCTTATGCTGATAAGGGAGACACAGTGAGATGTTCTAAGTCATTCAGATCTTTTACATCATCTCAATATTTTAAAACATATTTATGGTGCCCTCTTTTGCCAAATTTTAAAAATTCTCCAAGCAACAGTAAAATACACTAAAATATATCTAGTCACTTATTGCTGAACTTCATAGAAAGAGCACTGCTAGTTTCCAAGCTCTATTCAGGCTTAATCACTTTGTAATGAATACATTTTTCAATCGCATTTAAAGAATTTAGCTTTGTAGTAAACTCTTTAGGAGTTTAATTTAGTTTGTTACAATTCTCTTTATCCAGGAATTCTGAAATGGTTGTGATCATTGACATCATTTGAACCATCTCATTTATAACTAGTTAGAGTTAAGTTTTCAAAAGACTAATATGTGGGTGAATCCTTTAATTATGTTCTTCTTAGGTGGGAGGCAAACATGAAATCAAATTCTTCATTGAATATCTTTTGTACACAATCCCTCCCAAACTTCACGTTGTGGACCAATTATTTTTGTCTCTAATGATGGACGCAACATTTATTTTATTTTTCAAGGGGCATTGCCTCCATGTTAATAATGGTAGTACTGTATTGTGCCTCTTGTTGGCATCACCCTCCTGGCCAAATGTGTAGTACAGTGATATCTCTGTTAGCCGGAACAATTGGTGCAGAATACTTCCCAGAATGAGAGATTTCCGGGTAACGAGATGACTCTCAAAGCCAGAAAAAATCCCTCATCCCTGAATTTTCCCGGTAACGTAAAAATGTTATTGGAAGTTTCAGAAATTACCCATTACATTATCTCTCAAACCCGTAAAAATATCCCCCATCCCTGGAATTTGCCGGAAACTGGAAAAATTTTCTCGGAATTTACGGAAAATGCGCCTGATTTTCATCTTTCAAACCCGGAAAAAAACTCCCCAATCCCCGGAATTTCCTGGGTATTGGGAAAATTTTCTCTGACTTTTCTGGAAAAATGTGCCCCTCGGAAAATCGTTCCCAAAGCTGTAATATTCCTGAAAATTACGGCTTTGGGAATGATTTTTGGGTTTGAGGGATTCCGGCTAACGGAGATATTACTGTATTTCCTTTTGAATACACTAAAATCTCTAATCCAGACCAATACTGTGCAGTCCTGTCCTGAAAAGTCTGGATCTAAACAAAATTTCTTTATATCAGACTACCTATACTGTATTTGGTCTTAAAACATACCAAACAGCCAATTCCTGATGCAGTCAATGTGATTGTTGCTCTAGACAGTGTTTATAAGGTTAGACCATTTTCTTACACTATTGACCTGTCATGTCATGTAACGTTCAGCCAACAAGCTGTCAAAATTCTTTAAATTTTTTGCTGACAACTTGCAATATTTATGCCAAGAAGTTATTGAAGTTGGGGCAAGAACATTGTTCTTAGGCTAAAAACCTGACATAGTTTGGGTGGGAATCTGCTTGGTGTGAAGTAATACACTACCCAGATTCAATAAGTCCAGATTTGATAGGTTTTAGTGTATCTCTCAAACTTGTAGCTGTGATAATCAGCTCAAGGGTGAAGCGTTAGCCATACTTAAAGACATAAACAATATGACAATCCATGCAATTCTGACCAGCACCGGAGCGGGTTCAGGTACATTCAGGAGCCGGGGCATGCCCAGTATTTGCCAACAGTGCGTGACAGAGACTTGACCGATTGCCCAAGCGGCTAACGAGCCGTTCATTGGTGAAGAGGATAAAAGTAAAGTAAAAGATAGGGATTGAAATATTATTGTACAGTACAGTATTTCAGTTTGATGGTCAGCATTGTAATTTTTGTCATGCTTTATGATGCTATTGAGATTGATATTCAGGTTCTTGGGTTGAATTTTTGCATGCTTCTTGAGGATATATCAGAAGTGTAAAATATTTCTCTAGTGCCTAATCACTGGTCATGGAATGTAGTGTAACTGAGAAATTAGGTACTTTACGCTTTTTTTTTTTAAATTCTGAAATTCTCATTTAATGCTGAAAGTCAAGTAGGTACTTTATGCTTTTTTTTAAATTCTGAAATTCTCATTTAATGCTGAAAGTCAAGTGACATAACATTCAGTTTTTGTTTGACTCCCCATAAAAGAAAGCTACGTTCTCCAATTAAAATGTAGGGTAAGCCAACCCTCAAGTGTGCATCGACCCTTAAGAAATGTTGCTAAAATATGGTCAGGAATTTTTACATCTCCAGTAAAAAAGTACCAAACTTTATTAAGTAAGAACTGTCACCATCATAGATGAGTTGCCCCTTGAAAGTGATTCCATTTTTAGATTTAATAGTCTTACTTATACGTTTTTGTAAAAAAGAATATATATATATATATATATATATATATATATATATATACACACATATGTATATATGTATCTATGTATATATGTGTATATGTGTATATATATATATATATGAATATATATATATATATATATATATATATATATATATATATATATATATATATATATATATATATATATATATATATATATATATATATACATATATACATATATATATATATATATACATATACATACAGTATTACCCCGCTTTACACGGTTTCACTTTCTGTGATTTCTCATTTACGCGGTGCCTCGCCAGAACCAAACTTTCACTTTCCGCGGTGCATCTACTCATATACGCGGGAAGCGGCGCGGGCAGGATGCGCACAAGGTCGCCCAGTCATCAAAACAATACCGAGTTCTTCACCCGCCACCCACGACAGCCGGCCTAAGTCAGTGACAGTGATAGT